>NC_080173.1:26177835-26504918 GCF_950295315.1 Erinaceus europaeus | reverse complement strand
ACTCTCTTTCCAGCCACCAGGTTCCAGATGCCAGACTTCCCAGGACAGACAACCCCACCAGTGTGTCCTGGAGCTCCACTTCCCCAGAGCCCCACTCTACTAGGGAAAGACAGAGGTAGGCTGGGAGTATGGATCGACCTGTCAATGCCCATGATCAATGGGGAAGCAATTACAGAAGCCAGACCTTCCACCTTGTGCATCCCACAATGACCTTGGGTCCATACTCCTAGAGGGTTAAAGAACAGGAAAGCTATCAGGGGAGGGGATGGGATATGGAGTTTTGGTGGTGGGAACTGTGTGGAGTTGTACCCCTCTCAACCTATGGTTTTGAAAATTTTTCCCTTTTATAAATAAATAAGAAAAAATGTAAAGCACTGATTAAAAAGAAGAAAAAGAAGAAGAAAGTCTTGCATGACCATTATGCTATCTCCCCAGTGATTGGACTTGGACTTTGTTGTAAGTCCTTTGGCTGTGTGTAATCTTAAAAGTGTCCATAGTGGGGCTGGGCAGTAGCACAGTGGCATGCAAGGACTGGTGGACTGACATAAGATCCTGGTTTGAGCCTTCGGTTCCCCACCTGCAGGGGGGTTCCTTTACAGATGGTGAAGCAGGTCTGCAGGCATCTATCTTTCTCTCCCCCTCTCTGTCTTCCCTCCTCTCTCGATTTCTCTCTCTCCTATCCAATAATAATGAACCACAAGGGCAACAAAAGGGGAAATATAGCCTCCAGGAGCAGTGGATTCGTAGTGCAGGTATGGAGCCCCAGCAATAACCCTGGAGGCAAAAAAGAAGTGTCCATAGTAATGATGAATATTAGTTCTACCTTTATCAGAAACTAACTTTGAACTCATTAACAGAAGAGTGTGGTTCTAGGAGATAAGGCAAGAGATATTAGAAGTAAAAACAAACTAGAGTAAAAACAGTGATAGATGAGACTGGTAGTAGTAAGAGAATGTTGTACTTGCTGAAGATTTATTTGTATTTTGGAGAAGAGATGAGCATACTTAGTTGATCACTAGGCAGACATGTAGGAAATCAAGAGTTCTCTTTTGACTGTACAATATTTGAAATTAGCATTGACCATCTAAGTAGAAATATTAAAGAAGACATTAAAAATATAATGAAGGAGCTCAAAGTATTCATCAGGGAAGAGTTTACTGGACTGGATAGTATTTTGTGTTCTTCATTATGCTATATTATGGGAGGGAAATAAATGAGACATTGTAAGAGAAAACACAGATAAAAACTAATAGGACAGTAAATTCAAGAATTAGAAAATCTAGAATAAAAAATAGATAATAGTATAAGAAATACAAAAGAACTAGATATTAAAGACCTCTTGACTAATGTTTTCACAATATGCAAAGCATTCTGCTATGTATTTTTACATAAAATATATTGTTCAATGTTCATCAAAAACCTATATATCTTGAGAAAACTAGTATTCATGGAGATTAGGTAAGTTACCTAACTATCATAATGGAAGCATTATGGACATAGTTGGTAATACAAATAAAGTCCACCTTACTCTAAAGCCCTGTTCAGGATGGGCAAGTTGTTTGTTTTTTCTTGTCAGAAAAATAATAGAATTTGTTAACAATGAGCAAAAAATAAAGCTTAAGAAAGATACAGGATTTTCTGTGCCTCCCAGAAGTCTGCGTGAAGAACATTATCTACTGAAGACTACATCTTTTGTGTTTGTAAAATACAGCATTTGGAAGCACTTGTGGAAAAAATGCAACAATTCAAGATAGAGTCACTTAAGCTGGAAAAGTAGTTTTTTTTTTATTGGGTGAGTTAATGATTTACAGTAAATACATTTGTCTATATATGGGTAAAAAGTCTCAATTTTCTGCAAAATACTGTCACCCCCAGCCTAGGTCCTCCTTCACCACCATACACCAGGACCTAAAAGTCCTCTCCAAGCCTTTGTCTTGGTGCAATTCACCAAACTCAGTCCAAGTTCTACTTTGTGTTTCCCCTTTCTGTTCTTATTGTAGTTTTTTTTTTATCATGTCATTGCAATGTACTTTTTTTTTTTTTTTTGCTAAATATTAACACTTCTTTTGCTTTCTTTTGCTTTTCTGATTGGCATCTGGATTAAAGTTGGTTTTCACCCATCCTTTCCAGACAAATATTATTTACATTTAGTTGTTCTATATTCCCAGGATATTGGATTTGCTTGATGCTTTAATAATATCACTATGTAAATTGATTACTTAGTGGGATTGACAAAGGGATAAAATTTTTTCAGGCATAGCTGAATTCAGGAATTACTATTGTCAAGGGCTCTCCTAGGTCTGGAATAATTATAAATCACTTGCTTTCTTTTCCAGGAAGGCTTTATGCATATGTATTGCACAAAATTATTCTTAACAGTTCAAGGTGACAAAGGTGAAAAGAGACCATGACTCTCTCATCATTTATCAACTTTCTTAAAGAACTTGTATTTTTGCAGCTTTCATTACAATCCTAACTTCTCAATCACACAGGAAGATGATTGGTCATGTCTAGATTATGTGCTTTTCTACACATACATAAGGTAGACAAGTCCTGAAGATTTATGGTACCACTAGAACCATATGAGTTAGGGGGTGGCTTTTTCCCCAACTGAAAACAATAGTCTAGATATGACAGGAAAGCAGAGGTCACAGAGGCTCCTAAGCTGAATATGGGCCCCATATCACATCAAATCAATTGGGTTTACAGTCAACAATATTTATACATCTATCCCATATTTGGAAGCTACTCTCTTCCCTGATCTAGCTTTCTGGTCCTTTTTCAAGCTATGACATCATCTCCCCAAACAATAACTTAGATCCACCTGCATATCAGATGTCAGGCTCAGGGAAAAAAAAAAAGTATAGTCATGGGCTCCTTGGAATATAACTAAAATAGGACTACTAACTATCTACAAAACTGTCGGGCTGCACCTCGGAGAAGAAAGAGAGGAGATCCGGAGCAAATGGGGTACACAAATCTTTATTACAGATCAAACAGGGTGGCTCAGGCCACGTGGAGTCAGCCGAAAATGGCCGTCCCACTACCTCACCACCAGGCAAGAGAGAGAGAGCGCGGAAGTGGGAGGGTTTTATTGGGCAACAGCCAGGAGTGACATGTTGGGACAGGATTGGTTGAAAAGGGCAAGCGAGAAGATCGCAGGAAGTGGCAAAACCTGAGGGCAAAGACAGCATCTGTATAATTCCTCAACACAAAACAGAGAACCCCCAACTCTTCATATAAACTATAAATCCAGCCTTTAGGTTCATGATTAGTCAACAATTTGTTTGGCTCTATATGTTAACTCTTTTTTTTTCAGCCACCAGGTTCCAGATGTTAACACGATGCCAACCAGCCTTCCCTGAGCAGATGACCCCACCAATGTGTCCTGGAGCTCCACTTTCCCAGAACCCTGGCCCACTAGGGAAAGAGAGAGGCAGACTGGGAGTATGGATTGAACTTGTCAACATCCATGTTCAGCAGGGAAGCAATTACAGAAGCCAGACCTTCCACCTTCTGCACCCCATAATGACCCTGGGTCCATATTCCCAGAGGGATTAAGAATAGGAAAGCTACCTGGAAGCAACCCAGGTGTCCAACAACAGATGAGCAAGTTGTGGTATATATACACAATGGAATACTACTCAGCTGTAAAAAATGGTGACTTCACTGTTTTCAGCCGATCTTGGATGGACCTTGAAAAAATCATGTTGAGTGAAATAAGTCAGAAACAGAAGGATGAATACGGGATGATCTCACTCTCAGGCCGAAGTTGAAAAACAAGATTAGAAAAGAAAACACAAGTCGAACCTGAAATGGAATTGGAGTATTACACCAAAGTAAAAGACTCTGGGGTGGGTGGGTGGGTGGGGAGAATACAGGTCCATGAAAAATGATGAATGAAATAGTGGGTATGTATTGTTAAATGGGAATCTGGGGAATGTTATGCATGTAAAAAAAAAAAAAAAGAAGTAGAAACGCAAAGCAGAAATTGACTGAGTTTGGAGTATGGCACCAAAGTAAGAAAGCAGAAGTACACTAGAGTTTGCAGTGAGTACCTCCCTAACACTTCATCTCCACTTTTCCAAGCTTTGGGTCCATGATTGCTCAACAATTTGTTTGGCTTTGTATGGTAACTCTCTTTTCAGTCACCAGGTTCCAGATGCCATCAGGATGCCGGCCAGACTTCCCTGGATTGAAGACCCCACCAATATGTCCTGGAGCTCAGCTTCCCCAGAGACCCACCCTACTAGGGAAAGAGAGAGGCAGACTGGGAGTATGGACCGACCAGTCAACACCCATGTTCAGCGGGGAAGCAATTACAGAAGCCAGACCTTCTACCTTCTGCAACCCACAATGACCCTGGGTCCATGCTCCCAGAGGGATAGAGAATGGGAAAGCTATTGGGGGAGGGGGTGGGATATGGAGAATGGGTGGTGGGAATTGTGTGGAATTGTACCCCTCCTACCCTATGGTTTTGTTAATTAATCCTTTCTTAAATAAAATAAATAAATAAAAATAAAAAAAAAGAATAGGAAAGCTATCAGGGGAGGGGATGGGATATGGAGATTGGGTGGTGGGAATTTTGTGGAGTTGTACCTTTCTTATTCTATGGTTTTGTCAGTGTTTCCTTTTTATAAATAAAAAGTTAAAAAAGAAACTAATAAAAAACTATACACATGGTAAACTAGTAATAGCTAACATACATTCAAACAATGAGTGTTTACTGTATTACAGGTTCTATACTTAATTATAAGTAAGTACATTAAAGTTATTAATATAGGGAAAATGAATATGTGACCAGAGGGAGAATACCAATATAAATGCACATACAGAGAATTAGAGGGAGGTGGCGCAGTGATAAAGCTTTGGACTCTCAAGCAAGTGGTCTCGAGTTCGATCTGGCACATGTGCCAGAGTGATATCTGGTTCTTTCCCTCTCCTCTTACCTTTTTCATAAATAAATAAAAACTTTAAAAAAACATTTCATGAAAATAATCTCATATTTTTAAATATTTATTCCTTCTTGTTGTTCTTTTTATTGTTGCAGTTATTATTGTTACTGAAGTGTTTGTTGTTTGATAGGACAGAGAGAAATGTAAAGAGGAGGGGAAGACAGAGGTGGGGGAGAAAGACAGACACCTGCAGACTTGTTTCACCACATGTGAAGCAACTCCCTTGCAGGTGAGGAGCCAGAGGCTCAAATCGGGATCCTTACACAGGTCCTTACACTTTGTGCCACATGCACTTAACCCACTGTGCTTTTGCATTCAGATAAAACAGTTTTATTAAGATGCCACTTAACTATTGTAACTATACCCTTTTCTGTTTCATGGAGATACCATCATCCCTTCTATACCACAAATACATAATATCTTTTTCCACTTTTGTTAATAGTATTTTGAGTTAATTAACACTAAACTGAGAGTGATAATATATTGTCTAATTTCAGGAGTATTAGTATTTTATTTATTTTTTAAAGTTTAATTTCTTCTTTTTTAATTTTTATTTATTTTTATTTTTTATTTTATTTAAGAAAGGATTAATTAACAAACCACAGGGTAGGAGGGGTACAACTCCACACAATTCCCACTACCCAATCTCCATATCCCACCCCCTCCCCTGATAGCTTTCCCATTCTCTATCCCTCTGGGAGCATGGACCCAGGGTCATTGTGGGTTGCAGAAGGTAGAAGGTCTGGCTTCTGTAATTGCTTCCCCGCTGAACATGGGCGTTGACTGGTCGGTCCATACTCCCAGTCAGCCTCTCTCATTCCCTAGTAGGGTGGGTCTCTGGGGAAGCTGAGCTCCAGGACACATTGGTGGGGTCTTCAATCCAGGGAAGCCTGGCTAGCATCCTGATGGCATCTGGAACCTGGTAACTGAAAAGAGAGTTACCATACAAAGCCAAACAAATTGTTGAGCAATCATGGACCCAAAGCTTGGAAAAGTGGAGAGGAAGTGTTAGGGAGGTACTCACTGCAAACTCTAGTGTACTTCTGCTTTCAGGTATATATTTTGCAGTAGTTTATGGATATGTGTGAATATATGCTCTCTCTCTCACAGAAACTGGTGTATATCTAGGTTTTGGGACTTTGTTAGAAAGTGAACCACCTGAGATGAAATTAAGAGTATACTATGAAAGGAAAGGTCTCACCCGAGTAATGAAGCTGAAGGGTTGTCATTCCACACGTAAAGTCTCTGGACACAGTCTGAAGAGAAGCATGTTGAGGTGGCAATCGTTGCATTGGTTAGGTTGTGATCGGCGGATGTAATATTATTTGATATGGATTGGGAGAGGCATACGGGAAAGTGGGCCCTATCCAAGGGTTCCAGGACTGGGGGAAGTAGGGGCTCTATAGTGGAGATGTGGGGTTCCTGCTGTCTTAGAGTTCAAAAAGACAATCGATAGTTAATGTTATCATCACATTATTTGGTAATTGGGTTAACTTTGAAAAGTTCTTTTGTTAGGGTTTGCTGTACAGTACCCAGTATCTTGTATATAGCTGTGCTATTGGTTGCTTCTGATCTACTTGGTCTAGGCTTTTGAGAGAGTCTGGATATCAAATACACATCCTATATATAAAAAAGATTCAGTTTGTGTTTTGAAAAACTTTGAGACATACAATTGATTTTCCCCCTCTCATATTAATTAATTAATGATTTATATGTCTACATTTTGCTAGGAGTGTACATAAACACCATTCCCACCACCAAAAGACTGTGACCCATGCCTCCCACACATTCCCACCCCCCACTGGCCCAGGAAGCTGCATGTCTACCCCTCACCACAGGGTTTTTACTTTGGTGCCCTACTTACAATCTGCTCAGGTCCTGCTTTTAGTTTCCCTTTCAGATCTTTTTACTCAACTTCTGTTGATGAGTGGGATCATCCCATACTCATCTTTATCTTTCTGACTTAGCTCTCTTAACATAATTCCTTCTAGCTCTCTCCAAGATGGGTCAGAGAAGGTGGGTTCATTGTTCTTCATAGCTGCATAGTATTCCATAGTATACCACAGCTTTTTCAGCCACTCATCTGTTGTTGGGCACCTGGGTTGCTTCCAGGTTTTAGCTATCATGAATTGTGCTGCTATGAACATAGGAATAAACACCTCTTTTTGGTTGGGTGTTATGGAGTCCTTGGGGTATAACCCCAGGAGAGGAATTACTGGATCATATGGAAGGACCATGTCTAGCCTTCTGAGAGTTTTCCAGACTGCTCTCCACAGAGGCTGTACCAATTTACATTCCCACCAGCAATGCAAAAGGGTTCCTCTGTCCCCACAACCTCTCCAGCATTTGTTGCTGCTGTCCTTTCTGATGTATGCCATTCTTACAGGAGTGAGGTGGTATCTTAGTGTTGTCTTAATTTGCATTTCTCTGATAATCAGTGACCTAGAGCAGTTTTTCATATGTTTGTTAGCCTTTTGGATCTCCTCTGTAGTGAATGTTTTGTTCATATCCTCTGCCCATTTTTGGAAGGGATCATTTGCTTTTTTGGTGCTAAGTTTGCTGAGCTCTTTATATATTTTGGTGATTAGTTTCTTGTCTGATGTATGGCATGTGAAGATCTTCTCCCATTCTGTGAGGGGTCTCTCTGTTTGTTTAATAGTTTCTTTGGATGAGCAGAAGCTTTTAAATTTGATATAGACCCATTGGTTTGTTTCTGCTTTAGTCTTCCTTGCAATTGGGTTTGATTCATCAAAGATGTCCTTGAGGTGTAGGTGGGAAAGTGTTTTACCAATGTTTTCCTGTAAGTATTTGATTGTTTCTGGTCTGACATCTAGGTCTTTGATCCATTTGGAGTTGATTTTTATTTCTGGTGAGATAAAGTGGTTCAATTTCATTCTTCTGCATGTTGCAACCCAGTTTTCCCAGCACCATTTATTGAAGAGAGCCTCCTTTTTCCATTTAATCCTTTGGGCTCCCTTATCGCAGATTAGATGTCCATAGATGTGGGGATTTATTTCTGGGCTTTCAATTCTCTTCCACTGGTCTGTGTGCCTATTTTTGTTCCAGTACCAGTCTGTTTTGATGATGATGGCTTTATAATATAGTTTAAGGTCTGGGAGAGTGATGGCTCCATTTCTGTTTCTTTTCCTCAAGATGGTTTTGGCAATTCTAGGTGTTTTCTGGTTCCAGATAAATGATTGTAGTGTTTGTTCTATTCTCTTAAAGAAGCTTGGTGGAATTTTGATGGGTATTGCATTAAATTTGTATATGGCTCTGAGGAGAATATTCATTTTGATGATATTTATTCTTCCAATCCATGAGCATGGGATATCTTTCCATTTCTTGGTATCAGTTTCTATTTCCTTGAGTAGCAACTAATAGTTTTCAGTATATAAGTCTTTCACTTCTTTGGTCAGCTTTATTCCTAGGTATTTGATTGATTTTGCTGAAACCATAAATGGGAGTGATTTCTGGATGTCTTCTTCTTCAGATTTAGTGTTTGCATACAGAAATGCCACTGATTTTTGTACATTCATTTTGTAGCCTGATACCTTGCTATATTGCCTAATAACTTCCAGTAATTTTCTGCTGGATTCTTTAGGTCTTTCTATGTATATTATCATATCATCTGCAAATAGTGAGAGCTTGACTTCTTCCCTTCCAATCTGTATTCCTTTGATTTCTTTCTCTTGCCTGATTGCTATGGCAAGAATTTCCAATACTATGTTGAAGAGTAATGGTGACAGTGGACAGCCCTGTCTAGTCCCCGATCTGAGGGGGAATGCTTTCAGCTTCTGTCCATTGAGTATGATGTTGGCTGTAGGTTTGCTATATATAGACTCCACTATCTTGAGGAATTTCCCATCTATTCCCATTTTTTGTAGAGTTTTGAGCATGAACGGGTGTTGGATTTTGTCAAAGGCTTTCTCTGCATCTATTGAGATAATCATGTGGTTTTTTGGCTTTGCTTTTATTGATGTGGTGAGTGACATTGATTGACTTACGGATGCTGAACCAGCCTTGCATTCCTGGGATGAATCCCACTTGGTCATGATGAACAATCTTTTTGACATGTTGCTGTATCCGGTTGGCCAAGATCTTTTTAATATTTTGGCATCTATGTTCATCAGCGATACTGGTCTGTAGTTTTCCTTTTTTGTTCTGTCCCCATCAGCTTTTGGTATCAGGGTGATGTTGGCTTCATAGAAGGTGGAAGGGAGTATTCCTGTTTCTTCAATCTTTTTTTTTAAATATTTATTTTATTTTTTATTTATTCCTTTTTGTTGCCCTTGCTTTTTTTTATTGTTGTAGTTATTATTGTTGTTGTTGTTGTTGGATAGGACAGAGAGAAATGGAGAGAGAGGGGAAGACAGAGAGGAGGAGAGAAAGATAGACACCTGCAGACCTGCTTCACTGTCTGTGAAGCAACTCCCCTGCAGGTGGGGAGCCGGGGCTCGAACCAGGATCCTTATGCCGGTCCTTGTGCTTTGCACCACCTGCGCTTAACCCGCTGTGCTACAGCCCGACTCCCTTGTTTCTTCAATCTTATGGAATAGCTTAAGAAGTATGGGTACTAACTGTTTCCTGAAAGTTTTGTAGAATTCATTTATTAAGCCATCTGGTCCAGGACTTTTGTTGTTGGGGAGATTATTAATAATGGTTTCAATTTCTTTGTCTGTGATTGGTGCATTTAGATTTTGTAGTTCTTCTTGGTTCAGTTTTGGAATGGTATATGCTTCTAGGAATTGTTCCATTTCTTCCAGATTCTCTAGCTTGGTGGCTTATAGTTCTTTATAGAAGTTTCACAGGATTCTCTGGATTTCTGTGGTGTCAGTTATGATATCTCCTCCATCGTTTACAATTCTATTAATTTGAGTCTTCTTTTTTGTTTGGTGAGTCTGGCTAGGGGTTTGTCAATTTTGTTTAATCTTTCAAAGAACCAACATTTGGCTTCATTGATCTTTTGTATGGTTCTTTTATTTTCTATGTTGTTTATTTCTGCTCTAACTTTAGTCATTTCTGTCCTTCTGGTTGCTTTAGGGTTCCTTTGTTCCTCTTCCTCTAAGTCCTTGAGGTGTGCAGTAAGGTCTTCATTTGAGCTTCTTCTTGTGGTTTAATATGTGATTGTATGGCTATAAGTTTCCCTCTCAGTACTGCTTTCGCTGTGTCCCAAATATTTTGATAGGTTGTGTCTTCATTTTCATTTGTTTCCAGGAACATTTGAATTTCCTGCTTGAGTGAGTCTCTGACCCAGTGGTTCTTAAGGAGTATGTGGTTTAGTTTCCAAATTCTGTGACTTTTAATAATTTTTTGTTTGTTGTTAAATGTTAGTTTTACTCCACTGTGGTCTGAGAAGATACTTGGGATGATTTCAATGCTCTTGAATTTATTGATGCTGTCTTTGTGGCCTAACATGTGGTCTATCCTTGAGTATGTGTTATGTGGATTTGAAAAGAAGGTGTATTCCAGTTTTTTGGGGTGAAGAACTCTGAAAATGTCCATGAGGTCTAGTCTGTCAATCTCTTCATTCAATTCCCTTTTATCTTTATTGGTTCTCTGCTTTGTTGATCTGTCTAAGTGTGAGAGTGGGGTATTGAAGTCTCCCACTATTACTGTATTACTATTGATGTATTTTTGAAATTCCTTCAGTAGGTGCTTAATGTATTTAGATGGTCCCTCATTGGGTGCATAGATGTTAATAATTGTTAAGTCTTCTTGGTTGATTGATCCTCTAATCATTATGTAATGTCCTTGCCTATCTTTTATTACTTTATTTAATTTAAAATCTATCATGTCTGAGATGAGAATTGCTGTTCCTGCCCTTTTTTGTGGTCCAGTAGTCTGTATGATAGTTTTCCATCCTTTCACTTTAAGTCTGTGTTTATCTTGTTATGACAGATGGGATTCTTGCAAGCAGCATATGGTTGGGCTATGTTTTCTAGTCCATCCCCCCACCCTGTGCCTTTTGATGGGTGAGTTTAAGCCACTAACGTTTATTGATATTATGGATTTAATGTATTGTAGTGCCATTGTTCAAAAAAAAATTTTTTGTTTGCTCTGATATATTGCATGTATTATAGTCATGTTCTTGTTTATAAGAGGTCTTTTAGAACCTCTTTCAGGGCTGGCTTGGTGATGGTTGCCTCCTTTAACTGTTGTTTGTCTAAGAAGGTTTTGATCCCTCCATCTAGTTTGAATGAAAGTCTAGCAGGATATATTATCCTTGGTTGAAACCCGTTTTCATTCAGGGCTCGATAGATATCTTGCCATTCCCTTCTGGCTTTTAGAGTTTGAGTGGAGAAGTCTGCAGATAATCTTATGGGTTTTCCCTTGTATGTGACTTTTTGTTTCTCTCTTTCAGCCTTTAGGATCCTTTCTTTATCCTTACTTCTTCTCATTGTGACTATGATGTGTCTTGGTGTCTTCAGGTCTGGGTTGATTCTGTTTCGTACTCTCTGAGCCTCTTGAAACTTGATGTCCTTTCTGTTATTCAGGTCTGGGAAGTTTTCTTCTATTATTTCCTCTAGAATGTTTGCTTCCCCTTCCTCTCTTTCTTCCACTAGCAGGCCAATTATATGAATGTTACTTCTTTTGAGATCATCCCATAAGTCTCTGTTGTTGTTTTCAGTGTCTCTCAATCTTTTTTTTTTTTATTTATTTATTCCCTTTTGTTACCCTTGTTTTTTTTTTTATTGTTGTAGTTATTATTGTTGTTGTCATTGTTGGATAGGACAGAGAGAAATGGAGAGAGGAGGGGAAGACAGAGAAAAGGAGAGAAAGACAGACACCTGCAGACCTGCTTCACCGC
This sequence comes from Erinaceus europaeus, assembly GCF_950295315.1. Classification (NCBI taxonomy): domain Eukaryota; kingdom Metazoa; phylum Chordata; class Mammalia; order Eulipotyphla; family Erinaceidae; genus Erinaceus; species Erinaceus europaeus. The sequence continues at coordinate 26,493,155 of NC_080173.1, read as the reverse complement.
CTGTGAAGCGACTCCCCTGCAGGTGGGGAGCCGGGGTTCGAACCGAGATCCTTATGCCCGTACTTGTGCTTTGCGCCACCTGCGCTTAACCCGCTGCGCTACAGCCCGACTCCCTCTCAATCTCTTTTTTAGCTCTTTCACCTCTTTCTTATGCTAAGAGTTATATATATGCTATATATACATTATATATATATAATATATATATATAATATATATATATTATATATATATATTATGCTAAGAGTTATATATATGCTATATATATGCTAAGAGTTATAATATATGCTAAGAGTTAATTCTGATCAACCTAAAGGGGGAGAATATATATGCCTTTATATAATATTAATAGTAAAATAGAGCAGGGTAAAAAAAAAAATAAAATAAAAACCGTGTCCCAGATTACTTCAAACCTTGTGATCAGAGGCAGCTTATTGTTAAGAATGAGAAAAGAAAAAAAAAAAAACCCTCAGGACTAGACAAGTATAGCTGAAATAGTTATGCAAATCTACTATCCACTGTATATTCTAGGGGTGGCTAAAGGAGGTAGGGAATTGAGGGGAGACACTCACAGTGCGAGTCCACACTGAGTCAGAATTCTTCCCCAAAGTAATTTCCAAATGTGCATCAGTGAATTCAAAAAAAGCACACTGTTTGGTGGTGTGGGTGCTGGGGGATGTGGCTTTGGAAGCTGTAGGATTAAGGAAGAAAGGATAACAAGAATGAGAAAAAGAAAGAAAAAAAAGAAAGAGAGAGAAAAAAGAAAAAGATAAGAAAAAGAACAGTCATAAAAGAGCAGTGAAAGGAAAGGTTTTTTTTAATTTAGTTATTTTTAATTATTTAATTAGCTATGCGGGGTGAGATGGGGGGGTTGGCTACTTAGAAAGAAAAAAGGCCAGAGGGGAGCCTGCTAGGAGCTGGTCCCCAGGGACTGGTTATGGGGGTGGGGGAGGTATGCTTAAAAATTAAAAGGAAAAAAAAAATTTCCCCTTTTTTCCTACTCTAATTCTTAACCCAAATAAAGTTATAGTCACCTCCTTGGTGTCACCGTTAGGACCCCTTATTGACTGGCCTACTAAATGCAGAAAATCCTACCGTTTCCAGGAGATGTGGTCAGAGCTCAAGCCACTAGCAGCTTCTCAGTCCGCCATCTTCCAGGAACCGAGTATTAGTATTTTAATTAAAGATCTGCTGCCAGAGAATGATTTGCTCCAATGGCTAATGCAGTGATGGTGGTATGTTTTGGAGTTATGATATGTGGATGTGCAAGCATAGGTATCTGTGGATCACGGTTCCTAATCAATGAAGCCATGGCACTAGATCAAGGAAAGTCCATTATTAAGAAAGATATTCCTCTGTAGTATTGCCAAAGGGAAAATGCTTACTAGTAAAATTTCCTCTAACTAAATCTCCTAGACCTCTTGGGCTGGGAGAAGTCTTTGAGAAGAAAATTTATTTGACATCTTCTGGTTTTCTATTTAATTGCAATCAAGTATCTTCCCTCAAGTCATTTATAAACTGTACCACTTTTCTGTTTATGCAAATTATGTATATAGCCAGGATCTGAGTCAGCATTTAGAATTTGTTATTATAAGCATGTGAGAATATTTTCCATGAAAATCAGTAGTTTATTCTTGCTATCCTATAACTCACTAGTGAATTTTTTCCTATGGTGCTAATTTATTATTAGTAAAGCTGACTTTATTATCAATATGTTTCCCATGATGTTTTATGTCCAATGATGAGGACAAAAAAATCATTATTTTCTCCACTTAAAGCAACCCAATATATTTCCTGGGAAGCTCTATATTATCATTATGGAATGACTGTTTCAGTAGAACTTAGAGCTCTAATAATGCAATATGAGGGTTATATAATTTTATATATAGCACAGTTATATTTTGAATTACTTTTTTGTTACAGACAATATCACCTTGTTCACAAAGCCCGATGATATTGAATTTAAATGCTTTCTAAAAATCCATTTTACCCACACTGTACCCTAGTTGTCATTTCTGCATCAAATTCTGGACATATAAGGATACAGTACCTTAATATTTGAAAATGAACCTGAAGATAGAGCATAAAAAGACTTTTTTTTTTAATTTTACTATGATATGGACAGGAATTATGTGGAGAATGTGTCACCAAGCTGGTGAATGAGCCACACTAAACTCCCAGAACATATATTTTAAGGTAATTTTCTATTTTTTTCTCACTTTTGGAAAAGCAATCTCTTTTCCAATGTAATTAGAAAATTTAAAAATGGGAGCTGAGCAGTGCTCTGGTAAAAACAAAACAAAAACAAACAAAAAAAGAATTTTAAAATGCTAACTAATGAATATTGATCATTTATGAAGTATGAGACACTTTAACAAATGTTGAAAATGAGTTGTCTCATGGGTTTGTTCTGATTGTACAATTTTACAGAAAGTAAAACAAAGCCTACAATATGTCAAATTCAGAAAGTACAAAGTGGAGAGTCAGGATTTCAACCTGGAAGTTGGGCTCGAAATTTTCCCTCATTACTCATCTCTTTCTAGCACTGGTGCTGGATATGAAGAGGTTTGCAAAACTGAGATTTCTTATCTGGAAACTAACAAATATTAAAGGCATAAAAGAGAAAAATGTTATATTTAGCAGTGAGTCAGATCTCTACAAACAAGAAAAAGTGATTTGTGAAATAGTTTCAGTGAGCGCCCCAGCCAATATTTATTCTAATGGCTTTTTAAATGACTTTAGCACCATATTTATAGAATCATTAAAGACCAAGTGAATTATTTATAGCTCCTCAGTTATGCTTTACTGCACTTTGTGGAGAAAAATATAATTCAGAGAGATATATTTCAGAATTTGGTGGCTTTCAAAGACCTGAGGTATATCACACTGGGCTCTCTAAAGCTGTTGTATTAGTATCATTAATTTTATACTGTTGAATTTACCTGTGCATGGGTGCTTATAGATGTAAAAATACTTCAACTAGGGAATATAATATCAAATTCCTGACATAGCAATTAGTCATATATTAGAAGTCAGTGAGTCACACTTTAATTTTTTATCTTTATTTATTTATTAGATATAAACAGCCAGAAGTGGACAAGAAGGAGGAGAGATAGAGAGGGAGAAAGATACCTGCAGCCCTCTTTACCACTTGCAAAGCTTTCCCCCTGCAGATAGGGTCTAGGGCTCGAACTGGGTCCTTGCACATTGTAACACATGTGCTCAACAAAGTGCGCCACCACGTGGCTCCTTGCAACACCACCCGGCTCCATGCAACACCACCCGACCCCAAGTCACACTGTTAACATCAAACTTGACTGTAGTAGGAAAGTCAGAGCAGATTGGCATGGCTGCTTCTGTATTTGAAGGAATAAATGGAAAATAAGAGTGAAGCTTCAGAACTTGGTAACAGTGGTAAGACAAAAAAACATCCTTCAAAAGTGGTATCTTTCCAAACAAATTTAATGTGGTTATGTTACTCATATAGTTGTGAAGAAAATGTTCTGGATAAGGCACTAAAATAACAAGATAAGGATATCTGAGACTGGTATCTTATCACAAGGCTGTTACCTCAATGATGATTAATTAGTATCTCCAGTCTGGCCTTCAGGGGTTTATTTATTTTTTAAATATTTTATTTTTTAGTACAATGGAGAGAGATACAGAGAGAGAGAAACACCACAACACTACTCAGCTCTGGTTTATGGTGTTGCAAGGGACTGAACCTGGGACTTTGGAGCCTCAGGCAGGAGAGTCTGTTTGCCTAAACATTATGCTATCTCCCCTGCCCATGCGATTTCAGGGTTTATAATGCCCTCAACTTTCTGAATCTATTGAATAATATTTAATTCCCCTCCAGGAGAATTATCCCCCACCTTATTATGCGTGCACATTATGGGAAAACTGTCATGCAGGTACTCAGTTCTCCCCCTTTTCAAGAACTGAACTTGCAACACAAAAGTGGACAAATTATATTTTCTTTCCTAGTCTCTTGCTTTTCTAACTGAGCAACTTGAAGGCAAGAAAAGCAGTTGGAGAGGGTTTCAGCCCAGTAGTGTTTGCTGATAAGTTTATTCTTCTAGCTAGCACGTGTGTGCACACACACACAAATACACACTTATACACACAGTATAACTGGTTCCTGACAGTTGGTTTCAGTTTGGTTCTTTATTCTTTAAGTCTAAAAGTTTCCCCAAATATATCCAATAAAGTACTCAGGTTTAATGGACTCAATCAATTCCTGTGGCTTGCAAAGCAAAGATCCTAAAGGAAATCATTAGTTTTGTGTATAGAAGAAGGAATGTTATGATATTACTGCTGAAAAAAACTAAGTGGTTGGGAGTCGGGCACTAGCACAATGGGTTAAGCACACGCAGCAGCGCAAAGCGCAAGGATCAGCTGCGTAAGGATCCTGGTTCAAGTCACTGGCTCACCACCTGTACGGAAGTCGCTTCGCAGGCGGTGAAGCAGGTCTGCAGGTGTCTTTCTCTTCCCCTCTCTGTCTTCCTCTCCTCTCTCCATTTCTCTCTATCCTATCTAACAATGATGACATCAATAACAACAACAACAATTTTAAAAAAAAGCAAGGGCAACAAAAGGGAAAATAAATAAACTAAGTGGTTTTAGAACAGAGAGAAAAAAATAAAGTCAGATTGTTTGGGAGCATTTTCAGCCGTACTTTCATCTGCAACCCAGTGAAGGTCTAAACTGTAGAACTGAAAACGAATTTCTACACTGACTTCTCTCTCTATGATGATAATAGAAAAGACAGAAAAAATAAAGTCTGAATGTTTATCTGAAAGAGTACTAGCCATATACAGATACTTGTACATATACATATCCTCCAACATTTCTCTCTAAACCATGATTTTATCTTTCTCCTTCTGCATTCATTTAACAAGTATTTTTCTTTTAATTTTTCTTTCATGTCAGAGAACAAAGTACTGATATTACTAATTATTTTCCAGTTCTTCTAAAAGGCCCATGAACTGAGAGATAATCGATAGAACACAAAGTGAGATGACCTTCATGGCCATTAGATTTCCATAAATAGGCATTCTGCAAAATTCATTAAAATGATTGGTTATCATTTAAAAGTAGATGAGGGGAGATGTCAGTTACTCATCAACATTTAGATCCCAAGAAGCATTTTTTTATCCACTCATTTTCTAAGTAAATCACCGGGTCTGGCTGGATCTTTCTCAGCTTCTTCTTAGTTTCTTTCCTGCCTAATATCTAATCATAGTGGGATGTATTTTGCATAATAAATACAATCTCTGCACTTTCCATGGCTATTTTGGTACAGTAACATTTTAATACCAGTCTGTTCCTTCCTTGTGCTCTTCTTGGGAATAACTAGCACAATTTGGGATAAATCTTTTTTTTTTTAAGAATTAATGGTAACTAATAATAATCATAGTAATAGTAATAATAGTAACATAGTCCCCAGTTTCTGCTTTTTTTTTTTGTTTTTACTTGTGTGTCAGATATTGAGTAATCCATCATAATTTAATCCCTGGCTTGGTACTTTTGGGTAGTAGTAAAGTCTTCCATGATGATGCAATCTGAAGGTAATTTAGCATTTAATATTTCAAACGTCACTGTAAGCAATGCATATAAGTTTAACAACTAGATGAGCATGGGTAAAATACATCAATAGAGAAATAGAGGAATGTAACTGAAGTTTAAGTCAACATAAACTGTGTTAAGACTGCCTCTAAAATAAAACTGTTATTATTTTTTAATTTTTAAATCTCTACATCTCCCCTTGATAGGTAAGATACTATCTCATCCAAACTTTTGGCTTCACAAGGAGATGACTCCTAGACAAGGATTGGAGCACTACTCATTTAATGGGCAGTGATGGCAAGAAAACCTAACAGAGGGCTGGGATTTGAAATATGATAGGTAAGAAAACCAGTGGGAGGAACTGTTAGAAACCACAGTGGATAACTGGAATTTAATATAACTTGGAACTCTGAAAACATGACTCAAGTATTCAAACTGGGAAGGAGGAAGCTGGGATATCTGACTTACATTTTCCCATGTGACATTGGTTGGCTGGCTGCACTAGGAGCATTCACTCTCCAGTGATGTACATGGATATGCATGGGTCAAGTATACTCCCATCGACAGACCATAGCTCCGCACCCCCCCCCCCCCCCCGCCAACAAAAGACTCAGGTATTCACAGCAAGCAGCTTTTGATGTGAAGAGATTGGTACCATGGAGAGGACAATGGTAGAATTATCCATTCACCCTGAAAATACCAACATGAAGAAAATGGGAATAGGTATGATATAAACACACACACACACACACACACACACACACACTATTCTATAACCATACCACCCAAATGTGCCCAATCTTGTTTGTTCTTGGAAGCTAAGTAGGTTGAGGTCTGATTAGTGCCTAGTACTTATCAATAGATTGGCAAAAACACCATATTTGTCACTGATTACATAGTTTGTTTATCAAAACCACCAGTGAGTGCTTTAAGATAATTTAGTTTCCAGGGCTGAGAGGTGGCCCACCTTTTAGAATACACACACAACCATGCTTAAACGTTCCAGGTTTAAGCCTCCTATTGCCCACCCCCTGCCCCACTTACAAGGGAGAAGCTTAATGAGTGGTAGAGCAGTGCTACAAGTGCCTCTCCTTCTATTTTACTCTCTAACTCCCTCTCTCTATAACAAAAAAAAATAGGAGGGGTGTGAGAAAGGTGCAAGTACCTAGACCTTCCAGTAACTCCAGTAGAAAAAAAAAGTTTCCTGGGTCTAACACAGATCTGTAAAACCAGAACTCAGAGATTTGGAGAATAGAAAAAAAACACGGAGCAATTTAACAGAGCCCTAAAATTTGAAAATACCACTGTGTGATAACACTTTTTTAAAAAATACATTTTATTTATTTATTTATTTATTATTGGATAGAGACAAACTGAGAGGGAAGAGAGAGATAGAGAGGGAAAGAGACAGAGAGACACCCTCAGTCCTGCCTCACTACTCGTGAAGCTTTCCCCCTGCAGGTGGGGACCAGAGGCTTGAACCTGGGTCCTTGCACACTGTAATGTGTGCACTTAACCAATGTGCAACCGCCTGGCCCCGATAACACCTTAAAAATGAAAATACAGTTAATGTTTTCACTCTAATAATCTCAAATCTATGTAAAACACACCTGTCTTATTCCCCCTCTACATCTTAGTGCAGGTCTGTACACAGTTAATGTTCAGTAGATACCAGTTAAACAAGTGAATGCTTATTATAGAAACTATACTGCAAGGGGAGGGGAGACAGCATAATGGTTATGCAAAAAGTCTCGTGCAAAAAGGCTCAATCTGAGCCTTCAAGGTCCCAGATTCAATCCCCATAAACCAGAGCTAAGAATTGATCTGGTAAAAAACAAAGAAAGAAAGAAAGAAAGAAAGAAAGAAAGAAAGAAAGAAAGAAAGAAAGAAAGAAAGAAAGGAAGAAAGAAAGAGATAAACTAGAATGCAAGAATTCTTGGTGATTAAATGACTCACACCTTACTGTGAATAAAATTGTCAACTCTTTTCCTCCAAGGAAAAAGAAACAGATGCAGTAATAGAACACTGAGAGCCCAAGGGAAGTAACTGATAAAAATGAAACAGGGATTAATTTTGCTAACTAAAAGACTGCATCTACAAAATGATATAGTTGGAATGTGATATTATTGCCCACCAGTATCCATTACTTTGCTGTTGGATAGCTCATCTGATATTCCTTTGGGTAACCACTCCTCCCTAATACGTAATACATACCCCATATTGCTTTTATTCTTTCTTTCTTTATTTTCTTCTTCTTCTTCTTCTTCTTCTTCTTCTTCTTCTTCTTCTTCTTCTTCTTCTTCTTCTTCTTCTTTTTTCTCCTTCTTCTACTTCTTCTTCTTCTTCTTCTTCTTCTTCTCCTTCTCCTTCTCCTTCTCCTTCTCCTTCTCCTTCTCCTTCTCCTTCTCCTTCTCCTTCTCCTTCTCCTTTTCTTTCTCCTTTTCCTTTTTTTACCAAAGCACTGCCCAGCTCTGGTTTACAGTGGGTGCAAGGGCTTGAGCTTGGAACTTTGGAACCTCAGGTATGAGAGTCTCTCTGCATAATCATTATGCTGTCACCTTCCCCCACCCCCATATTGCTTTTGTGCATACATGTGATAGATCCAAGAAAATGTGTGGCACAACTGAGGCCAGTTCAAGATAAGTTCAGAAAGATAAAAGATATACTTTCTCAAATTTATAGGAGAGAAATTTTACTCAAGTGATAGATCCATAGGCCTCTAGCTAGTAAGTAGCCTTCTTTATCACCACATAAGAAAGAATATTTAATAACGGAACATAAAAAGACTAAGGAAGAACCAAGAGATACATAAAGAGGACTCACAAGGACATTACTCTTGAGTCATGTCTAAAGTTTCTGTATCTGGCAATATTTGACGCACCGACATTAAGAGCTAGCTATGATTGTATTTTAATTACCTAAAACAGAGTCCTATCTGAAAGAACTAAAAAAATCTCCAGGGAAGATTAATAGGTTATCATTTAAAACCTAGGATTACCTGGAAAAAATGAGATTGAACCTTTGGCCTACCACTTTCTATTTGAATAACTTGTCCCTCAGCATTTCTGATATTAAATTTACTTATTGGCAAACGCTAGAAGAAGAAGAATTTACTTATTAAAGAGAAATTAGAATATTACCACATTGGGCAGTGAGGCTTAAATGCATACTGAGAAGAATCCTACAGGCACAAAAAACAGATATTCCATAACATCATTTGATATGAGTTTTTTCCCCCCTCACTTTTAGGATTCCTTTTTTGGTTTTTTTTTTAATTTTTATTTATTATTGGATAGAGACAGAGAGAAATTGAGAGAGATGGGGAGATAGTGAGGGAGAGAGACAGAGAGACACCTGCAGCCCTGCTTTACCACTCCTGAAGCTTTCCCCCTGCAGGGGGACCAGGGGTTTGAACCTTGGTCCTTGTGCACTGGAGTGTGTGCATTTAACCAGTTGCGCCACCACCTGCCCCCCCTTTTTTGGTTTTAACTAAGAAAGACCTCTTGATAATTTCAAAAGTTCCTATTAAATATTGATGCTCATGGATTGAAATCTTAGTACAAATAGGAAAATTTTTTCCTGAGGGTGTCTGAGACATAGGATAAACTCTTTTTCTTTACCCTTTGGTCACTTTCAACTTCTTTCTTCTCTATTCATATTCCCCAAAGGCATAGTTTACAAAATAAATATACTCACTTCTCTAGAGAGATGGCAAGACCTACATTTTGTTGCCCTGTGAACAGTATTATTAAAATTAATTTTTCTTGACTGATATATATATTGCTCCTTGGATAACTTGTCCAATCTAAGTAGAAGTCAGATGGCTGGGGAACTTTTCCCTAGGTCCCAATATTAGAAAAGTATAGAACTGAAGGTTGAAGCAGACTATGTTTTCCCAAAATTTGACACATTATCTTCTCTCCCACACACTCTTCACTGTAGAGACTTTGCTTCTCAAGTCAAGACACAGAATTCCTCCCCTTGAATTCTGGCATATTTTAGTGATTCACGTGTACCACAGAATACAAAGAAAGTTGTATCATATGACTGCTGCGGATGAGTCTGATGGCTCAAAAGAGCACTTGCTCTCCCTCACGCTCCCACTTAAGATACTACCTTTCAGAAACTAGCAGCCAGGCTGTAAAAAGTCTAATATACCTGAAAATTTCACATGCAGGAGCTCTGGGCCATAGTCCAAGCTTATGCCAATCTTTGAGTCATTCCAGCCCAAGGGCCACACATATGAGTGGCAAAGTGACTTCAGATTCTGTCCAGTCTTCCCCTTTCTACAAGTACTCCTAAATGGGGTCTCAAATGTTCTAAGCACAAAATAACTCTCGCTGCTTTGCCTTTTCCAAATTCCTGCCATAATATGTACTATTGTTTTACACAAATATTTTGGGGGATGTTTGATAATTATTAGCAAATAATAACTAAAAATATCAAGTAGCCTTGCCATCAAAAACCATCCTTGAGGGAGTAGAGTACATGTGCACATGTATCCATAAATTAGGGGGAAATTTATGCTGACGGCTCTATCTTAGCCAACTGGGCTTCAGCGAATGACCTCTCCCTATTATACGATCCCAAACAGCCAGGCTCTTTTCACAGTGCTAGATGGAATAAAGACTCGTCACCTGACCTGTGCTGGATTAGCACAGTCAACGGCCAAGCCTTTCCCGCTACAAGACAAGTTCTCAAGATCTTCCCGCACAGTCATCACCGCCCAGCTATCATCCACATTGGTCTCCAGCTCCCACTGATTCTGTGCTCGGAGAAACTAAGATGGAACTTTCGGAAAGCAAACTGGCGTCTGTTCAGTGATCTTACCAACAAATCTATTCCTGCAATTCCAATTAACTCTATCCCCTCTGAAGATTACTACAGGCGCTTCCGCCAAGCCATCTTCAAAGCAGCTTCCCAAGCCATTCCTCGTGGGAGATGTGCTAACTATACGCCTTGTCTTGATGCTGAATGCGAGCAACTACTAAAGCAGTATGATGAGTCGGGCGATCCAGATGTGGCTGACCATCTCATTGCCTCCCTGGATGCAGCACGCCAAGCCCGCTGGCAACAACTCACGGAAAGTCTGAACTTCACCCACTCAAGTAGGAAGGCCTGGAAGCTTCTTCACAGACTGGGTGCCGGTAGCCAACCCCCTCCCGTCTCCCATCCTCCCGTATCTCCAAACTCAGTGGCCAGTCACCTAACTCAAGTTGGACGTGCTAAGATCGACCCAGTCTGGAAAAGAGAAATTTCCCATGAGTGGTCATCCCACTTCCGGTTATCTTGTCCATCTCCAAAACTCTCTCCCTTTACACTGTCTGAACTGGAAGACGCTTTGAAGAGGGTTAAACCGGGAACAGCTGCTGGCTAAGATAACATCACCCCAGAACTCATTCTTAACCTGGGTCCTGTGGCAAAGAAGTGGCTCGCTTCATTCCTGTCCCACATCTTGGAATCTGAGTCTATTCCCAAAGTTTGGCGTCACACGAAGATTATAGCAGTTTTGAAACCAAAGAAAGACCCAATACTGGCCGCCAGCTATATACCAATTTCTCTCCTCTCCGTGTGTTACAAACTCCTCGAGAGGCTGCTTCTGTCACGTATTTCTCATCTTACAGAGAAATTCCTATCACCCGCCCAAGCTGGTTTCCGCCCAGGAAGATCTACCTGCGAACAAGCCCTGGCCCTCTCAACTGACATTGAGAATGGATTCCAGAAGAATTTAAAGACGGGTGCTGTCTTTGTTGATCTCACAGCAGCCTATGACACGGTTTGGCACCATGGTCTCCTAGTCAAGATCTCAAGATGCCTGACTCCATGGGTGGCCAACACTATATCGTTTCTTCTCCAAAACAGAAGATTCCGGGTGCATCTGGGTGACAAGTCTAGCAGATGGAGACCTGTCTCAAGTGGCCTCCCCCAGGGCTCTGTTCTGGCTCCTACGCTATTCAATATTTACATCAATGACCTCCCAGAAACTTCTTCAAGGAAGTTCATCTACACCGATGACATCTGCTGTGCAACTCAGGCATCAAAGTTCTACATCCTCGAGGAAACACTCACGAAAGACATGTCTCTGATATCTGATTACTATAAAAAATGGCGACTAATCCCTAGCACTGCAAAAACGGTATCATCTGTTTTCCATCTACACCATGCCTCGGCTTCACGTGAGCTTAATGTGCAGCTTGGCGATACGAGAATCTGGCATGAAGCCCAGCCAGTCAATGTTGGCGTTACTCTCGATCGCACTCTGTCATTTCACAAACATCTCATAAAAACTGCAGCAAAGGTGGGCGCGAGGAATAACATCACTGCAAGACTGGCCAGCTCCTCATGGGGCGCGAGTGCTTCCACACTGCAATCATCATCTCTGGCATTATGCTATTCCACTGCAGAATACTGTGCCCCAGTATGGTTCCGTAGCCCCCATGTCCACTTGGTCGACTCCAAATTATATTCCTCCATGAGGATAATTTCTGGAACCATCCGTTCCACTCCAGTTCCATGGCTGCCAGTTCTTAGCAACATCGCCCCGCCAGATATTCGTCGGGATGCGGCATCATCTAAGTTCATTTCCCACGTTTATGCTCGACCGGACCTGCCAATATACGCGGATATCTTCGCCCACCCTGTCCAACGCTTGACGTCTCGTCACCCAATCTGGTCCCCTATGCCTACACTGAACTTTTCTGTTCCAGACTCTTGGAAACAGAGTTGGCAGTCAGCTGAGGTAAAGAAAAAACACCTCATCACAGACCCCTGCAAGCGTCAACCCGGCTTTGACCTAGCACGTTATGATTGGGCCCTCCTCAATCGCTATTGAACAGGCCATGGCCGGTGCGCCGCTATGTTCCATCGCTGGGGAGCCAGAGACGACTCGAACTGCCCCTGCGGCTACAGACAGACTATGACCCACATAGTCAATGACTGCCACCTCTCCAGATTCAAAGGAGGTCTCGAAACTTTACATCAGGCTCAACCTGACGCTGTTGACTGGCTACGGAAGAAGGGCAAATGCTAGCAGAAGAAGGGGGCAATATATACCTTAAAGGAAAAGTGCACAACTGTCTGCAGTGAGTGGACTTAGACTCAACAAGTACAGCAAGCTTGTAGCAAGACCTAAAAAAAGACACATAAAGTACTTAATCAAATAATTTCTACTTAAGCCTAGATACCACCCTCTTCTCCTACCCCCTACTTTACTTCCTTCAATCATTTTAAGTTTGACCTTGTCAGACAAGATAAGGACTACAAAAACTGGATAAGAGTAAGAGACTGGCACACTTTAATGATGGCCCTTTTGATCACTACCAGGTTCCCCCATCATCTGGGGCTCTAGTCAGGGAATCCTTGGATTCCCACATAGATATGATGGACCTAGACTTCTATAAGATCCCTGTCTCCACCATCACTGGTCACTTCCATCAGGAACAGCATCATAAGCCCTCTTGTAGGCCTCCACAGGACCTTGACTCAATGTAGAAAGCAATGGTAGGAACTGCTCCATTCTCCAAAGGGAGGCTGGGTCAACTTACTCTGCCACTTGAAGAAGACTAGTCCTGAAATGAGTGCAGCCTATAATGTGCCTAGCTGTGACCATAAAATGCAAGCTCAGACTGACAGGGATGCAGAGGTTACACAGGTTCCTGTGCTAAACATGAACAGTCATGGGCCCTAGGTCAGACTGATGGGGTTTACAGTTAATGGTATCTATATACTTTCTTCATATTTGGGAGCTACTCTTTGCCCTAATTCAGCTTTCTAGTCCTATTCTCAATTCTGATACCATCTTCCCAGACAATACTTTTAGCCCATTTGCATGTTAGCTATTGGGCTCAGGCAAAACTTAGTAAAGCCATAGGCCCCTTAGAATATACCTAAAATAGACTTCCTACCTTCTTCCCACATGAAGAGCCTTAGTTCCATCTGTTCTATGCTTACCTTTAGGTTCCTGATTACTAAACAATACTTTCTGTTTTATATCTTACCACTTTTCAGCTACCAAGTTATAGACACTACCATGACACCAAACTGACTTCCCTGGGTAGATGACCTCACCAGTGTGTCCAGGAACCTCACCTCCCCAGAACCCTACCTTACTAGGGAAAGATAGAAACAGGCTGAGGGTATGGATTGGCCTGCCAATGTCCATGTTCAGCGGAGTAGCAATTACAGTAGCCAGACCTTCCACCTTCTGCACCCCATAACAAATTTGGTTCATACTCCCAGAGGGATAAAGATGGGAAGCTTTGGGGGCCAGGTGCTGGAGTACCAGATTAGGCACACACACTGCAGTAAACAAAGACCTAGACCCAGGTTCAAGCCCCCGGTCCCCATCTGCAGGAGGAAAGCTTCATGAGTGGTGAAGCAGAGCTGTAGATGTCTCTGTCTCTTTCCCTTTGTGTCTTCCCCTCGCCTCTAAGTTTCTCTCTGTATCTATCCAATAATAAATAAATAAAACAAAATAAAAAGATAAATAATAGGAAATTTTTCAATAGAGAGGATGGGATACAGAACTCTGGTGGTGGGAATTGTATGGAATTATACCCCTGTTATCCTACAATTTTGTTAATTATTATTAAATCACAAATAAAAAATAAAAGAATATCCATGAGGACTGGGACATTCATTGGTCAAACAAGACATGCCTACAGTGGCAAAAATTAAACAAATAAGTGGAAAACAAAACCCATCAAAATAGAATGCAAATTAAGCTTCTAGATTTGGCAGAATATTTGATTATCATCAACTACGAAGAACTCTCCCTCTCACAGAAAAGAAAATAAACCAAATAATATGTTTTAAGAAGAAAAAGATATACTGTTTCTGAGTCAAGGCAACTAAATTTGTGCTTATATGTATGGCATAACTAAAAGGTGGAAATAACATGACTGTAATCCCATTTGCCAGCCAAACCTGAGCTCAAATCTTCACTCTAACTCTATTCTTTGAGTGATCATTAACAAATTTCTTCACCATCCTAAGCCTCAGTTTCCCCATCTGCAAACTAGACAGACTATCTAGTTCATAAATTTATTCTCAGGAATAAATGTGGCAAGGCTACATTTTATTTATTGCCTAGTAGACCTTAAACATTATGTATCTTGAAAATTATGCTAACATAACCAATAATCACTATATTAATTAGTATTATGTGCCATAGTTCAAATTCTAGCTTTTGATTGACTTTCAATACATAACAAAATGCTATAATGAAGCAGAATAAAAAGTAAAAATGATATTCATTAATGCATACATGTATCATGTGCTATGATGGAGTACTGTCTTCCTGAATTATCACAGTGGCATGAAATAAGTACCATTATCATCTCATTTAAAAGGAGGAAACCTAGGCAACAAAAATGTAAGAACTAACAGGGAATTTTGGTGGAGGATGTGGTACCTTACATTGACACACTTATAGTTGTGAAACTATATCCCTGGAATCTTATAAGTATGTAAAACCCCTTTAAAATCACTAATAAAAGAGAAGGAAAATGTAGGAACTTAGCTCTAGGCACTCTGATTGATAAATCACACACCAGACAATATTTTTTTAACTACTTATCTATTCATTTGAGATAGAACAATACAGAAAGAGAGAGAGGGAACAACAAAATAGATCCCTTTGTGGGCCCCCATAGGACCTTGCCCTCAACTTGGATCAACAATGGTAGAGAATGTTCCATCCTCCAAAGGGAGGCTGGACAACATACTCTATGCTACACCTGAGGAAGATGATTCCTGATATTGGGGCAGCCTGGAATGTTCCTACTAATGACCACAGAATGTGAGCTCAGATCTACAGGGATGGATGCAGAGGTCACACATAGGCTTCTAAGCTGAATATGGGCCCAGATCACATCAAATCAATGGGATCTACAGTCAACAATATTTATACCCCTTCCCATATTAGGGAGCTACTCTCTTCCCTGATCCAGCTTTCTGGTCCTTTCTTCCAGCCATGACATCATCTCCCCAGACAATAACTTCGATCCATCTGAATATTAGATTTCAGCATCAGGGGAAAAAAGAAAAATAAAAAAAAAACCTAGTATAGCAACAGGCCCTTTGGAATATAACTAAAATATGCCTACTAGCTATCTACAAAACAGGGACACCCCCCCCCCAACTCTTCATCTACACTACTCCAGCCTTTAGGTTCATGATTAGTCAACAATTTGTTTGGCTTTGTATGTTAACTCTCTTTTCACCACCAGGTTCCAGATGCTAGCATGATGTTGACCAGACTTCCCTGGACAGACAACCCCACCAAGTGTCCTGGAGCTCTGATTCCCCAGAACCCCGCCCCACTAGGGAATGAGAGAGACAGGCTGGGAGTACAGATCGACCTGTCAATGCCCATGTTCACTGGGGAAGCAATTACAGAAGCCAGACCTTCAAACTTCTGCATCCCACAATAACCTTGTGTCCATAATCCCAGAAAGTTAAAGAATAGGAAAGCTAGGGAGTTGGGCAGTAGCACCACAGGTTAAGCGTACATGGCACAAAGCTCAAGGACTGGCTTAAGGATCCTGGTTCGAGCTCCTGACTCCCCACCTTCAGGGGAGTTGCTTCACAGGCGGTGAAGCAGGTCTGCAGGTGTCTGTCTTTCTCTTCCCCTGTCTTCCCCTCCTCCCTCAATTTCTCTCTGTCCTATCCAACGACATCATCAATAACAACAACAGTAACTACAACAACAACAAAAAAAAAACAATTGCAACAAAAAGGGAAAATAATTAATTTAAAAAATGAATAGGAAAGCTATCAAGGGAGGGGATGGGATACAGAGTTCTGGTGGTGGGAACTGTGTGGAGCTGTACCCCTTATCCTACGGTTTTGTCAGTGTTTCCTTTTTATAAATAAAAGATAGAGAGAGAGGGAGAGGGAGAGGGAGAGGGAGAGGGAGAGGGAGAGGGAGAGGGAGAGGGAGAGGGAGAGGGAGAGGGAGAGGGAGAGGGTGGGGAAGAGTGAGGGAGACTCACTCCAGAGCACAGTCTAGCTCTGGCTTAAGGTTGTGCAGGGGATTGAAACTGAGACAACAGAGCACTGGCTGATAGCCCTGTGGAAACTGGGACCAATGAGCTTCAGGCAAGAAAACCTTTTGCATAACCATTATACGATCTCCCCTGCCTAGGGTTATTCTTAATCACTCTTTTCCTCCCTTTTCTATTTGATAGGACAGAGAGAAATTGAGAAGGGTGTAGGAAGGAGAGATGGAGAGAGAGAGAGACAAAGACACCTGCAGACCTGCTTCACCACTCATGAAGTGTTCCCACTGCAGGTGAGTAGGGGGGCTCAAACTTGGGTCTTTGTACTGGTCTTTGAGCATAGTACTATGTGCTTAACTGAATGCACTACAATGAGCCCCCCTTAATCACTCTTGTATATTGTGTTTCTTTCTTGGGTATAATCCCTTCTATTTTGGGTGTGGGGAGATCTCTTTTTTTGTCAAGGCAGCATTATGTAACACTAGCAGTGCCATCCTTGGGTCTGTAGAGATATGACACCTCTCAGGGTTAACACACTGAGCTGAAGAGACGGTAACTGTCCTAATGTATGCAACAAAATGAATGCAGTAATGAAACATAACTGAACATCAGGTAATGACAGATTTATTTTGCTTCTCCATAGATGAGTCAGCATTTTAAAGATGAATTTAAGATGGGAAATGTTGCCAATTCCTATTTATTAAAGATGTGATGATGCCTGAAGCTCAGACTATTTAAGTGACTCAGGAAAATCTGCTTTTACATTTTGCTTGAATATGTATTTTAAGAATCAGGTTAGTCCCTGAGGCAGGGTGGGGGGAAGAATCAGTTTAGTCTCTTACTTTGACCTTTGGCTTTAACTGGCAAATGGCTCATTTTTTTTTAAATTGGGGGGCTGGGGCTGGGTGGTGGCGCACCTGGTTGAGCGCACATATTACAATGCCCAAGGACATGGGTTCAAATCCCCAGTCCTCACCTGCATGGAGAAAGCTTTGCAAGTGGTGAAGCAGTGCTACAGGTATCTCTGTCTCTCTCCCTCACTGCCACACACTTCATTCTGGATTTCTGGCTGTCTATATCCAATAAATAAATAAAGAATAAAAAATTAAATTAGTGGGGCTTAATGATTTATAGTCAACAGTTGTTGGTACATATGTAAAATTTCTCAGTTTTTTGCAAAATACTTTAACTCCCCACCTAGGTCCTCGTCCACTAGGACCTGAAATTCCCACCACTACCACCATGAATCCTTTGATTTAGTGCAATAGACCAAACCCAGGCTTTTAAGAACCTTCAGCTTACAATGTACTTCCTGCCCTGGAGGTAATTATATCTGCCTGACAGTCTCAATAGACATTAGACTCTCCCCTGCTTAAAGTGAGGTCTAGCATCTGCATCTCCTGGGGGCACATTACAGAAGCAGAATTTCAAGCCTCATTATCCCCTCCCCTCCCTAGTACTTACAAACTCAAAATTTAATTTTGGCAAGTTTCTTAGGTGATCCACATAAGCCCTAAAATTTGAAAGGCAGTGTGTAATGCACATATTTTACAATTCCTGCATGTCACAGCCAATTATATGCTTTTTAATATTATATTTATTTTGCACAGAGATAGTCATTTCAAAGAAGGGGGGATAAAAAGGAAGAGAGAGAGAGAGATGCTTTATGCACTGTTCCACATATCTTGAGGTTTCCTCCTTATAGGTGGACCAGGGGCTTGAACCCAGGTCCTTGTATACAGTTATGTGTGCGCTCAACTAGGTACGCCTCCTCCCTCTGATCCCTCATTTCTATTTTCAGGAGGCTGGAGATATGGGAGGAAATGTACTGGAAGCAAGTAAGAAAACAATCCCACTTCTTAGTAAGTATAATAAAGAAAGTAAGTGGCTGAAGCTTCTAGAAAGCTTTATTTAGCATGATGGGGACATCTACTCCAAAAATCCAAGACTTAAATGAAGAAAAGAGCTGGACAAGTGAAGTCATAGGGAAGGGATACTTGAGGCAGAAAAAAAGAAGCAAATGAAAATACCAAGAAGAAAGAATGAAGCAAGTGTTCTGAGACCTGAAAGGAGGTTGAATGACTGAGTGGTAATGTCAATAAGATCATATAGTCAACAAATAGTAATTCTAACTATTAGGAACTATACTAGGCTCTTGAGACACTGCCCTCAGCAAAGCACTGGTACTCTTCACAAGAAGTTCATAGTCTAGCAACTGAA
Organism: Erinaceus europaeus; assembly: GCF_950295315.1. NCBI lineage: Eukaryota > Metazoa > Chordata > Mammalia > Eulipotyphla > Erinaceidae > Erinaceus > Erinaceus europaeus. The sequence goes on along the minus strand of NC_080173.1, from coordinate 26,474,370 downwards.
CCAGATCAGTAACAAACAAATATGAAAATATGGAATAAATTATAAAACAGGATACAGAGAAGAGTCTTATCTGAGGGAAAGGGATAGTAGATTATGGTCCTCAAAATCAGATAATGACCTGTTTTGTAAATAAATTTTTCTTGAAATACATGCATACTTGTGAATTTTTTTACATTTTTTTCTTCCAGGAAAGGCAGAGAGAGAAAGAGAGAGACCACAGCACCAATGCATGCTTCAATGCAGTGGGGGCTGGGTACAAATGTGGGTCTTGCAAATTGCAACTCAGCACACTATCCAAGTAAGTTATTTCATGGACCCCCTTTTTTTTTTTACTTCTTTAATATAACCATAAAGTGGAATAGTTCAGAGGTGTTATGATTCCAAAATCTAACACATTTTATTATCTTGATCTTCATAGAAAATGTTTGAGGGCCTTTCTCTTAAGGGATGGGCGTCTGGTGGTGAGAGGAGGGTGTGAATATCTGAAACAAAATTGAACAAAAAAGTGTTGGTGCAACCAGTAAAGCACATATTAACATATGCAAGGACTTGAGTTCAAGCTCCTGGTCCCCACCTGCAGGAAGGAAGATTCACCAGCTGTGAAGCAGCACTGTAGGCATTTCTCTTCCTCTCTATCTTCCCCTTCCCTCTCAATTTCTGCCTATATTAAAAACAAAAAAGCAGGCAGGATTCAGACTGTAAAGGACCTTTTAGCCCATGATGAAAAGTTTGGGTTTTAAGTGTACAAAATGTCATTAGATTATTTTAAACCAGGCAGTAAAATGATCCAATTTGCCTTTTTTAAAGCTCACTACCAGTCCATGAGGTTCTATATTAGCTTGGTTTCTGCAAATTTTCAGTCAACAAAGTTACCTGAAGATGGGAAATGAACTGTTTTCTCTTTGATCATGTCTTTGCCTAGAGTCTGTGGATTTTTGGTCAGAATGAGGACAAAAAGATGCCTAATGTAGAGGGGACATTCTCTTTTCCCACCCTTATGCTTTATAGCAGCATTATGCCTACTAGGGCTTTGTACAATTCCTCATGAGTGACTGGTTTGGAACAATTGAAGGCGATGTGGTAATTTAGCCCCATTGTATGTCTACAGAAGGACAAAGCTGCCTTATTTTTAGCTTAAAGCCTCGATTACTTTTGAATGTTCTGGCTGCACTTGTTCATCCACCTATTCAGCAAATATTTATCTAGTGTCTATTATGAACAATGCCTTGCATTTGGCAAGGTAGATGAAAGGCATACCTTAGAAAGGTCTTATTTAGTATTACCAGAAAGACTGAAGAAGCAGCTGTAAGAGAATTGCCATGTGCCTCTAATATTCAAAGGGATTAAAGAAATGTAGACTCTTTAAAAGGATTAGGCCTTTTGTATTTCTTTAAAGGAGTTTGAAAGAGGATATGATTAAAAATCTTTCCAATCCTTAAGAGTGTGAACTCCTTTAACATATTCAGGAATATTAGAATATGGGTCATACAGTAAGATATTATGATTAACAGTTCACATAGCTGGAAGCTGGCTGTAGCAGCTACTATTTTTCAGGTACTCAGAAACACTTTAACTGAACAAATCCTCATAATAATTATAAACAATACTATTATGTTAAGAATAGTGAAGCAGAGGTATAGAGAGCTTATGTAACATTCTCAACATTAAATAGCCTTTAATAGAGTCAGAACTGGAAATCAGAGTGACATGAAACATTTCTCACTCAAGTATTCATATCCTAGAGAATACTGCTAGATCCTAGTAAAGATCTGGGACTAGAAGAAAGAGGCACTAGAAGTATTGTACCCTTATCTTCTAAAAACAACTGTGTTAAGCACTATCTTCTGCAGCTCTCTTCTTGGAACCTTTAACAGTGAATGAATCCTGTTCTAGTGTGGAAATCTTTATATACGTGACAAAAGGAAGTTAGTTGCCTATGATTCACTGTATTTTCTGGCTCAGAATTGAAAATCTAAGCAGTGAAATTACTCCTACAGATCCAGTCTAAAGGTAATTGAAGGATATGCGGAAAATGTAATTTTATTATTTATAAAAGATAATTATAAAAGTGTTAAAACATATGTGATGAAAAGAATTTGGGAAGCTAATGATTAACAATGCAAGCTTTAATACATTGAGATACTAACATGAGGTCAGTATTGTGCTAAATGTATTATACACATTACATGCAATAATCCCATGAGTTAATTATTATTGTTACGTCTATTTTGTAGATGAAATAACTGAAGATTAAATATGGTGATCCTATAACTCTTTAGTGACAGTAAGGATTTATGTCCACCTCTGTTTGAATACAAAAAGATTATATACTAAAGCATTCCCTAATAGACTGGTGCAATTTCCTTTCTTTCCCTTGCTTTCTTCTTTTCTTTTTATTTCTTGCTTTTTTCCCCCTCTCTCTCTCTTGCTTTCTTTTTGATTTCTGAACATTTATTTTGGATAGAGACAGAGAGAAATTGAAAGGAGAGGGATAGATAAGGTGAGACACTTGCAGCACTGTTTTTCCCTACAAGTGGAGACCAAAGCCTAGAACCTGGATCCTTGCACACTATACTATGTGTACTCTACCAGATCCATCATGGCCTGTTCCCTACAGCACTTTTCTATGCTTCCACTGTATATTCTACCCATAGATATATGCCAATGTGAACTTTTAACCTTTAGATGATTGGACTAGCTAAATTATTGGCAAGGTAGGCCTAATAAACCTAAGTGAAGCTTGCAATTCTCTCCAACGTGTAACTCCAGATCAATAGTTTTTAATAGTCTTTAGCTGTGAAATAGAGTCATGCTGACCTAACAGTGACTTGGGAAATGAGTCAGCCTGAATTACACTTCTGAGGAGTTAATGCCCATTGAAACACCAGACAGAGCAAGACATAATCCAGAAAAATAACCTGATTAATTCAAGTCATGGAACTTTTGTAAGTGATAAGTCATATTAGGGACCACAAGGAGAAAAGGGCATAGTCTTTCCTAGATTTGCAATAAATGAACCACTGGGAGCTGGGCACTGATTCACCCAATAGAGTGCACAGGTTACCATGTGCAAGGACCTGGGTTCAAGCCCCATCCTTACCCGTGTGGGGGTGGGGGGGTGTCACAAATAGTGAAGTAGTCCTTCTCTCCCTCTTTCTCTCATTCTATCTCTATTTCCCCATTCTCTCTCACTTTCTGTCCAATAAAAAGAAAAAAGAAAAAAAGAACCACTGTAAAATTATTTTATCTGAGTTTTATACTATTTAGTAGTATATTTATACTGATAGACTAATACTTGACCTATCAATTCACTTAGAACTATTTATTAAGAGTAACTAAGTTCTAACTTAATATTCCCATTTGATCCAGATTGTTGGTTCTAAGAGTGTGTGACCTTCAGGCTAGTAGTTATCAGCATCATCCTAGAACATATTTTTCTTCTTTTCTCCATTTTATTTTATTATTACCACCAGGATTACTGTTAGGGCTCTGAGCAAGTACAATGAATCCACTACTCCCAGAAACCATTCATTCCCCCCCCACACACTTTGATAGAAATAGAAAGAGATTGAGAAAACAGAAGATAATGAAGATAGAAGTCCGTAGCACTACTTGTGAAGCTTTCCCCCAGCAGGTAGGGAACAGCAGCTTGAACAAGGGGCTTTATGCATGGTAATGTGTGTGCCCTACCAGGTATACTACTACTCACCACCCCCCCCCATCCTAGAATATCTTAAAAATGCAGAATTCCAGGTCCATTCCAGACAATATTCAGAAACTACAACAAGCTGTGTTCCAACAAATCTTACTGTCCATCATGACAGATGCTAAATCACTGATACAGATTATTCCTATGTCACAAAGACTTCCTAACCACTTCTTTCAAAATTTTAATTAGATTGCTTAAAGACAGAAACCTATTTCTTTAGATTTCTGTTGGTTTTCTACTGCCTGGCAAAAGACTTGGTTCATCCTATGGTCTTAAAAATATTTGTGAAATGAACAAAGGTAGGAGTTAAAACTTTCATTTGATTCAGAAGAATTTCTTGACTTGTGGAAAAGAGATCCAACAGTATAAAACTGGTAGAACTTGGTCAAGAAACCAAAATTGTCTCAGATAGATCAGGTCCCAGTTAATATCCTTGACCACAGAATACAGATAATTTTAAAAGTCTCAGATAGATCAGGCCCAGGTTAATATCCTTGACCAGAGAATACAGATAACTTTAAAAATGTCTCAGATACATCAGGTGCAGGTTAATATCCTTGACCAGAGAATACAGATAACTTTACTACTTCTTCTTCTTTTTTGTAATTGGATACCATAACCCAGGTTCCTTCAGAGAAAACTTCCAAAATGTCAAGATAATGATCTTTACCACAAATAATGATAATATAGAGAATTCTAATATGGAAACTACTGGCCAACTGCCTATTATCCATTTCTATTACATACAAAACAAGAAGTGAGATACTTCATAAAAATCAAGAGATAATAAACTTAGAGAATGAAAAATAAACCGTTCAATGTAAAAATGTAGTACATGTTCTTCAGCAGGCATATCTATTCATTCATTCACTCAATAATACTAACTGTTTGACACTATGAGTCAGTGTGTAAGTTGCTTAGTTAAATTGGATTAAGTAGTATAGAGAGAACTATATGAGTCTGTGAGTGTTTATTTATTTATTTAATTGTTTGGTTGAAGGTCATGTATATAAGCAATTTTACCCCTTGGAGCTACGTTTTCAAATTCAGATGAAGAGATATAGAGAGTAAAAGAGAGAGAAGGAGAGACAACATGGTGCCAGAGTGTCCTCAGATGTCATAGTAACTGCTATGTGGTGCTGGAGCTCACAAATGGCAAAGCATTTTTTTTTTATTTCTTTATTGGGGAATTAATGTTTTACATTTGACAGTCAAAGCATTTAACCTACCTAGTGAGCTATTCCCCCTCCCTATAAAAATTATAATATGGAGAGCTAAACTATTCTCCAAGGGCTAGGGAGAGCTGATCTAAGAAGTAACTTTTAATCTGACATCTACAAGTTGAGTTAAAATCAGCAATATATGGAGTCGGGCAGTAGTGCAGCAGGTTAAGTGCATGTGGTGTAAAGCGCAAGGACCGCCATAATGATCTCAGTTCTATCTCAAGGCTCCTCACCTGCAGGGGAGTCACTTCACAGGTGGTTAAGCAGGTCTGCAGATGTCTATTTTTCTCTCCTCCTCTCTGTCTTCGCCTCCTCTCTCCATTTCTCTCTGTCCTATCCAACAAGGACGACATTAATAACAACAATAGTAAAAAAACAAACAAGGGCAATAAAGGGGAAAATAAATAAATATTTTTAAAAATCAGCAATATAATGGCTATTCCTTCTTGGGAACATTATTATTAGTGTTCTTATCAGGATGGTTCATCTGAGCTAGTGGGAAAGTATAGACAGAAAGGAATGGAAAGTCTATTTACTGATTGAGAAATATTTGGTAACTTCTAAAGACTTTTTACTACTGGAACATTTAGAATTCTTGTTACAGAGTCAGAGGCAATGTGAATCAAAGGCAGGATTCAGGCCAAGGTTAACTCATCTTTTGTTTATGAAGACAAACCCTGGCATAATGACCACAGTCAAATAATCAATGGCTATGATCTTAAAAAAAACAGAGTGTTCTATGAAAGATAAAAATGATTTACTTTGACTTTCCATGTCAGTCAGTACTATAGTTATCAGAAGTGCCTGAGGATAAAGATATGAACATGGAGACTTGTTCTGGAAAAGCAGTCTAGATTTTGCAAAGAAACTATTTATTTAGTTCAGAGTGAGAGCATTCAGAGAGGCAGAGGGAAGAGCAAAAAATAGGAAGGGAAAGAAAAGTCTAATTTTCACAGATTGTGCACAAAAAAATAAGACCTAAAATGCATATTAATTTTCTCAGAAAAGCATTTAATATAGACTGAAAATAGAACTGTCATACTAGATTGAAATGATCCTTATGCCAATACAATTAATATAGCATGTGAGTTCTAGATCTTCCATGCCAGTCTCTCAGCTCACTATTTTATACACTCTGTTACGTTTGAGATTAAATGGAACCCAATTTAATTCTAGGTAACAAATACTTGTAATTGGGGCTAGGTGGTGGTGCACTTGGTTAAATGCACACATTATAGTGTTCAAGGACCCAGGTTCAAGCCCCTGGTCCCTACCTGTAGGGGAAAAGCTTCACAAGAGGCAAAGCAGGGCTGCAGGTATCTCTCTGTCTCTTTCCCTCTATCTATCTCCTTCTCCACTCTCTGTCTCTATTCATTAATAAATAAAAAGATTTTTAAAATACTTGCAATAGAGTTTGCCCATAATGTAGCCATCTCTCTTATCATAACCACTATAATTATCCAGGAAGGTCATCAGGGTATATCCATGCAGATGTAATAAATGATAATTTCATTGTGTAACCACAACCATATAGACTGAATATTATTATGAGGGCCCAGGTTGAAATTAGATGAGGAAAACATTATACTTCCTAGAAGCAAAGGTGATAGCTTTTTCTTTCTTTCTTCTTTTTAATGATCTTTATTTATTTACTGATAGATAGCCAGAAATGGAGAGAGAGAGAGAGAGGCAGAGAGAAAAAAAAAAGAAAAAGAAACCTGCAGCCTTGCTTCAACAATCGTGAAGGTGGGTACTGAGGGCTCAAACCTGGGTCCTTGTGCACTTGTAACATGTGCTCAGTCAGTTGCGCCACCACCTAGCCCCCTCTTTCTTTTTTCTTTTTCCTTTTTTAAAATATTTCTTATTAGGAAGTTGATGATTTACAGGACAACTGTCAACACAGAGGTACAATTTCTCTCATCTCCTAAGGATTAGTGTCTACAAAATATTCTCACCATCAACGTAGGTCTTTTTCTACCACCATGCACCAGTATCTCTGCCCCCCACCCCACTAACACACATATTATCTTCCTCTCTTTTTTCAGAATCCATTGCTTTGGTACAATATACTATGTATGCCCAATCCAAGTTTCACTTTGTGTTTATTTCTTAAGATTCACTTATAATTACAACAATAAAACAAGGTCAACAAAAGGGAATAAATAGATAAAAATAAAAATAAATATAAAAAAAGATTCACTTATAAGTGAGATCATTAGTATTTCACCTTCATTTTTTTGTTTTGCTTATATCACTTAATATGATTCCTTTCTCATAAAAGATGAAACAAAGAAGAGTCTTCATTTTTGACAGCTGAGTAGTATTCTTAGTCACTCATCATCACTGAACATCTTATAATCAAAGAAATTGAGACAATAATTAAAAACCTCCCCAATAACAAAATTCCAGAGCCAAGCAGTTCACAAATGAATTCTATAAAAACATTTAAGGAAGAACTACTACCTGTATTTTTCAAGCTCTTCCAAAACATTACAGAGAGAGGAGTGCGTCCTACTACTAACTTCGATGAAGCCGGCATTATCTTAATACCAAAGGCAGATGGAGACACAGCAAAAACAAAACAGAAAGAAAGCAAAGAAAGGAAGGAGGGGGGGAGGGAGGGAAACTACTAACCAGACCAATCCCTGATGAACATTGATGCTAAATTATTGAAGAAAATTCTACCAAATAAGATACAGTAATTCACTAAAAAGACAGCAACATGACCAAGTAAGCCTTTGAGGGCCCAACGGGCAGCACACCTACTTAAACACATGTTACAATGCAAAAGGATCCAGTTCAAGCCCCCGGTTCCCAACTGCATAGGTGGGGAGGGTTAGTTTCGCTAGTGGTGAAGTAGGTCTGCAGGTATCTCTGTCTCTCTTTCTCTCTATCTCCCCCTTTCCTCTCGATTTCTGGCTGTCTCTATTCAATAAATAAATAAAGATAATTTAAAAAAAGAAAGCCTTTGACAAAATTAATACCCACCCTTTAATAATAAAACACTAGAAAGAATGAAGATAGATGAAAAATTCATCAAACTAGTGGATTCTGTATACAGCAAACCTATAACTAAGTCACACTCAATGGTGAGAAAAAGTAAAAGCTTTCCTTCAGGTATAAGACAGGACTGCCCACTGCTACAGTTACTATTCAGCGTTGTCTTTGAAATCCTAGCCATACCAATTAGGCAAGAGAAGGCATTAAATATTGCTTATTCTTAATAATTTTTGTATTTTCTAATGGTGAGATTTTATGAACAGAAGGATTTTATTATTTTAATTTTTAAAATTTTATTTATTTTTGGACAGACGCAAAGAAAATGAGTGGGAAGGTGGAAATAGAGAGAGAAAGAGAGAGAGAGAGAGACCTGTGGCACTGATTCACTGCTCATGAAGCATCCTCCCTACAGGTAGGGACCAGGGTGCTTGAACATGTGTCCTCGTGCATTACAACATGCACTCTACCCAAGCTGCCACCTGGCCCCATATCACTTTATTTATAGCCCAATTTATCATATTTTATTTCTTCTTTAACTTTTATTTTTTAATATTTATTTATTTATTTATTTGTTTCTTTATTATTGGATAGAGACAGAAATTGAGAGGGGAGGGGAAGATTGAGAGGGAAAGAGACAGAGAGACACCTGCAGCCCTGCTTCACCACTCATGAAGCTTTTCCCCTAAAGGTGGGAACCAGGGGCTTGAGCCCAGGTCCTTGTGCACTGTAATGTGTGTGCTCTTAACCAGGTGCACCACCACCTGGTCCCCCTTATGTTTTTCTTTAAAGACTAATGCTCTTAGTGTCAATTCATGAAAAATTTACCACTCTCAGGTCATAAATATATTTTCTTCTTTTTTATTATTTTTAAATTTTATTTATTTATCATTGGATAGAGACAGAGAGAAATTGAGAGGGGAGGGAGAGAGACAGAGCAGGGAGGGAGAGAGAGAAAGAGAGCGAGCTCTGCAGACCTGCTTCACCCTGCAGGTGGAGCTAGAGGCTTGAACCTGGGTCATTGTGCATTGCAGTGTGTGTGCTTAACCAGGTGCACCACCAACTAGCTCCATATATTTTCTTCTTAAGGCTAAATTATTATACTTTCTTCACTTAGGTATGAAATTATTTTGATTTATAGTGTGAAGTCGTAGTCAAGATGTATTTATTTTCCATTTGAATATCTACTTAACCAAACTTTACTCAGATTTTTCAACTGCACTAGAGACGTCCTTTATCAGGTGCCCATACATGTGAGGGTCTGTGTCTAGAATCTCTATTCTGCTGCATCATTGTTTTTGTATATCCTAGCAACAGAAAGTTGGTTTAACTACTGCAGGTTCAAAATAGCTCTTGTTATCTAAGGTAAACCCTATAGATTTTTTCTTCCTTAAGATAGTCTTGTTTTATGCTTTGCACTTCAGGTTTCATTACACTTTTAGCATCAGATATAAATTTTATATTTTTTCATATGAATGCTTACTGAAAATACACTTTAATGATGCTGTTTATCTCTTTAAAATATTAGATAAATGGCATAAAATTTAGCTTGTCAATGTCAACCAAAGCAAAATGCTTAGATTTTGATGGGGATTGCACTGCATATATAGGTCAGTTTGGGATAATCCCACATTTAGAGTATTAAGTCTTTTCCTTACCCATGTCAATGTAATATTAATTTTCTTATGTAATGTTTTGTTTTCATTGTTTTCAGTAGTAAATTGTCTTGAATATTTTTGTTAGGTTTATCCTTTTCTCTTTTTCTGCTTGTTTTTGGTACTACAGAAAATGGAGAAGTTTTACTTTTTTAATACTAACATATAAACCAACCTTTCCAGAGATTCTAATGTAATTTTTCTGGAATGAAGACCTAGCTTTTGAGTTCTGATACACAGCCAAGCCTCAGTACCTATGCTAACTCTTTGACTACTTTGAACAAATCAGTTAATCCTTTGTGCTCATTATGTGTAAATATGGAACAAGAATACCTGCCAATTTATAAGTATTCTGTTATATATAATGCACAACCGAGAAGCATACTAATTTGACTTGACTGAGATGTCTCATTTATTTAAGGGTAGGCAGAAAAATTAAAGTATTTGTAAAGTATAGGAAAACACACTAATCTGAAGTTGATTTAATCACATGAGCCTGAGACTTAAGAACTCCCAACTGAGAAAATATAGTAACCATCAAGATTATGTAATTTTTTTCTCAGTCAAAGGAGATCTCTCTCCAGCTTCACTTAAAAACTGTTTAAAAACTGTTTATGTCTAGAACAGTTATAATATGTTTCCTTGAATTCAGCAGAATAGAAAAGGTAAATAGAACAGGTTAGAAGACCACCAGAAAGAAATCTAAGAGGCATGTGAGTGCAGGAGTGATTGTGACTGTTTAGCAAGGATAGAAGAGCTCAAAGTGTAGTAGGCAAGAGCCCTCTGTAAATAAGTAAAAAAAAAAAAAAAAAGAGTCAATAATACTTGAGAGCTTCATGTTAATATATGCTAATCTAGAAGTGATAATTTAGCCCCTAGTAAGTGCTTTATGGGGCTGGGTGGTGGCAAGCCTGGTTGTGTGCACAGGTTGCAATGCACAAGGACCCAGGTTCAAGCCCCCACTCCCCACTGGCAGGGGGAAAGCTTCACGAGTGATGAAGCAGTGCTGCAGATCTCTGTGTCTCTCCTTCACAATCACCCCCTTCCTTCTCAATTTCTGGCTGTCTCTATCCAACAAATTAATTAAAAAATAAAAATATATAAAAACAAGTAAATACTTTATATTCATGATGGTAGGGGATATTTAAAAAAAAACAAAGTGAAATTTGGCAATTATGCTATGTGAAAACACATTTTTAAAAATATTTATTTATTTCCTTTTGTTGCCCTTGTTTTTATTGTTGTAGTTATTGATGTCGTTCATTGTTGGATAGGACAGAGAGGAATGGAGAGAGGAGGGGAAGACAGAGAGGGGGAGAGAAAGATAGACACCTGCAGACATGCTTCACCGCTTGTGAAGCAACTCCCCTACAGGTGGGTAGCTGGGGGCTCGAACCGGGATCCTTATGCGGGTCCTTGCACTTTGCGCCACCTGCTGCACTACTGCCCAACTCCCATGAAAACACATTTAAATAATGCTGTTCATCTCTTCAAAATATGAGGCAAATGGCATTTTCATGCTACCTCTCCATGAATAAGGACCCTCTTATTTTTTTTCCATCTTACAAATAAATGCTATTTACTATCATCTGCAAAGCTCTGTGTGTAGAGGGTATCTGAAGTCTTTTTTTATTTTTAAATTATCTTTACTTATTAATTAGATAGATACAGCCAGAAATCAAGAGAGAAGGGGGTGATAGAGAGGGAGAGAGAGACAGAGAGACACCTGCAACAATGCTTCACCACTTGTGAAACTTTCCCCCTGCAGGTGGGGACCGGGGGCTCGAACCTGGGTCCTTGTGTATTGTATCATGTACATTCAACCAGATGTGCCACCACTGGGCCCCTGCATCTAAAGACTTCCTTTAAAGTGTAAGTGTCCCAGATTTAACCCCTTTCTTGATAACCCAATATTCCATTTAAATGACTTAGAGTTGTGGTTTACAATCTTACCCAACTCACATATTTGATTTCCCTACCTGTCTTCAGGAGCAGACTTAGAAACAAGATTATTTCCATGGAAAATGAAGTGATTTCTCCCTGAATTTGCATTTTGCCAAGACTTGCTCCACACCTCTGTGCCAAATCCTACAATAGAATGAAAGATAAAGCTTTTTATCTTTGAAATTGGATCCTCTATGAGACCATTATTTAGGATGAGAGTGATAGTATAGAAGTTATGCAAGAATTTTATGCCTGAGGTTTTGAGGTCCCATAATCAGAACTGAACAGCGCTCTGGTAAAAAGAAAAAGAGAAGAAAACAAAGAGAAAAAAGAAACCATTATTCATCATCACAAACCAGTTCTACACAAAAGTCCCCTAAACATTTAGGAAAAAGCCAGGGTTGTAGGTGGCAGATACTGCTTTCAAGTAGCCAATAAGGAAAACAAAAACCTCAAACTATCTGTAGGAGCCAGATCACTTGGCCTTTCTCTACCTGAGCTCAGAAAACCTAAATTCAATTCACAAGCACTTATTCAGCTGCTAGCTCTGGTTTGGTGCTAGATAACTCTTCAGTTTAGTTATGGCTATTTACAGGGTTTTGGAAGAAAGGGTTTCCAAAAGTTACTCTATTAAAGTTCTCTAATTTTAGTATTACATGGAAATTTCTTTTTCTTTTTTTATTGTTATTGCCACCAAGATTATCATTGGAACTTGCTGCCAGAACTATGAATCTACTGCTGGGGGGGGGGGTTGTCAAATTTTTTTTTCATTTTTTTCCTTCCTTTCTTTAATATATATTTATACTGTTTAAATATGTTTCCACATGGCATAATTGTCAAATTTCACTTTTTAAAAAAATATTCCCTACCATCATGAATATAAAGTATTTACTTGTTTTTATTTATTTTTATTTTTTTAATGAGAGGGAAAGGGGTGATAGTGAGGGAGAGAGACAGACACCTGCATATACTTATGTCAAGATAGAGAGAAATTGAGAAGGGAGAGAGAAGTGGGAAAGAGAAGGACACCTGCATCCCTGTTTCACTGCTCATAAAGCTTCACCCATGTAGATGGGGACCACAAGCTCGAACTTGGTAATGTGTGTGCTCAACAAAATGCACTACTGCCATGTCCCATATAGGAAAAATTTAACACTGGAGCTGCTCATTTTCCTGAAAGAATGATGTCTAGCATAATAAGAGAATGGGAGAATGTTTTACCAAACAGAACTTTAACAAGAACAGGAAGAGGAAACACAAAGTAAACTTAGAACTTGGTTTCATATACTGTGCCAAAGCAAAAGACTCTTAGCAAGGAAGGGATGGGAGAGGGTTGGGGGGAGGGTGGGCTGGGGTCCTGGTGTGATGATGGAGAGAGACCTAAGTTGAGTGTGGGAGTGTTTTGTACACATCTATCATGCTGAGATGAGAAATTTTACTCATGTGCCAACAATTGAACTTCTTCTAGCGTTTGCCCTTCTTCCGTAGCCAGTCAACAGCGTCAGGTTGAGCCTGATGTAAAGTTTCGAGACCTCCTTTGAATCTGGAGAGGTGGCAGTCATTGACTATGTGGGTCATAGTCTGTCTGTAGCCGCAGGGGCAGTTCGGGTCGTCTCTGGCTCCCCAGCAATGGAACATAGCAGCGCACCGGCCATGGCCTGTTCAATAGCGATTGAGGAGGGCCCAATCATAACGTGCTAGGTCAAAGCCGGGTTGACGCTTGCAGGGGTCTGTGATGAGGTGTTTGTTCTTTGCCTCAGCTGACTGCCAACTCTGTTTCCAAGAGAGTGGAACAGAGAAATTCAGTGTAGGCATAGGGGACCAGATTGGGTGACGAGACGTCAAGCGTTGGACAGGGTGGGCGAAGATATCCGCGTATATTGGCAGGTCCGGTCGAGCATAAACGTGGGAAATGAACTCAGATGATGCCGCATCCCGACGAATATCTGGCGGGGCGATGTTGCTAAGAACTGGCAGCCATGGGACCGGGGTGGAACGGATGGTTCCAGAAATTATCCTCATGGAGGAATATAATTTGGAATCGACCAAGTGGACATGGGGGCTACGGAACCATACTGGGGCACAGTATTCTGCAGTGAAATAGCATAATGCCAGAGATGATGATCGCAGTGTGGAAGCGCTTGCGCCCCATGAGGAGCTGGCCAGTCTTGCAATGATGTTATTCCTCGCGCCCACCTTTGCTGCAGTTTTTATGAGATGTTCGTGAAATGACAGGGTGCGATCGAGAGTAACGCCAAGATAGACTGGCTGGGCTTCATGCCGGATTCTCGTATCGCCAAGCTGCACATTAAGCTCACGTGAGGCCGAGGCATGGTGTAGATGGAAAACAGATGATACCGTTTTTGCAGTGCTAGGGATTAGTCGCCATTTTTTACAGTAATCAGATATCAGAGACATGTCTTTCGTGAGTGTTTCCTCGAGGATGTAGAACTTTGATGCCTGAGTTGCACAGCAGATGTCATCGGCGTAGATGAACTTCCTTGAAGAAGTTTCTGGGAGGTCATTGATGTAAATATTGAATAGCGTAGGAGCCAGAACAGAGCCCTGGGGGAGGCCACTTGAGACAAGTCTCCATCTGCTAGACTTGTCACCCAGATGCACCCAGAATCTTCTGTTTTGGAGAAGAAACGATATAGTGTTGGCCACCCATGGAGTCAGGCATCTTGAGATCTTGACTAGGAGACCACGGTGCCAGACCGTGTCATAGGCTGCTGTGAGATCAACAGAGACAGCACCTGTCTTCAAATTCTTCTGGAATCCATTTTCAACGTAAGTTGAGAGGGCCAGGGCTTGTTCGCAGGTAGATCTTCCTGGGCGGAAACCAGCTTGGGCGGGTGATAGGAATTTCTCTGTAAGATGAGAAATACGTGACAGAAGCAGCCTCTCAAGGAGTTTGTAACAATTGAACTGTAAACCATTAATTCCCCAATAAAACCGTAAAAAATATTTAGCTGATTCCAATGGAATCTTCCTGAAAGCCATCAGGTTGTATGACACTGGAACTCAACTACTAAGTTCAAATTAAGCTTTCTACTATCTATATCTATGTGATTGTGGGCATATGTCCTCAGATTTCTCATCTCTAAAATGGGGAATAAATGTTTTCCTACTGTTTGCTACTATAGTTATTAAACAAATTATATGGAAAAGACTTAGCAAAGTGTATTATGTGGTCTGGGAGATGGCCCAGTGCATAAAGCATGAGGTCCCGAGTTTAATCCCTGGCAGCATATTTACCAGAGTGATGTCTGGGTCTTTCTCTCCTCCTATCTTTCTCATGAATAAATAAATAAATTCTTTTTTTTAAATGCATGTTATTCTAAACAAGCATATCTAGCTGCAAAAGTTAGTAGGAGTGATTTATGGGGAAAAAGTTTTTGATTCATAGCTTTGTTTAGGACATCCTGCACTAGTAATAATAAAAAGTAAATTTATTTATTTATTTATTTTTTAAGTCCTGTGTTCTCAATATGCATGACACATGACTTAACCAATCCTGGTTTTTGGGGTTTTTTTTTTTCCCATTCTTTTAATTTCTGATAAAGACAGAGAGCAGTATTGGAGTTTTCACCAGTGCTCTATCTATAACCACTTATGCAAGTTGCCCAGGACAGAGTCTGAGACATGATTGGCAAGGCATATGTTCTACCTGGTTAATCATCCTTTAACCTCCTAAAGCAGCAAATATTTTCATCTCCTTTATTATTGATGTTATTTTTCACTGATAAAACTTCACTGCTGCATGCCAACTTTTCCAGACAGAGATAATATAGCATTGGTGGTATAGTGGTGAGCATAGCTGCCTTCCAGACAGAGATAAACAGACACACACATTGAGAGGCAGTACTCTGGAGAGGCTGAGGATAGAATCTTGGTCATGTACATAATGAAAATAAAACTATTTTATTGTGTTTTTGTAAATGAATGTTTGTTTTGACATTAATTTAATTATTTCACCAGCACACTGATTAACTCTGGTTTATGGTGGTGCTGGGGATTGAATCCAGGGCCTCAAAAAGCCTCAGGCAAGAAAGTGTTTTACATAACCAATATACTATCCCCACCTACTGCTATTGTGTTTAAATTGCTTAGTTGGTGCCTTCCAGCTACCATCCCCTCCCCAACATTTCTTCTCATTTAAATTATGGACTGGTAACATTACAAAAAAGGAATTCCTTTCTATCAATAACAAGGGTTTTTTTTTGTTTGTTTGTTTGTTTCCTAGTTTGTTTGACCAGAGCACTGCTCAACTTGCTTATGGTAGTGCCAGGCATGAATATGTTAAGAAAACCACTAAGCTGTCCTTCCCCACCTTACCCTGGCCCTCACCCTCCTGAACATTTTCCATGTTCCAGTTTCTGTATATGCTATATATAAACACACATACACAAGCTTTTTTGTTGTTGTTGAGATTCTAGCCCCCACCAAAGCAGGCCCATTTTCTTTTCTTTTTTTTTTTTTTTTTTCTGAAATGGAAGATGAAAGATAATGGAGAAGCATCCACTCCATTTTGCTGCTCATGACCCTTGCCCTGTGCATGGTGCTTTTATGTGGCTTACTCATGAACTATCTTCTGCTCCCTCATAATTGTTATCTTTATATCTTTTTGCCATTAGGGTTATAGCTGGGCTTGGTGCCTGCACAACTCCACAGTTCCTGGTAGTTACTGTTTCCTTTGCTTTCTCTCTCTCTCTTTTTAAATTTTTATTTATAAAATGGAAATATTGACAAGACTATAGAACAAGAGGGGTACATTACTTTCTCTTTAATTTTAAAAAAAATTTTCATATTTATTTTCCCTTTTGGTGTCCTTGTTTTTTTATTGTTGTTGTAGTTATTATTGTTGTTGTTATTGACGTCAGAGACATGGAGAGACATGGAGAGAGGAGGGGAAGGCAGAGATGGGGAAAGACAAGACACCTGCAGACCTGCTTCACCGCCGAAGGAGCCGGGGGCTCGAACCCAGATTCTTATGCAGACCCTTGTGCTTTGCGTCACGTGTGATTAACCCGCAGCACTACCGTCCGACTCCCTCTTTTTAAATTTTTATTCATAAAATGGAAATAGTGACAAGCCTAGGATAAGAGTGGTACATTGCTTTTTTTTTTTTTTTTTTTTTTTTTTTGACACCAGAGTACTTGCAGGAAGACTCCAGACTCTACTGCTCCTAGAAGCCTTTTTCTTCTTTTTCTCCCATTTTTCTTCTGATAACAGGGTGAGGCAGAGAGAAGGGGAGGGGAGAAAAAGGAGAGGCGCCCACAGCATTGCTCCAGGACGTGTGAAGCTCCCCGCCCCCACAGGTAGGGTCCCGGCCTTGAACCCTGGTCCCCTCAGGTGGTAACATGTGCGCTTTATGGAGTGTGTCACCACCTGCCCCCCTCCCCCCACCGCCATATTTTATTTAATTTTCACACGAGTTTTGTGAGGCAGATACTGGCTTCCCCCGCTGTGTGAAAGCGGCGTGTTCCTGTGAAGACTTCCCTCATTGCAAAATGGCGTCCCGGTAAGTTTATGTGGAAAATTAGTGTTTCCCAGACCCTCCCCAAATAACCTACCAAATCATACCGCATTCATACAGAAGCCTAAGCTCACACTGACAGAGCCAAGATAAACATGATATTATAAATACAAAACCTGTGTTAAAGCAGACGCCAGGCCAGCAGCCTGAGGGCAGACCCTGCGGAACAGCTGCCGTAAACCAGACCCGTAGCGACCACCGGTTTCATTTTTTTTCACCTGTCGTAAAAATGAAACTCCTACTTGAGTTTCTTACTGTTTACAGAAGACCAGTACGAATGTAGGTCTTTCCTACCTTTAATACCTATTTTATCTATTTATTTGTTTTTGCCTCCAGGGTTATGGCTGGAGCTTGGTTACTGGCACCATGAATCCGCTGCTCCTGGCGGTTATTTTATTTTATTTTTTCATCTTATTGGATAGAACAGAGAGGAATTGAGCGAGGAGAGGGAGATAGGGAGAGAGCAAGAACTTCAGACCTGCTTCACCTCTTGAGAAGCAGACGCCTGCAGGTGAGTAGAGGGGGGGGGTCCAACAGGATCCTGGTGTGGGTCCTTGTGATTAGTCCTATGTGGATAACAAGGTGCGCTACAGCCTGTCCCTCCCCCTTAATACCCATTTTATTTATTTTATTTATTTATTCCCTTTTGTTGCCCTTGTTGTTTTATTGTTGTAGTTGTTACTGTTGTTATTGACGTCGTTGTTGTTGCATAGGACAGAGAGAAATGGAGAAAGTAGAGAGCGACAGAGAGGGGGAGAGAAAGATAGACACACCTGCAGACCTGCATCACAGCATGTGAAGCAAACCCCCTGCAGCTGGGGAGCCGGGGCTCGAACCAGGATCTTTACGCCAGTTCTTGTGCTTTGCGCCACCTGCGCTTAACCCGCTGCGCTAACGCCTGACTCCCAATACCCATTTTAAACAAGGGCAAAGTATCACTATATAGAGCACTGTTTCTCAGCCTTAGGACTACTGCCTTTGGGGCGGCATAATTCTGTATGTGTGTGTGTGTGTCTGGTTAATGGGTGGATAGGGGAATAACTGGTTTGTTAGACATTTAGTATTGCCTACCTACTAGATTACCTACTAGGTTGTGACAGGTTGACTATAAAGAAAAATGAAGATGTCTCTAGATGCTACCGAGCGCCCCCAGGTGTGTGCTGGGGTGGAAATCTGATCACCCACCCTGGTTAAGAATCACTGTTACAGAGGATAAACAACTATCTCCATTTTCTTCTCCTTCTCCTCCTCCTCCACCCCCTTCTCCTCCTCCTTCTCCTTCTTTTTAAAAGACTTAGTTGTTTATTTATTTATTTATTTAATCGAGGGGGCATATGTAGAGAAAAAGAGCCAGAGCATAACTCAGGGTCCATGTGGTGCTGAGGATGGACTGCGGGAGGGATCTCATGCACAAAAATCTACTCTTTTTAAAATATTCATGCCTGAAGCTCAGAAATCCTAGTTTCATTTTAGAGGTATTTATTTATTTTTTTGAGAGATAGGAGAGAGAAAGAGAACCAGAGCATCACTCTGGTACATGTGCTATTGAGGACTGAACTGAGGACCTTATGCTTGAGACTCCAGTGCTTTAATCACTCTACCATCTCCTAGACTAGGACTGTGCAAGTCCGATTCTGTATACTGTGTGTGGCACCTCTCAGGTTGCACCTTCCCCATCTTCCTCTTCTTTTTCTTTATGGGAGCACTAATGGTTTATAGTCAACAGTAAAATACAGTAGGTTTGTACATGTGTAACATTTCTCTGTTTTCCACGTAACAATTCAACCCCCTCTAGGTCCTTCTCTTGGTCCATGTTCCAGGACCCGAAGGAGGTTGACCTCCCCTCAACCCTAGAGTCTTTTACTTTGGTGCAATTCACCAAACCCAGTTCAAGTTCTGCTTTTTGTTTTCTTATTTTTCACCCCCCCCCCCATCTCTCTCTCTCTCTCTTAGTGATTTAATACTCATAGACAAGATTATGGGATAAGAGGGATACACAACTCCTGCCACCAGCATGCCATATCCCATCGCCTCCACTGAAAGCTTCCCCATTCTTTTTTGTTTTTCTTTTTTTCCCATTTTTATTTTTATTTTTTATTTACTTATAAAATGGGAGTATTGACAAGACCCTAGAATAAGAGGGGTACAATTCCACATAATTCCCACCACCAGAACTCCATATCCAATCCCCTCCCTTGATAGCTACCCTATTCTTTATCCCTCTGGGAGGATGGACCCAGGATCATTATGGGGTGCAGAAGGTGGAAGATCTGGCTTCTGTAATTGCTTCTCTGATGGACTTGGGTGTTGACAGGTCTATCCATATCCCCAGCCTGCCTCTCTCTTTCCTTAGTGGGGTAGGGCTCCAGGGAGGTGTTCCCCATCTTATTTTTTAATTTTATTTAAAATATATATTTATGAGAAAGAGGATGATGGAAAACCAAAATACCATTCTGGTACACGCCTAAAAGTCCAGCACTTTATCCACTGCACCACCCTCCAGTTATAATTTACTTTTTTTTTTTTTTATCAAAAGTTATATGGCGGGAGTCAGGCGGTAGCACAGCGGATTAAGTGCATGTGGTGCGGAGCGCAAGGATCCTTGTAAGAATCCTGGTTTGAGCCCCCGCTCTCACCTGCAGGGGAGTCGCTTCACAGATGGTGACGCAGGTCTGCAGGTGTCTATCTTTCTCTCCCCCTCTGTTGTCCCCTCCTCTCTCTGTCCTAACAACGACATCAACAACAATGATAACTATAGCAACAGTAAAAAACGAGGGCAACAAAAGGGGAGAAATTTTTTTTAAAAAAAAGTGGCAGAATTACGACTTTGTTTTGTCTTTTGAATATATTTATTTATTTATTTTGGATAGAGACAGAAAAATTGTGAATGGGAAAATAGAGAATGAGAGAGAGACCTGCAGCACTTTTTTTTTTTTTTTTTTTACCTCTTGTGAAGATGAGCACAAGTTGAGCACTTGCAGGGGGAAACTTCATGAACAGTGAAGCAAGTCTGCAGATATTTTTTTCTCTTCCCTCTCTATCACCCCCTCCTCCCAATTTCTTTGTGCCCTATCTAATAAAATAGAAAAGAAGAGAAGAAGAAAAAAAAAGGCCAACAGGAGCAGTCGACATGTAATGGGACGCCAAACCCCAGTGATTATCCTGGTGACAACAAAAATAAAAACATTAAAATAAATGGAAGTGCAGGAAGAAATCAATCTTTCCTTTTCTGGCAGGCACTAATCTCTGTATATTAATTCACTGATGTTTTTAAATTATCAATCACTTTTCTCAGTAGTGACATGAATACAGTCCTTATACCCTTTGGTGAATTGGCTTTTTTACCAGTAAAGTAGCAAGAAGTTCTGGTATTGGGAGAAAAAAAAAAGAGTGTATATGACTTTGAAAGATTATTGGCTAAGAAAGTGCAAGTCAGGGAAGCCTTCTTGCTCAGGGATTTGGTCCATTCCTCGGTTTACATCAGCCTCAAACCGGCATCATTACAGATGAAGCTAGCCAGCCACCTGGGAAGCTCTAAATTGATTAAAAGCGTGTGTGCGCATGCGCAGTCTGTGGGCCATCAGTTTAGACTTGGATTGTTCTGACATGTTCCAGGGCAGGTCAATAGCTAGAACTCTGGATATGTGCTCCTACAGGATTCTGAGAAAGAACAGTCAACAGACGGGTACGAACCAGACTCTCTAAGAGGCTGAGATCTTCCCTAAGCAAGCTGGGTACCCTTTCTTTATATTATTTGTCTGTTACCCCCCCCCCCCCAACACTGCCAGGATGTTCCTGGAGTGAGAGATTAAGTTGTAGCAATGCAATGTCAAAATAAGTGAATGAAAAAATAGTATTTATATTTGTATACTTGAAAGAAACTAAAGAACAGAAAGAGCAAAGAAAAATGGAGAAATGAAAAGCCTTTGGGGTTCATATTAGCTTGTTCATTTCTTCCTTTAAATAAAATAATTACCTAGACTAATTTGTCTTAGTATTTTTTAATGTGGAAATTTTATTACATTCTTTTAAAAAATATTTTATTTATTTTAATGAGCAATAGAGAGACCAGAACACTGCTCAGCTCTGGCATGTGATAATGCTACATAAAACAGTGTGATATGTCTAATATCCAATATTTTATTTTTTATTAATCATATTATATAACACTTCAGAGGTTTCATGTATGCATGGCAATAAATCAACATTTGTTTGTATTTCACTGTGTTCCCCCATAAATCTATTTCTATATTTTACCATACAGTTGACATTTATTTATCTATTTTCCCCTCCCTTCTAGTAATCACTATTTTAATTTAATTTAATTTCTGATGAGCAGAAGCTTTCTGTGTGCACCATTTCACTATTCCAGACAAATTTTTCACTCCTGTACATATTTTTCCAATGTCACAGCATCTTTTATTTGGTGCTGGAACTTGAACTGAATCACATTCATGGCAAAGTATGTGCCTTACTCAGTGAATTATCTCTCCAGCCCATCACTAGTTTATTTATATAGTTTAACTAGTTAATTTTTCATTTATATTTGCTTTGTTTATGTATATAAAAATCATGGTGTTTCTTCATCTGACTTATGTCACTTAGCATAATACTCTTAAAATCCATTCATACTATTGCAAATAACAATTTGTCTCTACCACCACAAAATTTTTTTCTTTTTCTTTTTTTAAATAACTGAGCTGTGTTCCATTTTATATACGTGCCTCTTCTTTACTCATTTGTTGAAAGCCATTTACTAATATTAATTCTTGGCTGTTTTAAATAATGCAGTAGTAAGGATGTAGGGTGAATACATTCCTTTGAATTAATGGTTCATTTTAATTGCGGACATAGCCGAAAGTAGGGACAGGAGACATAGTTCAGCTGTTGGAGTACAGGTCTTGCACACCTAAGGTCTCTTGTTCTTTCCCCAGTATCTTCTGTCTCTCTCTGCCTACCTCTCTCTCTCTTTCTCTCGTTTTGAAACACTATCTTAGTTGAAACAAAATTGTTTTTTCATTGTTTTATATCGACCTTTTAATCTAAAATCTAATTCAACATAACATTTTCCTTTTTTAAAAAATGAATCAAAAAATATGTATAAACTACTCAAAAGAGTTCAGTATTGATATATGTATCAACTTGAATGAATCTTCAAACTTGATAAGTTTTAAGTCAGTCACCAAAAACTTAGACTATACGATTCTATATACATACATATAATTCAAATATATAACATATATATTTATCTACATATATAATAAAATAATAAAGATGAATGTATTAGTATTTGTCAGGAATTACTAAAAGAGGGAGGAAATTGTTGTAGCTATAAAAGGATAGTGTGAGAAACTTGTATGATAAAACTAGTGTATACCTTGACTAGAAGTAGTTCTTTAAGTCTTCACTTACAGTAGAATTGCATATAAGCAAATACGTGCATAAATTAGCTTACATAAATTGATGAGCTCTGAATCAAGTCTAGATTTGTACTGAGATCAATTTAGTGATCATGATATTGTACTTTAATTGTATAAGGCATTGCTATTCGAGGAAATTTGGGGAAAGGTACTTGGAATCCTCATATTATTTTTTACAGTGTCATGAGAACTATCTCTAAATTGACCTAAAATCAATATATATTATGTATAGATCATCTCTATACATAAACACATGCACATAATATTTTACAAAAATTAAAATTCTATTTATATACGCATCTTAATAATTAGAACATTATCATGCTTCTGATATGTCTCTTTCTCTATCACCAATTTCCTTTCTTCAACTTTAAAAGGAACCTACATCTTGAATCTCATGTTTATCATTCTCTTGAGTTTCACTATAATTTTAACAAATGTGTAAAACAGGTTATATCAGAATTACTTATAATAAAAAATGCTGGAATAACACAAATGTCCATCAAAAATAACTAGTAATTTTCTGCCAATTTATGCAAAGAAAAACTAGGCATGCATGAAATAAGCTATAGTTACATGAATTGACAAAGGTGAATCTTGAAGCATAATTGTGTTTAAGGAACAGAAATGTATACACTATTACCCATTTGTATAAAATGCAAAGTCAATATGAAGTCTAACAATGTTAAAGAAAACTGCATTTTTTTGTAAATGGAATTTACTTTATAAACTGAATTATAAAATAAATCTAAGGCTTTAGACAAATAGAAGAATTTGATCAGTTGTCCCCAAGATTATCATGACAGTGCTTCATAAATGACCTTTAGAATACTTTTCCTGGTGGTCCTGTTTCCTTTCTAGAACCTGTCTCACTTCCCTGGTGAATTATTTGAAATGAAAGTGTTATAATTCCTCCTATTTCTGAGAAGTGATTTGAAGATGACACTAGAAATTTTCCTTAGTGGGTGGTCCAGGAAGTGGTGCATTGGATAAAATATTGGACTCTTAAGCATGAGTTTCCTAGTTCAATCCCTGGCAGTGTATGTACCAAAGTGATGTCTGGTTCTTTCTCCTCTTATCTTTCTCATAAATAAATAAGTAAATAAACCTTTAAAAAATTTCTTTACTGGTTCCAGAATAGTAAAAGATCACATGACATTCATTTCATGCAATGAAAATGATCTGATTATTTTGGAGGAGAGCCAAGAACCTGGGCATCACATCATGTGGTTTATGTAAATGCTAAATTATAGTTATTATCAAACTAGCAAGGATTGCTAGTAGACACTGGTATTTGTTGGTGCAATTATAAAAAAATCATCGGTTCTTTTTCTTCTTCTTTTCCCTCTTTTCTGAGAATATGCATTTCTGTCATTATGGCTATCTGATAATTAATGACATAATAGCTATATCAACTGAGGACTCATTACTTTTCAGATACATTTCTAAAGACTTCATGTGTTTAGAAACTTCCTGTGTGTATCCTTTTTTTAGGGGGTTCTTTTTTCTTTATTTCTTTATTTCCTTTTGTTGCCCTTGTTGTTTTATTGTTGTAATTATTATTGATGTTGTTGTTGGATATGACAGAGAAAAGGGGAAGACAGAGAGGGGGAGAGAAAGATAGACACCTGCAGACCTGCTTCACTGCCCGTGAAGCTACTCCCCTGCAGGTGGGGAACGGGGGGGGGGGGGGGGGGGCTGCACCTGTGCTTAACCTGCTGCACTACCGCCCAACTTCCGCTCAGAACTAAAACATAAGCATGACGAAGCATGCAGACCTAAAGATCTGTTCAAGGTCATTCAGGTGCCTAGTGGCAAAGCTGGGATTCAACCAAAGATAGTCCATTCTCATAAATTCCACAGTTAACTGTCTCTACATACTTATTTGTGTGTTTAATGTGCAGATATTTTTTTTCTTCCTTTTTTTTTTTTTTTGCTTCTAGGGTTATCACTGAGGCTTGGTGTTGGTGCCTGCACTACGAATCCACTGCTCTTGTGGTCACTTTTTCCATTATTATTAATTTTTTTGTTAGGATAGAGAGTTGAGGGGGAGGGGAAGATAGAGAGGGAGAGAGGCAGAGAGACACCTGCAGACCTGCTTCACTGCTTTGAAGTGACCCCAGTGCAGGTGGGGAGCTGACGACCCAAACCGGGATCCCTGCACGAGTCCTTGTGTTTCCTACTATGTGCACTTAACGGGGTGCGCCACCACCTAATCTCCTGTGTAGCTATATTTCCAAAGAGATGCTGGAAAGATCAATCTAAATGGCAAGAAATCTGAAATTCTGTTGAAGATATATGCCTTTGTAATTTTTAAGCATAATCTTTAGGTAGTACTTACATTTGGGGGAATAAAATAAAAAGTATTGGTTTGTTACGTCAGATTTTGACTATAAGATACACGTTTGACTTCATTGGGCAGCAAAGAACACATTAAGAAAATGGTCATTGGGCTGAGGCAATATCTTAGTACCTTAGTACAGCAGCCCAGGTTTAGTCTTCTCCCATAGCAGTATGTCAGCACTGAGTCCTAGTCTCTCACTTTTTCTCATTAAAAAAATAAATACTTATTTTTAAGAAATTAGCTTTAGAATCACAGGAAAACATCTTCAGTGAATGTGTATGAGAAAAAAACAATGGTGGTCAGATATTTTATTGAGGGCTTGTTTACTGTACAGTTGTTGGCACATGGGTACAATCTCTCATATCCCCAGGATAGGTGTATGCAACACTCTCACCCTAAACTTGGGTCCATTTCCATCATCATGCACCATATATATATATTTGTCTCCATGGTTATCACTGGGACTCAGTGACCGCACTACAAATTCTTGCTACTGGAAGCCATTTTTTCCATTTTGTTGTTGATGGTTCTCATAGCTGCCGTTATTGTTGTTGCTGGAAAGGACAGAGAGAAATCAAGAGAGGAGAGGAAGACAGAGAGGGGGAGAGAAAAATAGATACCTGCAGACCTGCTTCACCACATGTGAAGCATCCCCTGCAGGTGGGGAGCAGGGGGGCTAAAACGGGATCCTTGCACAGGTCCTTGTGCTTTGCGCCATGTGCACTTAACCTGCTGTACTACTGCCTGAC
The DNA here is from genome assembly GCF_950295315.1 of Erinaceus europaeus. Lineage (NCBI taxonomy): Eukaryota > Metazoa > Chordata > Mammalia > Eulipotyphla > Erinaceidae > Erinaceus > Erinaceus europaeus. The sequence continues at coordinate 26,448,790 of NC_080173.1, read as the reverse complement.
ACCCCCCCCCCATTTATATTTTTAGTATCTTTCCTCCTCCTATCTCCGGCCTCACTACCAATCCCAATTAATGCTTGTGATACTCAATCAGGGACTAAAAACATTGTGTTGGTTAAGTGCTTTTTTTGGTCATGGGGGTGGGGGAGGCTTCACCACTCCAGGCTGTAGATAGACAGACAGACAGATGATAGGTTGGTTTAAAAGAAAGAAGGATGCCATTACAGTACTAAAGTTTCCTCCAATGTAGTGGGAACAAAAATTGAACCTAAATGTCACTTTCCATATGAGCTATTTTGCCAGTCAAACTGTATTTTACTAGAGATCCTTCAATAGGTGAAGGGTGAGAGTGTTTTGCAGAAAATTGAGAAATTTGCACATGAACAACTGTGTTTACTATTGACTATTGATTAAGCCTTAATCCCCCCAATTAATTTTTTTTAAAAATAGTCCACAAGTCTCCTGAAGCAGAATGTCTTATGCAAACACTAATTTGAGAATCACTCTTTTATTTTTATTTATTTATTTTAATTTATTGTTATTATTATTATGCCTCCAGGGTTATTGCTGGGGCTCACTACGAATCCACTGCTACTGGAGGCCATTTTTTGTTGCCTTTCTTCTTATTGTTGTTATTGTTGTTGTTGGGCAATACAGAGAGAAATGAAGAGAGGAGGGGAAGACAGAAAGGGAGAGAAAAATATACACCTGCAGACCTGATTCACTGCTTGTGAAGCGACCTCCCCACCCCGAAGGTGGGGTGCTGGGGCTCGATCTGGGATCCTTACCCCGGTCCTTGAGCTTCACGCCATGTGCCCTTAACCTGCTGCACTACTGCCCAGCCCCCAAGAATCACTCTTTTAAATTAAACTTCATCATAAAATGAAAAGGTGTGGTGAGAAACAGTTTTCAACTCTTGGCAGGATAGGAGCAGAGTGTATGGTAATTGTAATAAAGATTTTTTTCTTAATTCCATCTGATCTTCAAACTTTATAGACTTTATGAATATCTTCATCTAAAAAGACTGTTATTTGCATACATTGGGTTTTGTTAGTTTGTCTTTTTCACATTAAATAGCATTTTCCTTCATCCAGGTAAATATTAATTGAACATACAGTATGGTGTTAGAGTTCTTTCAGATTCTGTAAATACAGTATAGAAAAAAAGTGACAAAGTAGAAAATAGATAATAAATAGATACAATAAATACTATAACATTATATTTTTATCAGTTCTATGATAATGCAATAGGAAAGAACTTGTGTAGGAGACTGGGTAGTTAGTTGTGTTAAAATCAGCTTATACCTATGAGATCTAATTATTAAATATTCAGGATTTTTTTCAAGCTGGCTGTTAAACATTGCTTTTATTAAAATTTAAATTATATAAGTTATATTAAAACCAAAAATAATAAGTACTGAAAGCTTAGTTTCCTAATTACTGTTTTGTGTCTACTGTCCCTATGGGTTATGGTGTGTCTTACTGATTCTACCAGAGTGATGCCGTCTTGGAACTTTGAAATAGGTCATGGTTGGAGTATTTATGCCACTGAAATCCTGCCTATGTTACAGAAGGGCTGGGTTTATTGTTTTCTTGATTATGTAAACTTAAGTTATATAGAGAATACTTGCTAACAATGCAAATTAAGTTTTAAAGTATGTGATTAGTCACTTACATTGTGATTAGCCCCCCATATGGAGAAAATGATCTCTTAGATTTTATCCAGTTCAGTGTTTTCTATCATCAAAATTTCCCCCATATTTCAAAGCTCAAAGGTCTCTGAGTTACTTAAGTAAATTAATTAATTAAAAAAAAAAACATTTGATGAGGAATGCTTCAAACTGTCTCTTAATTTTCATTTAGTTTTTGAGATGGACAAAGCACTGCTGAGCTCTCACTTATAATAATGCTGGAGAGGGAGCCAGGTGGTGGTGCAGTGGGTTAAGCTCACATGGCGCAAAGCTTACCAAACCGGCATCAGGATCCTGGTTTGAGCCCCCGGCTCCCCACCTACAGGGGGTTCATTTCACAGGCAGTGAAAGTAGGTCTGCACGTGTCTATCTTTCTATCCCCATCTCTGTCTTCCCCTCCTCTCTCTATTTCTCTCTGTCCTAGCCAAGAACAATGACAGCAATAACAGTAACTAACAACAACAATGATAAACAAGGGCAACAAAAGGGAAAAATAAAAATAAATAAATAAAAATAATAAATACTGCTGGAGATTGATCCTAGGGCCTTTGGTGCCTCAGGCATGAAGGTCTGGTGCTTGTTCCTAGTCTGCACATTGGTTTCTTTTTACTTTTTTATTTATTTATTTTTTTATTTAAGAAAGTATTAATTAACAAAACCATAGGGTAGGAGGGGTACAATTCCACACAATTCCCACCACCCATTCTCCATATCCCACCCCCTCCCCTGATAGCTTTCCCATTCTCCATCCCTCTGGGAGCATGGACCCAGGGCCATTGTGGGTTGCAGAAGGTAGAAGGTCTGGCTTCTGTAATTGCTTCCCCGCTGAACATGGACATTGACTGGTTGGTCCATACTCCCAGTCTGCCTCTCTCTCTCCCCAGTAGGGTGGGTCTCTGGGGAAGCTGAGCTCCAGGACACATTGGTGGGGTCTTCAGTCCAGGAAAGCCTGGCCGGCATCCTGACGACATCTGGAACCTGGTGACTGAAAAGAGAGTTAACATACGAAGCCAAACAAGTTGTTGAGCAATCATGGACCCAAAGTTTGGAATAGTGGAGAGGAAGTGTTAGGGGGATACTCACTGCAAACTCTAGTGTACTTCTGCTTTCAGGTATATATTTTGCAGTAGTTTATGGATACGTGTGAACATATGCTCTCTCTCACAGAAACTGGTGTATATCTAGGTTTTGGGACTTTGTTAGAAAGTGAACCACCTGAGATGGAATTAGAGTATACTATGAAAGGAAAGGTCTCACCCGAGTAATGAAGCTGAAGGGTTGCCATTCCACACGTGTAGTCTCTGGACACAGTCTGAAGTGAAGCATGTTGAGGTGGCAATTGTTGTGTTGGTTAGGTTGTGATTGGCAGATGCAATATTATTTGATATGGATTGGGAGAGGCATACGGGAAAGTGGGCCCTATCCAATGGTTCCAGGACTGGGGGAAGTAGAGGCTCTATAGTGGAGATGTGAGGTTCCTGCTGTCTTAGGGTTCAAAAAGACAATGGATAGTTAATGTTATCATCACATTATTTGGTAATTGGGTTAACTTTTGAAAAGTCCTTTTGTTAGGGTTTGCTGTACAGTACCCAGTATCTTGTATATAGCTGTGCTATTGGTTGCTTCTGATCTACTTGGTCTAGGCTTTTGAGAGAGTCTGCATATTAATTACACTGCATATATATTGAAAAGATTCAGTTTGTGTTTTGAAAAACTTCGAGACATACAATTAATTTTCCCCCTCTCGTATTAATTAACTAGTGATGTATATGACTACATTTTACTAGGAGTGTACATAAACACCATTCCCACCACCAAAAGACTGTGACCCATCCCTCCCACCCACTCCCACCCCCCACTGTCCCAGGAAGCTGCATGTCTACCCCTCACCTCAGGGTTATTACTTTGGTGCCCTACTTACAATTTGGTCAGGTCCTGCTTTTAGTTTCCTATCAATGAAAGTCTGGTGCTTGTAGTCTGCACATTGGTTTCTTATCCATTTCAGTCTGCTGTACTTAGCTAAAGCTTCAGTCCCCCATTATAGCTCAATAGGCTGCATCTGAGTTTAATAATGACATCACAGTGGCTTAGATTGTTTCCTGCTGTCAATCAAGCTTCCTTCAAATTGAGATTATTTTAGTCCTATGAAGTGCCTCCTAAAGATAACATTAGTATAAAAGCCTGAAACTATCCCCTAAGAATGTAATATTTCAGTCAACTATATTAAACTGTCGCATGACATTTACTCACATTCCACTATCATTTTTCCCGACAGTTCTCAATCATACCTTTCAATGAGTTTCTTCTCTAATCTCTGTACCCAAGAAGTGTTATAAAACAAAAAGTAACTAAAAACACAGAAGTCAATGTCTCTATTTCTGGATTATTAAAAGTGAAATATTGAGGCAAAATGCCTTTTCCTAAATGCAAAGTCATTTGACAGAATTTAATAAAATCATTTAGACTTTAAGAAAACTCTCACTTTGAAATAAGAGATTTCAGGAATAGTTTAAGTAGGAATTTGACTAAAATTCAGATTTCAATCTAAATTTGCATTCATTAAAGAACATATCTGTACAGGAAAGATATTCCAGGAAAAGAAAAAAAAAGATGTCTTGCCTAGGGAAATCATGAGCATAATTCTGTAGCAGCTAGATATGCATACCTTAATATGTTGGTGGGAATGCAAAAAAAGAAATCCAAGAATGTTTAAGCTCTCTCCCCCTCTTCTTTGATTCCCCATCCTGTCCTCTTTTCTTCTACAAAATTGTAAGATAATAGGGGTATAAGTCCACACCACTCCCACCACCAAAGTTCTGTGCCCCCATTTGCCACCAGTGACAACTGCCATAGTTCTCCAAAGGTCATTGATAGGGGCCCATTTTCATTCACTTCAGTTGCCCTGCTTTCATATCCTTTATAAATCACAACTACATCTATTACAACTTGCAGTTGTCCTTCCTTTTTCTTCTCCCCATTCACATAAGAGAAACTGCATCTGGCTTCCTTTGGTACTCTTCAGATTCTTTTTCCTCTAAATGATGGTATGAAAACAAAGGGTCCCAGAACTTTTGTGGAACTGGGGTTCAGAGCACTCTAGTCCTCTTCTTAACATTTGCCCCCTCTGAAAGTATGGCCCCAAAATTCTTTTTGAGGTGCAGAAGGAAGGAATTCTGGCTTTTATATTTGCTTTGCCACTCTGTCCTTGCTTCTTATCTTGTCTTTCAGCTTCCTCAGTGTATCCAAAAGGAAAAATTATTCTTGGAATTTATCTCTCAAAAGTGGTGAAAAGGAAATTAATTTCCTTAGTGTACAGAGATACATGTTCTTTAAGTTCATCTCACATCCAGTGCAAAGAGCATAAACTTTAGAGTCTAATTCCAATCCAGACCTTACCACATAGGAACTGTATAACTGTGTGTGTGTGTGTGTGTGCGTGTGTGTGTGTGTGTGTTATTGCCTCTTTGGATCTCATTCAATTCAGCTGTAAGTGGAGATTAATAAGACTCTCCTTGCACACTGAAAGGTTACTTGAAATTATGCTATGACTGTGTCTAACAGACAGTGGCTACACATGTCAATTTTTTCTTATCTTTTCTTCTGAGATTCACTTTTCTACTGATATGTTGATAGGGGTCATTTTACTCTATTACTTCTCTGTTCTGCTTTGTTCTTCCAAGTTTTTCTTATTTTTGTTCTTTGGCATATAATCTGCAACTTCCGTGATAGATATTCAGTTACTACTTGATGAATAAATGGATTAATGCATGAATGAAGCAAAGACCACCTGAATTCTTATTTTGCTAGTGAAGATTTGAAAGAAGGCTGTTATGGGGGTCAGTCAGTAGTGCAGCAGGTTAAGTGCACATGGCGTGAAACGCAAGGACCGGTGTAAGGATCCTGGAGCAGTGGATTTGCAGTGCAGGCATCAAGCCTAACAATAACCCTGGAGGCAAAAAAAAAGGTTGTTATATCACTGTTATTAATATTAGTACCAAATACCTTTTTATCTTATGTATGTATTTATTTTACCTGTAAGATTGACTAAGGCCTTGGTCACTATTTCTGCTCTAAATTTACGAGAATGGTTTCTGGACTTTGACAGGTATAAAAATGACAGAACTTATGCTGAATATGGGCCCCAGATCAAATCAATGGTGTTTTGTTGTTAAAAATTTCGGAGGCTCCGGTCGGGCGGGTCTAGCTTCGCGGTGGTGAACAGAGACGCAGAGACAACGGCTGGGCAGGGAAGCTGTATTTCTTTATTCAGGAACAACGATTCATAAACTAAGACAAACTAATCACCAAATAGAACTCGGCTGTCTCTTTGCAGCGGCGCAAGCACTCTTTCTCTTACTCTCGAACTCAGGAACCCTCTCCCTTACTCTGGAACTCTCGTACTCGGGAACCCCCTGAAACTCTCAAACTCAGGAACTCAGGAACTCTCGGACTCAGGAACCCTCTCTCGGGGTTCCTTGGGGCGGGGCCAAGCAGGCCCGCGAAATTAACAGGACTGATCCAATTCTCTTGGCGGGGGAGGGCTAGAACAAACCAATGTAAAGCATACAACAATTCCCCCTTTTCTTTTTAACTAAATGACTATAGTATCAAGGGTGTGGGGTGAACAGAAACATATATAACAAAAACTAGCATGTTGCCAAGGGAAGGCCTGAGGGGGCCATATCTGAAAAAAAAAACATTTCTTGCCTCTGGGGGGCTACTTGCCTCTACGGGCAATTGCATGGGGGCGGGGAACGGCCTAGAGTCCCACAGGCAGCTGGCTGCAACTTACTTACTATGAAACAAAACTTGTTATTAGCATATCTACTGCACGATCCAACGTTTCTAATAGAGAAGGAATTTGAGACTTTTACATATCAACAACGTCTTTTAACCTTTTGTTACACCCATTCAAGATGGAGACACACCCTAGGTGTGGGCCTGAGAGGAAACCTCAGGCATGAGAATAATTAGCATAGCCATTGTGCGATCTACCATTTCTAATAGAGAAGGTAATGGAGAGTTTTACGTATCAACAAGTCTATTTAACCTTTTGTTTAGACTAACTTAGTTAAAATATATTGATTGTTAACTAATTTTTACCTTAGACTTTAAATGTAAGTTAATTTTATCTTTATGAGAATTACATTGAAAACCTTTTTCAATTAACTTTGACTAGTAAGAATTTAGCCTTAAAGCTACTGTTTACCAAACTTTAAACATACACATAAACATGGTCATTAATACACAAGGAGAGAAACCTTAGTTACGAAGACATGTCATTTTAAACACGAATTTAAATCTGTACTGTCTTAGTGGTTGGGGGGGGTCACCATTCGGAGGTGGCTTCCCACACAGCTTCACTTTTAGGAATTGCAGGTTGCGATCTCTGCACAAATCTCTGCGTACTCCAGCTTGTCTGCCTTCAGACCGGACCGGCGGCTGGAGATCTCGTGTGCCCAGTTTCGGCAGGGAGCCCAGGGGTCCGGGAGGCCCGGGATGGTTCCAGAATTCATAGAAAGAGGGCAGGCAGGCCATCTTTGTAGAAGGCGTGAGCCTAGGTGCCCAGGGGTGGTGGCCATGATAGGCCGCCGCGGCCCTGCCCCATGGCCCTGCCATGTCTGCTGCCCTGTTCGCAGTGGCCGAGCAGCGTGGAGGGATCACGCGTCCAGTGCCCTGCGCCACGCGGTGGAGAGCCGGCTCCTGTGGGCTGGCCTCGGGCTCTTGCGTGTTGGCCTCGGGCTCTTGGGTGTTGGCCTCGGGCTCCAGGGGCTCTTGTGTGCTGGCCTCGGGCTCCAGGGGCTCTTGTGTGCTGGCGTCGGCCTCCTGCGGGCTGCGGGGCTGCGGGGCTGCGGGCGTGGTGCGCGGGGTTTTCTGGGCGCAGCCGGCTGGCTGGCTGTTTAACCAGGTGGAAACAGCAGCTCCGCGCCTGGCTTCCCTCCCGCTGGCTCTTCCCGCTGGCTGTTCTGAGTTCACCCGAGCGAGTGGAAACCACAGAGTGGTCCAGACATAAATGTTCCAGAAACAGCAAAACAGTCTCGTGAAGAAAGAGCAGAGGCCTTTGGAGATCTCTTCACAAGCAGAAGAGAAGGCCATCGTGCATAGGTAGCCAAATTGTCTTTACTTATCTGAGAGATGCGCAGGTCAGGTCCATGTGGGCGCCATTTGTTGTCAAAAATTTTGGAGGCTCCGGTCGGGCGGGTCTAGCTTTGCGGTGGTGAACAGAGACGCAGAGACAACGGCTGGGCAGGGAAGCTGTATTTCTTTATTCAGGAACAACGATTCATAAACTAAGACAAACTAATCACCAAACAGAACTCGGCTGTCTCTTTGCAGCGGCGCAAGCACTCTTTCTCTTACTCTCGAACTCAGGAACCCTCTCCCTTACTCTGGAACTCTCGTACTCGGGAACCCCCTGAAACTCTTGAACTCAGGAACTCAGGAACTCTCGGACTCAGGAACCCTCTCTCGGGGTTCCTTGGGCCGGGGCCAAGCAGGCCCGCGAAATTAACAGGACTGATCCAATTCTCTTGGCGGGGGAGGGCTAGAACAAACCAATGTAAAGCATACGACAGTGTTTATAGTCAACATTGTTTATATACCTTTCCCATATTTGGGAGCTACTCTCTTCCCTGATCCAGCTTTGTAGCCCTTTTTCCAGCCATGACATCATCTGCCCAGACAATAACTTGGGTCCACCTGCATATCAGATGTCAGGCAAAAGAAAAAACTAGTAAAGTCATGGGCCCATTGGATTATACCTAAAATAGACCTACTGGCAATTTCCAAAACAGAGACCCCAAATTTGCAACATTTCAGTCTTTATGTTCATGATTAGCCAACAATTTGTTTGGCTTTGTATGCTAACTCCCTTTTCAGCCATCAGGTCCCATATGCTACCATGATGCCAGCCAGACTTCCCTGGGCAGATGACCCCACCAATATGTCCTGGAACCTTACCTCCCCAGATCCCTGCCCCACTAAGGAGAGAGACAGGCTGGGAGTATGTATCGACCTGTCAACACCTTCAGTAGGGAAGGAATTACAGAAGCCAGACCTTCCACCTTCTGCATCCCATAATGACTTTGGGTCCATACTCCCAAAGTGTTAAAGAATAAGAAAGCTATTGGGGGAGGGGATGAGGTACAGAGTTCTGGTGGTGGGAACTGTGTGGAATTGTAACCCTCTTATCCTATGGTCTTGTCAGTGTTTCCATTTTATAAATAAAAATTAAAAGTAAATGACAGCACTTGGCTTTGAGTTCCATGAACAAAGAAGCTCTGAACACTGACTGTTCTGACTGTCTCTTATGCCATTATTTCTCCATTGTATGCAATTTCCTGCATCCTTGCTGCTATGCATTTATTAGAAGTATCTAAAAAGGGTACTGAAAAGGGAAAAAAATGAAGTCATCCTAGGATATATCTCCTATGGAGCATCAGAAAGAGCAATGGGGTGGGGGTAGGAAGCAGATAAAGAATAAGAAGAGTTGGGCAAGGGATAATAATAGAGAATAAAAAAGAAAGAATATAACAGTGGAGATGAAGGAGACACACCCAGATAATATTTCTTTGTTGATTCTTAGAAATTCAGGACCCTGAGGAAGGTTTAAAACTCTTTGTCTGAATCTTAGGAGGTGACCTAATTTTTATTCATGGCAAGGTTAGATGAAGATCCTCATGACTGTAAAGGACTATATATTTAAATGGTATAATCACCAGTAGTGTATAATCTCAATCTTTTTCTAGTAGGAATCTAAGTCATACTTGATTGCCCCCAAAGGTGGGGAACTCACTACATATAGTGGAAGTCCATTTTATACATGTTCTTTTTTCTATGCTCACCTGAAATCTGTTTCTGTCAGTTCCTTTGGATAGATGTTTCACATCTTGTTACATGACCTTTGGAAAGTTCAGTTTCCTTATCAATTGTTGTATTAGTCTATAGTTCATCCAGTTATGGTAGCAGATATATAGAAACAATCAACTTAAATCATTTCATCCCCAAGTTCTTCCATGTTTTTATATTCTGTGATTTTCAGTTTTCTGGAAATTTTTCCAGTTTTCCAAACCTGGTTTATCTGTCATCCTTCAAAACTCCTTTTCAGTTCTCAGCTTCCATGGGAACTGTTTAGTGACTATTACCCTGCACATATAATCTTTGTATCATGTATACATAGAGATAACAGAGTTTTTTTTGTAAATATTTATTTATTCCCTTTTGTTGTCCTTGTTGTTTTATTGTTATAGTTATTATTGTTTTCGTCATTGTTGGATAGGACAGAGAGAAATGAAAAAAGGAGGGGAAGACAGGGGGAGAGAAAGATAGATACCTGAAGATCTGCTTCACCGCTTATGAAGCAATTCCCCTGTAGGTGGGGAACCAGGGGCTTTAACCGGGATCCTTACACCAGTCCTTGTGCTTTGTGCCACCTGAGCTTAACCTGCTATGCTACCGCCTGACTCCCTAGCAGAGGTTTTAAAATGTAAAAGGATGCAGATGACCTCATCTATGGGTTCAGTTTCCTTGCTATTAAGTTAAAAATCTGATAGCTATTTTGTTCCCTTGTAATTTAAATCCAAAAATTTGCACAATCCCTGAAGTCATTTAATAAGCTACCAATGATTTCTCAGAAATATATAAAATGGGATCTAATGATTAAAAACATAAACTCATTTTTTGTATAATTACATCTAAGTCATACAAAATATCCATATATAATTACTATGGAAATTGTGTTTTATTCCTCCAGATTTTTTGTTTATGATAACATAATGTTTTAATATAATGTTCCTCAGAAGTTAGGGTTACATCGTACAAAGAAATAAATATATATTTTGAAAGTAATTTGACATTCAATGCATGTACTTTTAAAAAATTTAATGGCTGAGTGATATAATAATCACTCAACTGCCAATGAATGAATAATTATAACTACATACTTTTTATTTTGTATACAGCGATACAGTGAAACACATATATATATATATATTGTACTGTATGACTATTCTTTATTTCTTTTGTGGAATTGATGTGTATAAATAAATGTATTTTTTCCCCAAAACTGTTTAGTAATATTATCAAATTTACACCAATACTAGGTTTATGAACACATCATCATTTACATATTTATTTATTTATTTCCTTTTTTTGCCCTTGTTTTATTGTTGTAGTTATTATTGTTGTTATTGATGTCATCATTGTTGGATAGGACAGAGAGAAATGGAAAGAAGAGGGGAAGACAGAGGGGGAGAGAACGACAGACGCCTGCAGACCTGCTTCACCGCTTGTGAAGCTACTCCCCTGCAGATGGGGAGACAGGGGCTCGAACCAGAATCCTCACACCGGTCCTTGCGCTTTGCGCCACATGCACTTAACCCATAGAGCTACCGCTCGACTCCCATTCACATATTTTATCACATATTCCATGATTATTCAATTGAAAGAGCTTAGGATAATATCCAACTCAATAAATAATAGCTATTGTTGTCACTGTCATTATTTTTCTGTTACTGGTGACTTCTTGATGTTGTAATAATTTCCTATTTCTTCCTAATGGATAGCCTACAGTGCAATTAAAATGTATGACTGGGGAAATAGTTGGTAGTGTATCAGACTCTTAAACCTGAGGCTTCTGGTTCAATCCCTAGCATCAACATGTACCAAATTGAATCTCTGGTGCATCTCTCTCCTTCTCTCTTCCCCCCCCCCTCTCTCTCCCTCTATCTCTCTCTTTCTCTCTCTCACTGTGTGTGTGTGTGTGTGTGTGTGTGTGTGTATGTGTGTATCTTTCTCCTCTATTCCACATGTGAAACACTCATTGGTAATAAATAAAATAATTTTAAAGAGTCACTTCTGTTTTTATGAAATTATCCTCTATCCTAATCTTTGTATTTTCAGACATGTTCTTTATTCTGTTTGTTGCTTTTTTTTTTTTTTTGGTCTACTCTATTCCTATCCTTCAAGGTTGTTTGTCATATAAACAAGCTTGAGGGTTTTGTTTGTTTGTTTTTAATGATCTATCATGATTGCTACATTCTTTGAGTCCTCAGCGGCATTTGGCATTTGGGATATCTCATTCTGAGTGAAAGTCATATGCATTATTGGTTTAGGAGATAAATATTGAAGTGGGGCTTAACGTGACTTAGAGGACTGTGTTTTTTCATAACTGTATCCCCTATAGTACCTAAAAGTCTAAGGGTATATGGATGGTGTTAAGCTGCCAAACTGAAACAGCAAAATACTAATGAGGTATGATCATTTTAAGTGCTTTTACAAAACCATTTGTTTACTAAAAAAGAATTTAATTAGTAGGTAGGCAAATCATCACAGAAGGCAATTTACAATCCCTCTTAGCAGTATATGTTCCCTTTAGGGACTTTCAATAAGGCATAGGCACACTTAATAATTGTATTTGAGGCTGCCTTTATGTTCCAGATGATACATTTATGCTTCACCATTTTCCTTAGGTTCACAAACCTGACCACCTTTCTTCTTTTTAATTAAAGGACATTTGCATCTAATGACCAAAGTGGTTTGTCACACAGAAACCAACAAAATTGATTTAATTACAATGAAAACCACCTTGCATTTTTATAGAGTGGTGAGTTTATAAAGTGATTTCATACATTAGTTACTAGTTACTTGCAAAAAGCAACAGAATGAGCTGGCAAATCTGTGTTTTGAAAAAAAAAACTGACTCTCCATTTCATTAAAATGTCTGGTAGCTCTGAGTACATTTCATTCAAATGTCTGGTAGCTCTGAGTAAAATGTTCTTAGGAGTTCTGAGTTTATATGGTTCACCTACTAGAAACTAAATAACTATACTTTCCAGTGACAGATATTTCAAACATTTTGACAATCACACTAATTTGAGGATCATTCTCAACTTTAGGTCTATAACTGTTTTTTACTCTCTAGATGAAGAATCTATGGAACAAAGCAAATGAAAAGACAGGGTGAAACCTGAGTGGATTGTGGTCCATTGAAACAGATATGGAAACACAAGAAATTCTGGAATAAGGGGTACATTAAGGAGAGGTGAGGAGCCCTATGGTAGAGGGTAACATGTATTGCCATCTACATTGGGAAAATATGGAAATGAACTTTTGGGAGAACAATCTTGTAAATCAACATTACATCAGTGAAGTGATAAGATGAACAAAAAAAAGAGAATTCTGAAGGAATGTAGAGAGTTTGTGGATGAGAGCTCAGATCTGAATGATAACCTAAGTTATGACTTAGTCCTATTTAATAATTACTCTATTTTCAGGCAGGTGCCACAAGAATCTGACTTGGCTTGAGATATTGTCATTGAATCAATATTTCACAATACAGCATGTCAAACTGTAGTTTCTATAATGTGATGGGAAGGAAGCAAATGGTATTTATTGTGCCCTAGAGAAAGACAGAGATATGGAAAATAGGCGTACAATGTAATTTATGGAGTCAGGAAGCCTTCTGGCTTCAGAAGAGGTAGACAAAAATCTTGGTTACCTTCCTAATAAGATGCATTCTTCATGGATTATGTAATTATGAGGGAACAAATGAAATGCCCAATACAATATACCTTCTGTTTCTCTAAACTAAAGTAAACCTGCTTTAACAAATATAATGAAAAGAACATTTATCTCTTACCCTAGGGAATGAATATGTAGTTTTCTTTATTTTATATACTTATACCATTTGGTACATCTTGAATATTGCATAATGTATTTTAAAAGTAAGGAAAATATCTGTGTGTAACTTTATATAGTCAGCTAATAAATAGCTGATTGGTCATGTTATGATTTTTTTCTGTACTCATAAAGTTTTTCATTTATTTTTTTTAAATTTATTTATTTCCTTTTTTGTCCTTGTTGTTTTATTGTTGTAGTTATTGTTGTTGTTGTTGGATAGGACAGAGAGAAATGGAGAGAGGAGGGGAAAACAGAGAGGGAGAGAGAAAGACAGACACCTGCAGACCTGCTTCACCACCTGTGAAGCGCACTTTGTGCCATGTGAGCTTAACCTGCTGTGCTACCCTACCCGCCTGACTCCCAAAATTTTCATTTCTGTTGATGTGGATATGGCAGGTGTGGGCTGGGTAGAAATGATGTTTTATGATTGGCAAGAGTCATTATACTTCAGTTTCACATTTAGGAAGACCTAAAATTCAGTCTTAAGATTATATACAGATAAAGTTATTATGTTGTTATAGAAACAAAAAGTTTCATCTTTCAACTTTGTGTTAGTGCTTTTTTGCTGGATTCAATTACCTGAAGTGTGTTGTGAAATATGAATATGAACAATTGCATTTATTCATATCCATACCACTGTTGTTTATTATTATGTAGTGGTATTTCTTTTCTTTTTTTCACAAACGTTTTATTTATTTAGGATAGAGACAGCCAGAGAATGAGAGGGAAGGGGGAGATAGGGAGAGAGGGAAAGAGAGGGAGAGAGAGAGAGAGAGAGTGAGAGAGAGAGAGTTAGTTAAAGAGAGCGAGCCCTGCAGCACTGTTTCACCACTTCTGAAGTTTCCCTCTGCAGGTGGGGAGTAGTGGCATTTCTTATGCTAAGAGTCTCTCTTAACATGGGCCAGGTCTGTTCTTTCCCTCTGTTGAGCAGTCTAGTGTGAAGAAAGACAATGAACTCTGCATTAGGAAAAAAAAAAAAAAAAAAAAGATTTTTGTCTTAGATTCAACCACACAGATGAAGAGGATGCTAGATCTGTTCCCTGTCCCATACAGATAATACAGATCCTACTGTGGAGAGTCATTTCCTAGAGACAGTTTCAGAACTTTTACTAGAAATGTGGGATAATGAATTGTAGGGAGACAAAACAAAGCTATGCATATACCTTTTCTTTAGAGTCATTTGTGCACTGCTGGATATAAATAGGGTGTGTTCCTTTGTTGGGGAAGAATATACAGTCTTCCAAAGGGAGGCTTGCTAATCACTTGATGGATGAGTCTGTTGCTCTCCAGGCTCTTCTTGAGCTCTGCTTTAGCTGCTGACTTGAAAAGTCCTCTCTTGCATAACAATTACACCTGGCATACTCACTTGGGAGAACAAGGCAGAATTTTCTTCATTCTTTCTTAAAGATACAATTCTTTCTGACAGCCAGTGTCATCAGTGATGACAGATGTCACTTCTGACCCTCATTCATAGCAGGCAGCTGAGCTCAAGGAGACTGCTAAGCTTTGATGATGATTTTAACTCTTACCTACAAAACCCAGAACACTGAAATATTTGGGTTCATAAGATTCCCAAAGAAATATATGTACTAATCCTAACTTACTAAGAAAGGATAGAGATTTAATAGGTAAAATGACATATCTATAAGCCAAAACAGCAAATTATAGCTCTAGGAATCAAAGTGAATTCTTATCTGAGAACTGATGCTGTTTCCTTGAATATCACAGTCCTCTGTAGTTTATATAGGTCTATATTTTGTAGTCTATATAAGTATAAGCTATTGTCTATTACCTTTGATCATCAGCAATTCTCTTCTTTCTAAAAAGTTGCTGTCTGGCATGTCCTTTTACTGAGTCTTGATGTTGTTTGGTTTTAAAGCCAAAGCAGTTAGGCACATAATTTTATATAATTATGATTGATGTTCAAATTTAATATATGCTCTTCTGTTGATTTCTCTTCATTATTTTAGTCAATTTGATGGAATATAAGACTAAATATTACAACAAGCATACTTCTCTTTGAAAGGTTTTTTTTAGTGGTTTAACAGTGGTTTATAAGATTACAGGGTATAGTTCCTCACTGTACCCACTATAATTTTCACAAAGTTTGTGAGATAGTTTGACTACTTCCATTTTTTAAGTTAATATGTTTCTATTGCCAGCTGCAAATACTGTATCCTGTTAAATTATCCTTCAGACCTAAGGAGCAAATAAATATCTTTTCAACATTCAGAAACTAAAGGAATTTGCCACTACTAATCCTGCTTTTTAAGAATTTGAGGAGTCCCACATGAAAAGATTAAATAGAGGAATTTTAACTTTTAATGAGGTGATCAGTATTAAATAGAATCAGGAACACAGCAATAAAAAGGAAAACCGGACAAAGGAAATGGGAGAGCAAAATAGAGAGACACAATCTACTGTTAGTGGGTCAATGCCCCTTAAAAAAGACTGTTGTGGGGGCTGGGCAGTAGTGCAGTGGGTTAAGCGCACATGACACAGAGCACAAGAATGGGCGTAAGATCTCAGTTCCAGCCCTGGGCACCCACCTGCAGGGGGGTTGCTTCACAGGCAGTGAAGCAGGTCTGCAGGTGTCTGTCTTTCTACCCCCCCCCCCCCGTCTTCCCCTCCACTCTCGACTTTTCTCTGTCCCATCTAACAACAACAGCAATGGCAACAATAACATTTACAACAACATGGTTAACAACAAGGGCAACAAAATGGGACATATGGCCTCCAGGAGTAGTGGATTCATAGTGCAGGCGCTAAGCCCCAGCAATAACCCTGGAGGCAAAAAAAAAAAAAAGACTGTTGTAGATATTGTACATTAGACACAATACTAATGATAACTATAAAACAAAATATAGCACAAAGAAAAATAGGAAACATATATATAGTAGGCATTATCCTTATAGAAAATCATCTGCATAAAGTAACAAGTAGGAAAAGAATCAGCAAAAACTTAAAATCACCTTGATACATTTATCAATTATCACCCTAAATATGAATGACTTAAATTCACCAGTCAAAAAATTCAGGGGGGACAGGGTGGTAGAGTAGTGATTAAGTGCACATAGTGCAAAGCGCAAGGACCTATTTAGGGATCAAGGTTCCAGCTCCTGGCTCCCCACATGTGTGTGTGGGGGGGTTTGTTTCACTAATGGTGAAGCTAGTCAGCAAGTGTCTATCTTTCTCTCCCTTTCTTTGTTTTCCCCTCCTCTCTTGATTTCTCTCTGTCCTATCCAACAACAATAATAACAACAGTAATAACAACAATAACAAGTGCAACAAAAATGGGGAAAAAAATGGCCTCCAGGAGCAGTGGATTCATAGTGCAGGCACTGAGCCCCAGTGATAATCCTGGAGGGAAAAAAATCAAGAGTGACTGACTGGATTAAGATATATTCTTAAATATATTAAATATATTTTTAAAAAGTACTTCCATGTCTCTAGGGAGACATTGACAATGGCAATTAGTTGGAGACCTCAACAAACCATTCATAGTGAGAGACAGATAATCAGGATAAGGCAATTAAAAGGAAATAGCTACCTTAAATGAAGTCATAGATTAAATGAACTTAACAGATATATCCAAAACATCACATCCTCCCCCAAAAAGAATATACATTCTTTTCAAGTGCACATGGAATATTCTCAAGGATTGACCACATGTTGGGACACATTGGCAGCCTTAATAATAACATAAATATTTAAATCATAAAAAAGTATGTTTATGAGGTGGTAAGGATAGAAATTAACCACAAAAAGAATCAAAGAAACAGACCCAAACTATGGAGACTGAATGAACAATACACTTCTGACATCTGGGTCACTGATGAAGTCAAAAGAGAAATTAAAAATTATATGGAGAACAATGAAAATGAAGAGACTAACTACTAGACCCTGTGGATTCTGTAGAAACTGCCCTAAGAAGGTTTAGGGGCCAGGTGGTGGCATTCCTGCTTAAGTGCACACACTATTGTATTCAAGGACCCTGATTCCAGCCCCTGGTCCCCACCTGCAGGGTGGGGGATAAGTTTCACAAGTGGTGTAGCAGGGCTGCTGGTGTCTCTCCATCTCCCTTCCTCTTTATCACCCCCACCCCTCTCAATTTTTGGCTGTCTCTATCCAATAAATAAATAAAGATAATTTTTTAAAAAATTTTTAAAAGAAAGAAGATTACAACACTATAGGCCCAAATTAACAAGTAGTGAAAATCTCAAGTAGAAAAGGAGCAACAAAGATACCCAGAAATCAGCAAGAGAAAAGAAATAGTCAAAATCAGAGCAGAAATTAAATCCTGAGAGGTGATTCAAAAGATTAATAAAACCAAGAGCTGTTTCTTTGACTGGATAAATAGAAAATGATAAAAAAACAATCAGGAATGAGAAAGATGAAATTACAACTGAAGCTGGAAAGATAAACAGAATCATATATGAAAATTATTAACATATCTAAGAAAATAAATAGGTCTTGTCAACCACCAGGTTCCAGATGCTAGCAGGATGCCAACCAGACTTCCCTGGATAGACAACCCCACCAATGTGTCCTGGAGCTTCACTTCCCCAGAGCCCTGCCCCAATAGGAAAAGAGAGAGACAGGCTGGGAGTATGGATTGATCGACCTGTCAACGCCCATGTTCAGCGGGGAAGCAACTACAGAAGCCAGACCTTCAACCTTTTGCATCCCACAAGGACCTTGGGTCCAGACTCCCAGAAGATTGAAGAATAGGAAAGCTATCAGGAGAGGGGATGGGATACAGAGTTCTGGTGGTGGGAATTGTGTGAAGTTGTATCCCTCTTATCCTATGGTTTTGTCAATGTTTTCTTTTTATAAATAAAAATTTAAAAAAAGATAATTAAAGGAATCCCTCAGAATAAAATAAATAAATAAATAAATAGGACAACCTAAATGAAATGAATGCATTTCTCTACCCGCCCAGTCTAACCCAAGAAGAGTTTAAACAAACCAGTCATTAGTATAGAAATTGAATCAGCAATCAAAAAATCTTCCAAGAATAAAACCCAGGCCCAGATGGCTTTACTAATAAATTCTATATGACTTTAAAAGAACTAATACTAATTCTCCTCAAAACTACCCCAGAAAATTGGAGAAAGGCAAACACTATTAACCACAATCTATGAGATTAACACCATGTTGATCCCCAAAGCAGGAGAGGACTCTACCAAAAAAGAAAGCTATAGACCTATATCCCTGATGAACATTGATGCAAAGATCCTGAACAAGATTTTGGCAAACCGAAACCAAATTATTCTCTGAATCCAGAGAATAATTCACCAAGACAAAAAATAAAGATAAATAACACATGGTCATATCAATTGATGCTAAAAAGACATTTGGCAAAATCCAACATCCATTTATGATTAAGGCCCTCCAGAAATTGGGACTAGAAGGACCATTCCTCAATATAATAAAGACCGCAGCTAATGTCATTCTCAATAGGGAAAAGCTTTTAGATTTGGGAACCAGACAAGGATGTCCAGTATTTCCATTGTTATTCAACATAATCCTTGAGGAATAGAAGTGGACACTCAGATCAATGGAATAGAATTGAAAGCCCAGAAATGAGCCCACACATACACAACCACATAATATATGACAAATGGTCCAAAACTGCTCAAGGGGGTAGCAAAGGTCTCTTCAACAGATGGTGCTGGGAAAATTAGACAGCCACATGTAGAAAAGTGAAACTATACTACCACCTATCACCACACACCAAGGTCAAATCAAAATAGATTAAAAATCTAGATATTAGATCAGAAGCTGTAAAATATGTAGAAGAAAATGTTGGTGAAATTTTGCAGGACCTTCACATCCAAGAAATATTTGGAAACTTAACCCCCTGGGTATAGGAAATGAAAACAAGAGTAAATAAATGGGGTTGCATGAAAGTAAAAAAGCTTCTACACATTGAAAGCAAACTACACAAGGAAAATCAGGCAACCCAGTAAATGGGAGAAGATATTTGCTCATCACACATCAGACAAGGGACTGAAATCAAACGTCTATACAGAATTGGTAGAGATCTACAAAAGAGACATAAGTAATCCAATAAAAAAAGTGAGTTAGGAGTCGGACAGTAGCGCAGTAGTTTAAGCGCATGTGGCACAAAGCACAAGGACCAGCAAAAGAGTCCCAGTTCGAGCCCCCGGCTCCCCACCTGCAGGGGAGTCACTTCACAGGCAGTGAAGCAGGTGTGCAGGTGTCTATCTTTCTCTCCCCCTCTCTGTCTTGCCCTCCTCTCTCCATTTCTCTCTGTCCTATCAACAATGACAACATCAATAATAATAAAACAAGTGCAACAAAAGGAAATAAATAAATATTTTTTAGAAAGTGAGTCATGGATATATGCAGAAAATTTTCTAAAGAAGATATTCTCATGGTCCACAGACACATGAAGAAATGCTCCACTTCACTTATCATTAGAGAAATGCAAATTAAAACTGCACTGAGGTACCATCTCACACCTGAGAGAATGGCTACATCAAGAAACCAAAAAATAAAAGGTGTTGGAGAGGTTATGGAGAAAAAGAACTCTGCTACTGGGAATGCAAACTGGTACAGCCCTTTTGGAAGACTGCATGGACAATCCTTAAACAAATAATAATAGAATTACCTTATGATCCAGCAATATAACTCTTGGGCATTTATACAAAGAACAGTTAAACACTAATTAGAAGGGACATTTGCACCCCTATGTTCATATCTGCATTGTTCACAATACCCAAAAAATGAAAGCAGCCTAATTTCTCATCGATAGATGACTGGCTAAAGAAGTTATGGGGTACTTACTCCATGTAATACTACTCTGTGATCAAAAAAAGATGATATTGTGTCCTTTGGAACAAAATGGAACTGGGGGTGATTATGGTTAATGAAATAAGTAAAGAGATGAAAGAAAACTACCAGATGGTCTTACTCATCTGTGAAATCTAGAGATTTGATTCACAGGGACTTGCCAATAAAAAAAAGAAAAAAAGTACAAGGAAACAAACTTTTTGTTAAGACTGGTGAGAACTGTGGTGGTTATTGTTAGCAGGTGGGCATACAGGACATTTGGGGTGAGTGTGCTATAGAACTATACATTGTAATCTTACAATCTTGTAAGTACTACTAATAAATAAAAACAGATTTACAGGGGAGGATTTTTTAAAAAATAATTCACTAAATAAATTTACTTAGTAAATTAAATAACTTTAAATAGCACAAAATTATAAAGCTAGTAGTATTGATGAATGTATAAACACATAGAATATACCACAGGAACACAGAATATAGGATCACAGAAAACCTGTGCCCTTAAACAGAATCAAAACAAGCACTACTAGAGACAAGCTAGATTTGGTAGAAATGGGTTTTTTGAAAAAGAGTATTTCACAGTTTATTACTTTCTCCATCTTTCTATCTCTCATGGTCTTCTTTCATTTTTCATTTTTGCTCATTCTCTGTCCATCCCTCACACTTAACTTTCCGATTCTTCTTCTCTTCTCTGAACATTTTCTATATTTTTGTGAATTTTTCTTTCTTAATGAAACCTGATGCTTTGTAACTTCAGGTTAACATGACTCTTTCATCCATTCTGATTCAGAGGACTAAATCCATCTTATAGCCCCATCGAGAACCTCTTGTCAGTTCCTACTAGTCTTAGTGAATATGGACTGCTATTACAAAGCACCATGGGCTGACTAATTCACAGACAGCAGAAATGTATGGCTTAGAGATCTAGAGATTGAAAATAAGAGTGGCAGCAGGGTTCCGTTTTGGTGAGGATCCTTTTCTGATTGGCACATAGCTGCCGACTGACTTCTCATTGTATCCTCACATGGCTGGAAAAAAACAGTGAAGTAAGTAAGTTTTATTGTGACTCCTCTTAAGGGCACTAATCTTTTTTTTTTTTTTTTCCAACTGCTACCAGTTGGGGCTTGGTTCCTACATGATGAATCTACCCATTTTAGCAGCCTTTTTTTTCCTTTTAATTTTTTTTTTTTTGCCTCCAGGGTTATTGCTGGTGCTTGGTGCCTGCACCATGAATCCTCTGCTCCTAAAGGCCATTTTTCCCATTTTTGTTGCCCTTGTTGTTACCCTTGTTGTTGTCGTTATTATTACTGTTGACATTGTTGTTGTTAGAATAGAGAGAAATCGAGAGATGGGGAGACAGAAAGGGGGAGAAAAAGATAGATACCTGAAGACCTGCTTCACCACTTGTGAAGTGACTTCCCTGCAGGTGAGGAGCTGGGGGCTCCAACTGGGATCCTTTCGCCAGTCCTTGTGCTTGGCGCGGTGTGCGTTTAACCCACTACACTACTATTTTTTTTTTTTAATAGAACAGAGAGAAATTGAGAGGAGAGGGTGAAATAGAGAAACAGAGACACCTGAAGATCTCCTTCACTGTTTGTGCTGAAGGACTACACACCTGCGTCCTTGCACATGGCAATGTGGGCTCAACTGGATACATGGCCATCTGGCCTCTAAGTACACAAATACTATCTCCTAAAGACCCTACTAGCATTACTTTGTGAGGTCACATGATTATATTCATAGAACTTGTGTCACTTTTGAGTTTATCATTTTTATTTATTTAATTTATAGGTCACATGTCCTTACTTCTTACAAAGTCTGTTTTTTAAGGGTGTCCTAAGACTAAGTGTAAAAGATTTGCAGAGACTTGTTAAATAAAAATTATTGAATTCCATAATGTGATATGTTCCTTAATATCTGAAGGTAATAATGCTGAGAGCTGAGTTTATCTCATCTATATTTAACTTTGATGAAAATTTAGTTAGATTTGATTCATCCAAAGGATCTTTCCTATAGAAGAGCTTTCTAGTTGAGTAATAATAAGATGTTTACTATCTCTTTCTCATCAATATCTTCCCTCAGCATATTAAATATTAGAGAGTGGCTTCTAGATGCTTTTTCATTAATATTTTTATTATTTTATTATTAGATAGAAACAGAAAAATTGAGAGGGGAGGGGGGATAGAGAAGGAAAGAGACAGAGAAACACCTGCAACCCTGCTTCACCACTCATGAAGCTTCCCCCCTGCAGGTGGGGGACTAGGGGCTTGAACCCAAGTACCTGCACATTGTAATGTGTGAGCTTAACCAGGTGTGCCACCGCCTGGCCCCCTCTAGTTGCTTTCCAGCACTGAACACCTAAGAAGAATTTCTCTTTTGTTCCTTTCCCAAGTCTCTGAAGACTACTGAAGTACAGCTTGTTGAAAGCTTGGGATGACCTGGAAAAAGATCTCTGTACCACTCCTAGGTTTCAGCATAACAATCACAAGCAGTCACTGAAAGTCTGAGAATGAGTAGATGGCCAATATAGAATGGCCTATGACTGAAGGCTTCTCAGCATTCCAGTCTTCTATGTGGTCATGTAAAATTTATTCAAAGTTTGGCTAGTTTATCCTAATCCACAGTTTAAGAGATTCCTCTCCCTCCCACAGTTTTATCACAGATTAAATGACTGTCCTTTTCTCTCTTAGTCTGACCATTTTCTGGAATTTAGTTCACTAGATTTCCTTAGCATTCTGTAGCTTATCCAAGAAGTTCCCTTAGGGTCATTCTCAATGATAGCTTTTAAATTCTGAGGACATTGGGAATATGAGTAAAGTGTAGAGAAGATGGGTAGTATACATTTTTATACTGAAAACTTGTCTCATAGCTCCATTTTTTAATGTTTTTTGATAGGTGAATAATATATTAAATTAACAGGACAGCCTTTGGTGAAAAGAGGGTAATATAAAGCGTCATGCTGATAGTCACTTAAGGGAAAGGCAGTCTCAACCTGGGATCCAGCACTGCTGAAGCATATCATGTTTTCTTTGCTGCTTTATTTTTATTGCTACTTTTTTTTCTATAATGAGAACAATTTTGTTCAAGTAAAAAAATGTCTTTCTGATATGTCAGGTGTTGAGGTGGTTACTTTTGCTTTCAGCAAATGTATAGGAGGAAAAAATCTAAGCTAATTCTGTGGAGAGGAGGTAATTGACCAAATATCAAGCAGTTAGGTCATAAGTGGAGACAGAGTCCCTGCTGGGCTTTTTCACTAGGGGTCTAGTTATTTTTGATCTGCTGTATCATTGATGCATAGAAAAGAGAGAAAATACTTGATATCACAGAGAAGTGAAGGACAGAGCCGTGACTCAGACCTCTGTCTTTCTCTGTCTTTCAGTGAGGCATTGTGTCTTGCTAATTCAACAAATGCTTCTCAATGTCTTAGGTCTAACTTGCATATCTAATGCTGATCCCCTTTTAATTAAGTCATCTGGTTTATACAAGCATAAAGAGATTCTAACTACCTTTTAAGAGTTTGAGTTTCTTAGCCTATTCTCAGGTCTCTCAACGTTGGCCTTTTTTTAGTATGAACATTTTGGTCCCCAGAAAATCTATTAAATCATCTACAAGGGCAAATGAATAACATTAAGTGCAAGGTGAGTTTGCAGCAGAATTGATTATTTCCTCAGCTGATATCAGTGGAAGTCTACTGAGTCTCTACTGCACTCATGTTTGACAAATATAGCTGGATATTTTTATACATTTCCTTTACTGCCTGGTGAGTAGGAGTCAGGGAGAAGGAATTTCTCTGAATATTTGTGACATGCATGACATTGAACCCATAGATAATTTATGAAACATCAACACTTCTTTTCTTAGAAAAATTGAAATTATCTAGAACAATATTTGGGGTTAAAGGTTACGGATCTAGATTTGCCTGAGTTTGAATTCTGAATCTATTATTTATTTGGGTACATGTCTCTGCCTCCAGTTGCCCAGATAATAAAGGCATCTATTATCTACCATTTGTTATCCTCTTAAAACATGGTAGTATTTCTGTAGAATTTTGCATGGTGTCTGGTACATTGTTGATACTTATTAAATGACAGATATTATACTATGGAAATGAGTTCATGATAGACTACTTTATGACAACCCAATAGGAAATATGGTAATGACTTTCAGGGGCTTTCTCCAGTCTTGTATTCTCATTTTATTTGAGCCTAGAGCTCTGATTGGATTTTGTTTTTTCCTGTCAGTGCAACTGAGTAGCAACTGAGAATTAGCTGCTCCAAATCTGTTTGTTCAACTTTATAATGCATGATAGGATTTAGCAGGAATGTATTGTTTGGTGTTCTATGTAGTTTGTCACAGTTCAATGTTAAATAAAATTTGTGCCCTGGTGGGAAAGCAGGAAGAGAGAAATTTGTTCTCAAAGCTCCCTGGGTAGTGGGAAGAAACCATTTATAGTTCAAAGGGCAGAACTGAGGGAGGTTGCAGAAGGTGTAGGAAATGGGAGATTAAACCAGGTGTTGCTATTTGGAGGTTAGTCACACCAACATCTCACCTATCAAGTCTAACATTTATGTCTCTACTCAGCTAAGGGTGTTGCCAGAAGTTGTTAGTAAGGAGTCTGATATAATGGTACTGAACAGAGTACAAAGTTAAGTTATTAATCTTGAATCTGGTTATTTAGTCATTTCCTGTCACCCCATTCCCAAAGGCAGAGGCAAAAGTCTGAAAATATATAGTGACTAAGATAAACCAAGGAGTTGGAAACAGATGCCTACATTTAAATCCTGGCTTCATCTTTTGTAGATGTTAAGTCTTATATCCCTCAGTTAAAAAGCCAAGCTAACCATACTTTTTTCATGGAGTTTTTGTGAATTTAAGTAAGATGTGAAATAGTGTTCAACAAACCTTAACTCTTTGTATTAATTTTCTTTAAAAAGAGCATAAAGTTTATACGTTTTGCTTGATGAGGTTAGGGATTTGGAATGGGTGACTATGAGTCATAAACCACATTTTTAAAGAAGGCATCATCCATTTTACTACTTTTTAACTCTGCATCCATTCCAGTTATCAGTTAAAATCTATTGAGTAGTAATGGAAAAACATAAAGTTGGTGGATAGTGATGGAGAGTGAATTCCTTTCCATGGGTCCAACATGAGGTTCACTCAAAAGAATTACTAGAGAATATGTGTGGTAGGTGTGTGATTTCTAGATTCTTTCTTTATTGGATTCTGAAATAGGATCTGTGCAGAAATTAGGAAGATAAAACTGGGATTTCCCAGGTCAAGAATGTGTTCAAAAAAGGCCTTTCTGTGTAAAGGTTCCCTTCACTAATAATCCTGGGTATATACACCTGGTCCATCTTTCCATTGGCCCACTGAAAACCATCAGGTGAGGTTACCTTAATTGAAACTCCTCCCACCATGTTTAAAAATACTGGTCCTTCTCTGTCAAATATATATATATATATAATCAGTAAGATAGAACTGTAGAGAGGACTCAAAGTACTCTTTTGCTTCTTACTTTTTTTTGTAGTTCTCTGGACTTAGCACAAAGCTTTGAAAATAATTATTCAAGGGGCCAGGCAGTAGCACACTGGGTTAAGGGAAGCACAGTATGAAGCTGCAAGGACCCCCTGTAAAGATCCCGGTTCAAGCAGCTGGCCACCCACCTGCAGGGGGTTTGCTTCACAAGGGTGAAGCAGGTCTGCAGGTGTCTATCTTTCTCCCTCTCTATTTCCCCTCTTCTCTCAATTTCTCTCTGTCCTATCCAATAAAAAAAAAGTAGGAAAAAATGGTCTCCTGGAGCAGTGGATTTGGGATTCGTTGTGCTGGCACAGAGCACCAGGATAATAGTAGTAGTAGTGGTAGTAGTAGTGGTAGTGGTAGTGGTAGTGGTAGTGGTGGTAGTAGTAGTAGTAGTAATAGTAGTAGTAGTTAGTAGTAGTAGTAGTATCTCCAGGGTTCAAAGTAAAAGGAACTCACCAGCAATCTGATCAAGATTCTGCCATCAGCTTTGTCAGTCTCAGCAAACACCTCATCACAGACCCCTGCAAGCGTCAACCCGGCTTTGACCTAGCACGTTATGATTGGGCCTTCCTCAATCGCTATCAACAGGCCATGGCCGGTGCGCCGCTATGTTCCATCGCTGGGGAGCCAGAGACGACCTGAACTGCCCCTGCGGCTACAGACAGACTATGACCCACATAGTAAACGACTGCCACCTCTCCAGATTCAAAGGAGGTCTCGAAACTTTACATCAGGCTCAACCTGACGCTGTTGACTGGCTACAGAAGAAGGGCAAACGCTAGAAGAAGAAGAAGTCTCAGCCACTTTATGTTTATGACTGTCCAAGATTTGAACTCCTAGATCGGAAAACTTTGAGCCAATCAGTTCTTGGATCTTCTGCCTAAGGTCAGACCCCATGATTGACATCCTACTATAGGCACATAGAGTCAAAGTCAGAATCAGTGACAAATTCCCAAAGGATGCTGAAAAACAATAGGATATCACAATCTGTATAAAATAAATGTGTAATTCAATGTAAAATAAGAAAATCCTTTTTTAAGAGCAAACACTTAATTTTTAAAATAATGATTACCTTTCTAGAAAGCCAAGAAATAGAAAACTTCACACTAGATGATTTTTAAAAAATATTTATTTCCTTTTGTTGCCCTTGTTATTTTATTGTTGTAGTGATTATTGTTGTTATTATGATGTCATTGTTGTTGGATAGGACAGAGAGAAATGGAGAGAGGAGGGGAAGACAGAGAGAGGGAGAAAGATAGACACCTGCAGACCTGCTTCACCGCTTGCTTGTGAAGTGACTCCCCTGCAGGTGGGTAGTCAGGGGCTTGAACAGGGATTCTTACACCAGTCCTTGCACTTTGTATCATATGCACTTAACCCACTACACTACCGCCGGACTCCCTCAAAATGATTTTTTAAAGTGTAACTATAGTCTGATGGATGAATATTGAGATTCCCTCCAGCTTTGCTTCCTGGAACACGGCCCCATTTCTGTATTGGAAGCAAGAGAACTTGCTGTTCTAGGTCTTCACCTACATCTAGGGAATGAGTCAGATGTAACAGGGAAGATGCCCAGTGAATATTTTTTTTTTTAGCTCTAAATGAACATTTTAATCACTTGGGAAATGATATTTTCAGGACTTAAAATGTATTAACCATATTTTGTACAATAAAAATTCAGCCTAAAGTTGAACTATGATACAGGGAGAAAGCCTGAATATAAGGACCAGTGGACTGGGGTCTAGACTCTGGCATCATGCTAGGTAGAGAATTAGACAAGGTCCTTTGTTGTTCCTGACCTTAGTCTGTTACTTTTTAAAGTTACAAATCTGTGTAATGAGGGTGTTAGACTATATGCTTTCTAATAAAGTATCAGATCAAGTGAATGTGAAAATGAAAGTTCAAAAACATAATTGAACTGAATTCTTCCTCATGAATAAGTCTTCCTTTGACTATTTTATCTTTTCACTTGTGACTTCCCTGCTCCCAGGCTGTCTTTTTTTTATTATTATTATTCAGATCGAGAGACAGAAAAGAGACACAAACTAGAGAGAGGATGAGGCAGCACAGTACCAAAGATTCCTCTAATGGTTTTGGGACTTCTAGGAAGTGCCAGAAGTTGAACATGTAAATATGCCCACTGCTCTGATATACTAATATATGATCTATTTTCCAGATGCTTATATAAGCAGGTACATTTCATCACCAGGTACTGGTGAGGTTTTTATGGGGACAAGGTTAAAGCTCAGCGTGTCTGAAAGTTGTTTTCTGTGATAATTTACTCATGCTCCCTCAAATTAGATGAAGTATAAAGAGGGTTATAAGATGGGACTAAAGATCTTTTGCTGCTTAACACTGCAGGAAAAATCAAAACTCTGCACACCAATCATTTCTTGAGTGGGAAAAGCTTTATGTGAGAAAATCAGAGCTCAGTGTACTTCCTACTTAGATTGGACTTCCCCTTTCTGGTAAAATTTCTGGTAGTTAAATTGATAAAGATGGGGGAGGCCCAGAAGGATAGGAACTTTCTGTCAGTGAGGAAGGACTCAAATTCCTTGACCTTTCTCCTACTAAGACTCCCCACCAAAAGACTCTGGCTCCTCCCTCTAAGAAGGAAAGAAACTGGGGATTATTTTAATTCTTGACTATTCTGTCCCTCCTCCACCCGCCTCCCACCCAGTTCATACCTAGCCCTTTTGGGATTAAGTCTCTGTTACAGAATAAGAATACAGGAGCACTTTATGGCATACAACAGTGTTAATTATAGACTGACCTCTAAAAAGACCTGCATTGAGAGCTCAAGCATCTATCTACGTCTGTCTCTCTGTGGCCATATGGTCTTTAAATTTCCTTTAATTTTTCTTTAATTTCTGTACCTCAGCTTCACTTTTCACTTTTCCAACGCTCCTGCAAACTCTTCAACTTTGCACATAATGCCAGACATGATTGTCCTTGGCTTGCTTATTCACCTGCCCTTGACATTGATTTCACTGACTACACATTCATTCCCTGTCAGGGTTAGCCCATTGTGTCCTCTTATGATTAGGTCAAAGTTTTCAGAAACCTTGAAAATTAAAGCTCAAATATAGAACTCAGACCTCAAGTTAAGGACATTTCACTGAGCATGGTGGTGAACACTTGATGCACATTGTCTTTGTCTCAAGTTTCAGAAGCCCTAAAGGTAGGCACTTTATTATTTTAAAAGCTCACTTTATTATTTTAAAACTATTTTACTTATTTATTTATTTAGAGACCGAGAGAAATTGGGAGGGAAGTGGGGAGATAGAGAGGGAGAGAGACAGAAAGACACCTGCAGCGCTGCTCCACCATTTGTGTAGCTTTCGCCAGACAGGTGGAAGCTGGGGCTTTAATCTGGGTCCTTACACACTGTAGCATGTGCACTCAATCAGATACGCCACCACTGAGCCCCAACTCACTTTATCTTTAACAAAGCAGAGTCTCTAAGAAGTTATGCAATTTTTCTAGGACCATAATCTAGTAAATGGCAGACATGGGGTTTAAACCTAGTTCTCAACTTCAAATCCCATACCCTTTAGGTAGAGTTAACCTAAGCTCTGATGCTATAGGTATAATATGAGTTTCAAAAAATATAATTTCCAACAAACCCTCTTTTGAAAGTAATGCTACCCATTTGTGAGCCAAGCTTTGGGTAACACATTGGTTCTAACTTATCAAGAAGTTAACTTTTTCGTAAAAGTAACAATCCTTCAAAGTGTAAGCACATCCCAGAAATTATCAGAATAAAAGAAGTTATTGTGAGTTCCTTTATTTGTTTTTTTCTAATCCTGATGTTGATGCTTTCTGTTTTTTAGCATATATATTGCCTCCAAGGTTATATATATGGGATTCAATGCCTGAACTATGAATCCACTGCTCCTGGAGGCTATTTTTTCCCTTTGTTGCCATTGTTATTGTTGTTGTTGTTATTGTTATTGGATAGAACAGAGAGAAATCACAAGAGGAGGAGAAGACAGAGAGGGGGGAGAAAGATACCTGCAGACCTGCTTCACCGCCTGTGAAGTGACACCCCTGCAGGTGGGGAGCCAGCGGCTTGAACTGGGATCCTTATGCTGGTCCTTGCACTTTGCACTATGTGTGCTTAACCTGTGCTACCACCCCATGCATATACATTTTTTTAAAGATAGAAAGCCTTTCCTGACATCAGATACTTAGTTTTTAGGTTCCCTCAAGAGTCCTGAGGACATACATAGCACACAGTCTTTGGAGCCATTCTAAAAATCACTTTCCATAATTTCTCTCCTTAATCCTCCACTCAAATAAATTACAACAATGCCTACCAGAGAAATACTTATGAATAACACAGCCTCTCTGAAAGATGACAGAGGATTGTTTCCTAAACTAAGATATATGTAAACACACACTGTTAAAAAGTTGTTTGCATCCAGTAATATGAATGCACCACTTCTACATACAGCATCATGGATAAATCTCACACAAAACATTGGGGGAAAGATCAAACACAAATATGTTCATACTGCATGGTCCCATTTTCCATGAAGTTCATAAAAGGCCGGGTTCATTTATGGCTAGCAGGACAGCAATTGCTTGTGGGAGCAGGGTGACTATAGGAATGTGATAGACATGGGGATCAGGTGTAGAGGGAGTGATGGGATTTTTCTTAAATAATTTTTCTTATTTCTTTTTGATTTTAATTAATTAATTAATTAGTTTTGTTTGTTAGGACAGAGAGACATTGAAAGGAAAGGGGGAGATAGAAAGAGAGACACTTGCAGCACTGCTTTATCACTCTTAAAGACTCTCCTTGCAGGTGGGGACTGGGGTTTGAACCTGGGTCTTTGCACATGGTAACTTGTACACTCAAGTAGGTGTGCCACCACCTGGTCCCACTTTCTTTCTTGGTCTTCACGCTGATTACATAGCTATCTTCAGAGCATGAACATTCATCAGCTAGTACACTTTTGGACTTTTTACATATGTTTTTTTGCATATATGCTTTAATCTGATACAAAGTTTCAGAGAGGGGGAAAAAAAAACTTCATTTGTAGAAAACCAGAAGATAAAACTGTGCTGAGAGATTTATTACAAAAGTGCTAATATTTCTTAACTAGAGAAAGTAAGCCAGAAATGGAAGCACCCCCAAAATATCAACCAAAGCTGCCTGTTAGTGAAAATGTGCCAGGTTTTTTATACTTTTCTGCATTATTATTTTTCTGAAATATGCATGCATCTATTATAAAAGTTTAAACTGAGTTTCTATTTAGAAAGGTTTTTTTTTTCCAATCAATTTTATTAAGGGACAACTAAGATAACTTGACCCCAATAAATTCAGAAAGGTCTACAAATTTCTGTCTAATACAACTATCAAAAGAAAATTGTGGCCTTGGAAATTGCAGGACCTTGCATTAACTTTATCCCTCATAAATGATATTCCCAAGGGTTATTTCAGCTTCTATTGGTGTTTGTAAAGCAAGATTGATGAGGGAGAAGCACTTAGCAAGTGAGGAAATGATCATTTCATGAGGTTTGTAAAACAGGATATGAGTGTCTATGGACCAAATGATAAATAGAGTGATAAATGAGATTTTTTAGACCAAAGCTCAGAGATGCTAAAAACTCCAGGAAACCCATCTCATGTTTCCAAGTGCCGTTAGTATTTGTGACAGTGATAAAATTGAATAAAAATGTAGATGTGTCTGTGGATAGAATTTTAAAAATAGTCTTTCATCCTTTCCCCCTTGAAGCTCTGAGAAGGTGAAATTTTTCAAGGCAGATATAAATATCACAAATATAACTATATTTTTAGGTTAAAAATCTCAACATTTTTACTAATAAATTTGTACTAAGATAGTAATGGTGTCTAACATTATGTAAGTTCAGATACAAAGTATTATGATTTCAACACCTATACACTTTGCATAGTGATTACCACCTAGTCTGAGGACTATGCTACAGTTGACTCCCTTTACATACTTACAACCCTTCAATTCTCTTCCTTTCCAGTAAACTTCTTTTTCTGTATCTAAATGTTTTTGTTCTGTTTGTTCAATTGCTTCATTTCTTCATATGAGAAAGCATATGGTACTTATCTTCCTCTTCTGACTTATTTCACTTATTATAATCCCCCACATGACCAATCTGTGTTGTTGCAAATAGTAAGATTTCATCTTCTATAATTTCCATTCTTTTGCATGTGACTGTCCAGTATTCCCAGCACCACTTATTGAGGAGGCTTTCCCTTTTCGAGTGTATGTTATTTACTAATTTTTCATACATATATGGACTTATTTCTGAGTTCTTAATTTTGTTCTACTAATCTATGTTGTCTTTGTTATTATTATTCTTATATATAATGATTACTATAGCTGAGGCTCAACAAACCAGGGAAATTCTCTACCATCTAGTGAGCTTCCACTACATCTTCTCCAGTGAGGTCCAAATCTCAGTCTTGAAAAGAGGACCCAATTTTGTTCACTTTTGGGTACATTCTCTCTGCTTTTCTACCATAGAGTAATTTTATATTTTACAGATCCTTACTTGATCATATGAATCAGACTTTTCCCTATAAACCATACTGATTTTAAACAGGGGAAGTTTGGAGTCACTAAAATAAAATCCTTTCTAGTCTGTGGCATATTTTTAAATGACCTGTGATATAAAAAAAATAGATTTTAAGAGCTCTGAGAAGAACCTAGAGGAAAGCATCCCCAGTAGAAAGGAAATAACGACTGTGATTTCGAAATAACAAATAATTCCATGGGAACTTGATTTATAACATAAATTACATTATTGCCAGTCAGTAAAAAAAAAGATTTTTTTCAATAAATGATGGTTTTTCCCCCAAAAGTTTTTCCAAAGAAGTTTTCAAAAGAAAGATATCTACCTCAAGCCATTATCCAAAATTAAGTCTCATATAAAGACCTCACAATCATTATTTCTCAGAAAATGTAAACTAAGAAATCAAAATAGGAAGGGGCCAGGTTGTGGCGCATCTGGCTGAGCACACCTGTTACAATGCGCAAGGACCAGGGTTTAAGCCCCCCCCAATCCCCAGACCCCACCTGCAGGGGGAAAGCTTCGAGAGTGGTGAAGCTGTGCTGCAGGTATCTCTCTGTCTCCTTATCTCCCTCTTCCTCTCAATTTCTGGCTGCCCCTAACCAATAAATAATTAAAGATAATAAAAATAGGAAAGAATAAAAAAATGTTTTTTAAAAAAATATTTTAAAGAGTTGGGTAAAGGATGAGAAAAGGAAGGAGGAGGAGGAAAGGTATATGAGAAGAAGGAAGTGAAGGAGAATGATAAGAAAGTAAAAAGTAGAAGGGAGGGGACAGGGGAATAGCGCAGTGGGTTAAGCACATGGCTCAAAGCACATGGACCAGTGTGAGAATCCCGTTTTGAGCCCCTTGAGAGGGGGTCACCTACTTCACAAATGGTGAAGCAGGTCTTCAGGTGTCTATCCCTCTCTCCCCATCTCTGTCTTCCCACCCCTACTCGACTTCTGTCTGTCCTATCCAATAACAACAACAAGGGTAACAAAAATGGAAAAAATAGCCTCCGGGAGCAGTGGATTCCATGGTATTGTAGGCACTGAGCCCCAGCAATAACCTTCAGCCAAGGAGAAAAATAAAAGAAGGAAAAAGCAAAGACCAAATGTGATCTGCAAAGCCTAAAATTTTATGATCTGACCTGTCCACCGTACCAAAAAAAAAAAAGCTCATGCCTGTTACGTTATACCTTAGGTATCTATGTATCTAGAGTTAACCCTCCTGTTGACTCTAATGCAAGCAGTTTGAGAATCATTGGGCCGAGTCCACAGCCCACTGTGATTGCTGCTTAACCTATCATAAAAATGACAAAAAATTCAGGGTATATATGGAGCAACCAGAAAACATTTCTCTTTTCCTAAGTGATCTGGTGTGAAGTTAGCAATTCAGTCTCCATCTTACACAATACAGAAAATCCAGAGTTACAGGTGGTAGGCAAGAGCCTAAAGATGAACCAACACCACAGAAAGCAAAACAAATCATGGAATATCCAAACCCTTGGTGACTTCTTTAAGTTGCTGCAACAAATTCACCTGACTCTAAAAATATCTGGTGTAAATATCACAAAATTCACTCTAGAGTAACATTTCTTAAGTTCAGCACTATTGACTTTTTTTTTTTCCTCCAGGGTTGTCGCCAGGGCTCTGTACCAGCACTACGAATCCACTGCTCCTGCGGCCATTTTTTCTTTCTTTCTTTTTTTTTTTTTTTTGGATAGGACAGAGAGACATGGAGAAAGGAGGGGGAGACAGAGAAGGAGAAAGACAGACACCTGCTGACCGACCTGCTTCACCACTTGTGAAGCAACGCCCCCTGCAGGTGGGGACCTGGGGAACCAGAATTCTTGTGTGGATCCTTGCGCTTCATACTATGTGCACTTTACTCAATTTGCCACCTCCCGGTCCCAGCACTATTGGCATTTGAACCAGGTGATTTTTTGTTGTTGCTGTGGGTGCTTTCCTTTAGTTTGTAAGCCATTTAACAATACCTCTGTCCTCACCTTACTAGTCATTGCCCAGTTGTGACAGTCAAAACTATCGTCAAAATGATCACAAATCAACCCCAGCTTCAAACCACTATAGATTTTCAACGAGTTTCAACTGTGGAGTAATTGCAACTTAAAAGTTTAAATGGATACTCTTTGTGTTCCAATTTTGGTAATATATTCCTAAAATTATTAGATTCAAATTATTTACCTATCAACTAATGTCTATTTTAAAGAGAGGTTGTCTTTGAGATATTACTCCTTGGGTTAAATGACTTATAAGTTCTTTCTTTGGAGAATATTATCCAGAACTGAGCATTGATTCTTTATGGTCCCTTTCTGACAGTTTATGCTGTGATGGATGTTAACACTCTCACTGTGTATCTTTCTCTCTGTTCTGTGTGACTACACATAAAAACTCAGTTTTCTTTTCCTGATTTCCGTAAGGTCATTTTGAGGACACAGTGTACATGGAGGACATGTCCAGAATATGAAATATATATGAATAATATATGTATGCTCACATATGTGTAGTTAATGTTGGGTCTAAATCCAGATTAGTTGATTGATTCAGGTCAATCTGTCACACTGACCAGTAGCACTTGGTCTTTACTCACTGGCAGGATGAGTGCTGTGGAGATTATTCTGACTGGATAGTTGCCAGGTTCAGTTGGGGTGCTTTAGTTTATGATTTTAATAAATTATTTTTCATAGACTCATGAGGGCTTCTATTTGCTACATGTAGTCTCTCTGATTCGTGGCTTCTGATCCACACCCTTAGCAATGGTTGTATTTTCTTAAACTAAAATATATAGAGATCAATCTGTGAATGAATTTTCATGATCTAAATAGGAACATGTATATAAAAGCACATTCTTTGGGAGTTGGGAGGTAGTGCAGCAGGTTAAGCTCAGGTGGTACAAAGCCCAAGGACCAGCATAAAGATCCCGGTTCAAACCCCTGGCTCCCCACCTGCAGGGGAGTCACAAGCAGTGAAGTAGGTCTGCAGGTGTCTATCTTTCTTTCCCCCTCTCTGTCTTACCCTCCTTTCTCTGTTTCTCTCTGTCCGATCCAACAATGACGATAATGATGATAACTACAACAATAAAACAAGGGCAACAAAAGGGAATAAATAAATAAATAAATATTTTTAAAAAGGATTTAAAATAAATTTTTTGTAAGAAGTGAATCTGCTTTAATTATTATTTTCAAAATTTTTTTAAATTTATTTTTTATTTAAGAAAGGATAAATTAACAAATCCATAGGGTAGGAGGGGTACAACTCCACACAATTCCCACCACCCAGTCTCCATATCCCACCCCCTCCCCTGATAGCTTTCCCATTCTCCATCCCTCTGCGAGCATGGACCCAATGTCATTGTAGGTTGCAGAAGGTAGAAGGCCTGGCTTCTGTAATTGCTTCCCCGCTGAACATAGACGTTGACTGGTCGGTCCACACTCCCAGTCTGCCTCTCTCTTTCCCTAGTAGGGTGTGTCTCTGGGGAAGCGGAACTCCAGGGCACATTGATGGAGTCTTCACTCCAGGGAAGCCTGGCCGGCATCCTGATGGCATCTGGATCCTGGTGACTGAAAAGAGAGTTAACATACAAAGCCAAACAAATTGTTCAGCAATCATGGACCCAAAAGTTGGAATAGTGGAGAGGAAGTGTACTTCTGCTTTCAGGTATATATTTTGCAGTAGTTTATAGGTACATGTGAACATACGCTCTTTCTCACAGAAACTGGTGTATATCTAGGTTTTGGGTCTTTGTTAGAAAGTGAACCACCTGGGATGTAATTAGAGAATACTATGTAAGGAAAGGTCTCACCCGAGTAATGAAGCTGAAGGGTTGTCATTCCACACGTGAAGTCTCTGGACACAGTCTGAAGTGAGGCATGTTGAGGTGGCAATCATTGTGTTGATTAGGTTGTGATCAGCAGATGCAATATTATTTTATATGGATTGGGAGAGGCATACGGGAAAGTGAGCCCTATCCAAAGGTTCAAGGACTGGGGGAAGTAGAGGCTCTATAGTGAAGATGTGAGATTCCTGCTGTCTTAGGGTTCAAAAAGACAATGGATAGTTAATGTTATCATCACATTATTTGGTAATTGGATTAACTTTGAAAAGTCCTTCTGTTAGGGTTTGCTGTACAGTACCTACTATCTTGTATATAGCTGTGCTATTGGTTGCTTCTGATCTACTTGGTCTAGGCTTTTGAGAGAATCTGCACATCAAATACACATCCTATATATTAAAAAGACTCAGTCTATGTTTTAAAAACTTCGAGACACACAATTAATTTTCCCACTCTCATATTAATTATCTAGTGATTTATGTGACTACACTTTACTAGGATTGTACATAAACACCATTCCCACCACCAAAAGACAGTGACCCATCCCTCCCACCTACTCCCACCCCCCACTGTCCCAGGAAGCTGCATGTCTAGCCCTCACCACGGGGTTTTTACTTTGGTGCCCTACTTACAATTTAGTCAGGTCCTGCTTTTAGTTTCCCTTTCATATCTTCATATTCAACTTCTGTTGATGAGTGGGATCATCCCATACTCATCTTTATCTTTCTGACTTAGCTCTCTTAACATAATTCCTTCTAGCTCTGTCCAAGATGGGTCAGAGAAGGTGGGTTCATTGTTCGTGATAGCTGCATAGTATTCCAGTGTATATATACCACAGCTTTCTCAGCCACTCATCTGTTGTTGGGCACCTGGGTTTCTTCCAGGTTTAAGCTATTATGAATTGTGCTGCTATGAACATAGGAGTACAAACATCTTTTTGGTTGGGTGTTATGGAGTTCATGGGGTATAACCCTAGGAGAGGAATTACTGGATCATATGGAAGGTCCATGTGAAGGCCTTGTGAGAGTTTTCCAGACTGCTCTCCACAGAGGCTATACCAATTTACATTCCCACCAGCAATGTAAAAGTGTTCCTCTGTCCCCACAACCTCTCCAGCATTTGTTGCTGCTGTCCTTTTTGATGTATGCCATTCTTATGGAGTGAGATAATGTTGTCTTAATTTGCATTTCTCTGACAATCAGTGACCTAGAGCAGTTTTTCATATGTTTGTTAGCCTTTTGGATCTCCTGAGATGAATGTTTTGTTCATATCCTCTACCCATTTTTGGATGGGGTCATTTGCTTTTTTGGTGCTAAGTTTGCTGAACTCTTTATATATTTTGGTGATTAGTTTCTTGTCTGATGTATGGCATGTGAAGATCTTCTCCCATTCTGTGAGGGGTCTCTTTGTTTGTTTAATAGTTTCTTTGGATGTGCAAACGTTTTTCAATTTGATGTAGTCCCATTGGTTTGTTTCTTCTTTAGTCTTCCTTGCAGTTGGGTTTGATCATCAAAGATGTCCTTGAGATATAGGTGGGAAAGTGTTTTACCAATGTTTTCCTCTAAGTATTTGATTGTTTCTGGTCTAACATCCAGGTCTTTTATCCATTTGGAGTTGATTTTTGTTTCTGGTGAGATAAAGTGGTTCAATTTCATTCTTCTGCATGTTACAACCCAGTTTTCCCAGCACCATTTATTGAAGAGAGCCTCCTTTTTCCATTTAATCTTTTGGGCCCCCTTATCAAAGATTAGATGTCCATAGGTGTGGGGATTTATTTTGGGCTTTCAGTTTTGTTCCACTGGTCTGTGTGCCTATTTTTGTTCCAGTACCATGCTGTTTTGATGATGATGGCTTTATAATATAGTTTAAGGTCTGGAAGTGTGATGCCTCCATTTATGTTTCTTTTCCTTAAGATGGTTTTGGCAATTCTAGGTGTTTTCTGGTTCCAGATAAATGATTGTAGTGTTTGTTCTCTGTCATTCCACGAACATCTCATAAAAACTGCAGCAAAGCTGGGCCCGAGGAATAACATCATTGCAAGACTGGCCAGCTCCTCATGGGGCGCGAGCGCTTCCTCACTACGATCATCATCTCTGGCATTATGCTATTCCACTGCAGAATACTGTGCCCCAGTATGGTTCCGTAGCCCCCATGTCCACTTGGTCGATTCCAAATTATATTCCTCCATGAGGATAATTTCTGGAACCATCCGTTCCACCCCGGTTCCATGGCTGCCAGTTCTTAGCAACATCGCCCCGCCAGATATCGTTGGGATGCGGCATCATCTAAGTTCATTTCCCACGTTTATGCTCGACCGGACCTGCCAATATACGCGGATATCTTTGCCCACCCTGTTCAACGCTTGACATCTCGTCATCCAATCTGGTCTCCTATGCCTACACTGAACTTCTCTGCTCCAGACTCTTGGAAACAGAGTTGGCTGTCAGCTGAGGTAAAGAACAAACACCTCATTACAGACCCCTGCAAGCGTCAACCTGGCTTTGACCTAGCACGTTATGATTGGGCCCTCCTCAATCGCTATCGAACAGGCCATTGCTGGTGCGCCACTATGTTCCGTCGCTGGGGAGCCAGAGACGACCCGAACTGCCCCTGTGGCTCCAGACAGACTCTGACCCACATAGTCAACGACTGCCACCTCTCCAGATTCAAAGGAGGTCTCGAAACTTTACATCAGGCTCAACCTGACGCTGTTGACTGGCTACGGTAGAAGGGCAAATGCTAGAAGAAGAAGAAGTGTTTGTTCTATTCTCTTAAAGAAGCTTGGTGGAACTTTGATGGGTATTGCATTAAATTTGTATATGGCTCTGAGGAGAATATTCATTTTGATGATATTTATTCTTCCAATCCATGAGCATCGGATATCTTTCCATTTCTTGGTATCAGTTTCTATATCCTTGAGTAGCGACTCATAGTTTTCAGTATATAAGTCTTTCACTTCTTTGGTCAACTTTACTCCTAGGTATTTTATTGATTTTGCTGAAACAGTAAATGGGAGTGATTTCTGGATGTCTTCTTCTTCAGATTTAGTGTTTGCATAAAGAAATGCCACTGAGTATTGTACATTGATTTTGTAGCCTGATATCTTGCTATATTGCCTAATAACTTCCAGTAGTTTTCTGCTGGATTCTTTAGGTTTTTCTATGTATACTATCATATCATCTGCAAATAGTGAGAACTTGACTTCTTCCCTTCCAATCTGTATTCCTTTGATTTCTTTCTCTTGCCTGATTGCTATAGCAAGAACTTCTAATACTATGTTGAAGAGTAATGGTGACAGTGGACAGCCCTGTCTAGTCCCCGATTTGAGGGGGAATGCTTTCAGTCTGTCTATTGAGTATGATGTTGGCTGTAGGTTTGCTATATATAGATGCCACTGTCTTGAGGAATTTCCCATCTATTCCCATTTTTTGTAGAGTTTTGAGCATGAGTGGATGTTGGATTTTGTCAAAGGCTTTCTCTGCATGTATTGAGATAATTATGTGGTTTTTGGCTTTGTTTTTATTGATGTGGTGAATGACATTGATTGACTTACGGATGTTGAACCAGCCTTGCATTCCTGGGATGAATCCCACTTGGTCATGATGAACAATCTTTTTGATATGGTGTTGTATCTGGTTGGCCAAGATCTTGTTTAATATTTTGGCATCTATGTTCATCAGAGATATTGGTCTGTAGTTTTCCCTTTTTGTTGTGTCCCTATCAGCTTTTGGTATCAGAGTGTTGTTGGCTTCATAGAAGGTGGAAGGGAGTATTCCTGTTTCTTCAATCTTATAGAAAAGCTTAAGAAGTATGGGTACTGTTTCCTGTAAGTTTTGTAAAATTCGTTTGTGAAGCCGTCTGGTCCAGGACTTTTGTTGTTGGGGAGATTCTTAATAACGGTTTCAATTTCTTTGTCTGTGATTGGTGCATTTAGATTTTGCAGTTCTTTTTGGTTCAGTTTTGGAAGGGCATATATTTCTAGGAATTGTTCCATTTCTTCTGGATTCTCTAGTTTGGTGGCGTATAGTTTTCATAGAAGTTTTGCATGATTCTCTGGATTTCTCTGGTGTCAGTTGTGATATCTCCTCCATCGTTTACAATTCTATTAATTTGAGTCTTCTCTCTTTTTTGTTTGGTGAGTCTGGCTAGGGGTTTCTCAATTTTGTTTAATCTTTCAAAGAACCAACATTTGGTCATTGATCTTTTGTATGGTTCTCTTATTTTCGATGTTGTTTATTTCTACTCTAATTTTAGTGATTTCTGTCCTTCTGGTTGCTTTAGGGTTCCTTTGTTCCTCTTCCTCTAAGTCCTTGAGGTGTGCAGTAAGGTCGTCATTTGAGCTTTTTCTTGTTGTTTAATATGTGATTGTATGGCTATAAGTTTCCCTCTCAGTACTGCTTTAGCTGTGTCCCAAATATTTTGATAGGTTGTGTCTTCATTTTCATTTGTTTCTAGGAACATTTGAATTTCCTGCTTGAGTGACTCTCTGACCCAGTGTTTCTTAAGGAATATCTGGTTTAGTTTCCAAATTCTGTGACTTTTAATAATTGTCTGTCTGTTGTTAAATGTTAGTTTTACTCCACTGTGGTCTGAGAAGATACTTGGGATGATTTTAATGCTCTTGAATTTGTTGATGCTGTCTTTTTATTTATAAAAAGGAAACATTGACAAAACCATAGAATAAGAAGCGTACAGTTTAGCACAATTCCCACCACCAGACCTCCATATCCCATCCCCTCCCCTGATAGCTTTCCTATTCTTTAACCCTCTGGGAGTATGGACCCAAGATCATTGTGGGATAGAGAAGGTTGAAGGTCTAGCTTCTGTAATTGCTTCTCCACTAAACATGGTCGTTGACAGGTCAATCTATACTCCCAGCCTGTCTCTCTCTTTTTCTAGTGGGGAAGTGCCGCGGACCACTCAGTGGACAAGCAGCAAGAGGGTCAGGGGTCTTGAAGGCAACCTCCCAGGTGGGTCAGGAGTCGGCGAGGGAGAACAGATAGACACCACACTCTATTGGAGGGTGAATCTGGACTCATTTTAATAGTGAAACTGCATTAGCTTTTATACTTTTTTCAAGTTACATTCAGGTTGTCTAAGCAACCAGCTCATAAAGAAGTAACAATAGTCTTGTGACTTTGGCAGGCTACATGTTATTCCCCCATAACTGTAAAGAATGGGTACAATACTTTGTATCGTTCTGTTTCCAGGGGAGGTCATACCCAGAATTGTTTTAGACTTTTGTTGAGGGCTATCTCTACCATTAATCTTCTATGGGGGCATACAGATCTTTGACTAGTCGTGGACCACTGCTCATCTAGGTCTGGTACAGTTTAACTATTAATCTTTCTTTGTTTCAATATGTCAACTTGTACCTGGGAGGCCTCAATCTCTGTATTGTTTCTATGAGGGGCAAGTCATAACATGACTTGTTTCGTCCGTCTATGCTGACCCACCTTCTCCACTTTCATAATGTAACTTTCAAATATGCTCCTGTGTAAGGGAGAGGGGGTGCTTTTGACTCTCCATTCCCACCAGGCACTGCCAAAGCATTATTAATCAATTGTGACAGTATAATTGTTTGTAGCAATAACGGGGGGGGGGGGGGGAGAATGCGTCGACCCATTCCTGTCCTTCTGCCCAGCTTCTTTGAAGTCTGAATGCAGGTCCAGAGGAGATGACTTTGTCAGTCTCTCTGGTGGTTGTGACGGGGCGGTGCAGGGAAGGGTCACTCATCATGATAATCAAGATACCCTTTCAGGTAGAGTATGCATCGAAGATTCCTTATCAAGTTGGCCAAGACTTATTAGGCCTTCATTGCCCTTTGATTTCTTCTTCTGTGCATGTTGGTCCTCCCCCTTCCTTTTAGTGGTGTTAGGGAGTTTTCTCTCTCCCTCCTCATTCTTTATAAGGCAAATCATTCAGACTGCAGCTTCTAGTTTTAGACATACCCATTGGCAATTGGGTCATCTATTTTGGAGATGTAATTGAAA
The DNA here is from genome assembly GCF_950295315.1 of Erinaceus europaeus. Lineage (NCBI taxonomy): Eukaryota > Metazoa > Chordata > Mammalia > Eulipotyphla > Erinaceidae > Erinaceus > Erinaceus europaeus. The sequence continues at coordinate 26,406,700 of NC_080173.1, read as the reverse complement.
AGAATGAACCATGCACTAAGGATTTTTTTGGTAGATTCTGAAAAAGAAGCTAAGTTTGGTCATTAGTCAGATAGGGTGGTTAGATAGCTTGGTCCACATTTCTGAAATATCAGACTTTCTAATTACAAGAAATGATATTTATTTCCTGTTCACCAGTAACAAAGTTATAGTGAAAGTGGAAATCAGAGAGAAAGGTAGATACTTCTGAACAGGGACAAGATAAAATTGGATATTCTGTCATTGGTTTTCACTATGTAATATTTTTAGCTTCCAAAAACACTTTAATATTGAGTTGTACTTTGTGTCCCTTGGGAACTGGACAAGCTTTAGAAAGAACACATGCAGATTAGTTGTACATTTTCTCATTAAGAATTATCTTTCTAAGCTCCCTAGTGGCAAATTAGCTAGGTTTGAAGAGTTATTATTGCATCTAACCTATCATGGATGCTTTGGGATTATGATGTAACCAAAAAATTTTAACCCCTTCATGTGGGTACTTAGAATCTTGACAAACTTAGCTTCCCTTAGATAGTCAAAGTTTGAAATAAACAATAATGACAATTAACATTTCTTGTAAGTTCACTATATGCTAAGCACATAGTCATTTTTTATAAATATTACATATTTATTTTTATTTTATGGAGAGAGAAATCAAGAGAGAAAGGGAATATAGAGAGGAAGAGAGATAGAGAAATGATATTTCAGGGTGATGGGGGTAGCACACCTGGCACAGAGCCTACACTACCATTAACAAGGGCCCATATTCAAGTTACTGGTCCCCACTGGTAGAAGGAAAACTTCATGAACTATGGAACAGTGCTGCAAGTGTCTCTTTCTCTCTCTCTTCTATTTCCTGCTTCCGTCTCAAATTCTTGATGTATCCATAAAAGGAAGGAAGGAAGGAAGGAAGGAAGGAAGGAAGGAAGGAAGGAAGGAAGGAGAAAAGAAAAAAGAAGCCAGGTTTTATTAATTTGGGAGCCATCAAATTAAAGTTTATAATGTAACTGTTTATATTAGGCAACTCATGACATCCTGGTTATACACTACTTTCAATAGTATTATAAGCCAGAGCCAGCAAGAGGCACACCCAGTGTTGAGCACACACGTTATCATGTGCAATGACCAGGGCCTCAGTCCCCACTTGCAAAGGAGGGAAACTTAATAAGTGAGGCTTCAGATATTTCTCATTTTCTCTCTCCCTCTCCCTCTCCCTCTCCTGGCCTTCTCCCTCTCATTTTAACTTTTAACTCCTTCTAACTCCTTCCTTCTTTCTTTCCTTCCTCCTCCCTCCCTCCTATCTCCCTTTCTAAAAAAAAAAAAAAAAAAATCCAACCAAGAATGGTGGAGTCATGCAAGCACCAGATCCTAGTGGTAACCCTTTCGGCAAATAAAAATATTACGGTCTGTCTTTATACATGGAATAAAAGATGGTAAGATTCATTCTAACTTAATTCATTTCAGTAGGAGACTACCATGGACCATGAAGTGTTTTCATTTCTGAGGAGAAGAAGGTAGACAAAGATAAATTTGATACATTTTTTTTTTCTAATCTCAGTGAAGTCTGTTAAGGGAGTTTAGTCTTTATCTTCTTAGAATCTCCATTTCCTATTTCTCATTTCTCCTCCAGAGTTAATGGAAGCCAGACCAGGAAAGGAGGGAAGGAATGCTCAACCACAGCATATTAAACCAGCAAGTCTGATCTCCCTGTGACACTTGGCAAAGAACCAAGCAAATGCCCCTGACTCATCTGGTGATAGAACCTATGGGCCTTTGCTCATTAGTATGATTTGTATTAAGTGGGTAGAGCCCTTACATTATTACATTATGATGGACACTATGTCCTTTAAGGTATTGTATCAGTCAACTCTTAGTGAACCCATCTTTCTGGATTAGCATAGTATGCACACAAAACTGGCTAATTTGCAATTTGAAAAGAGTAAGGTGTGGAACAGAGTTAGAGAGGAACAGAGAATATCACAAGGAGCTTTGTGTAGATTGTTAAACGGTGTGCACTGTAGGGCAGACTTAGATTCTCACATTATAATGGCATGAAAATTATCCAGAGAACTGGCAAGGATATAGTTACTGATGTGGTAGGCCTGAATATTTGTATTTAAGAGTGTATTTATAACAAACACTATGACAGAGCTGGTACTTTTGAGCCATATATAACACTCTGCCTAGATTCAAGGTAAAAAATAGTGAATGGTCTTAAATTCATGTTTTCAAAATAGCATGAGATATTTTTGAAGGAATTGAATATTTGATTTGTAGCCATTTTACCCCTGATACCCATTTTTAAATTGTTTTTATTTTGACTTGCAAAATCTACTCTTGATCAAATAACTTGCTATCAAGTGGTGCTAAAATAGATTTGTGACAAAAAAAACTCTTCAGAAAGAGTTGAGGGCACTGTCACATTAACCAGGGATGATTTCTAGCTCCAAACCCACCAAAAATAAGATCCATCTTGGGTTGAATTGATAGTTACCTGGGTGGTTATTAAAAATTCATTTTCTTTCCTTTCACTTTGCTTTGAAGTTCGTAATAGAATAGTGCCTATTTAGACTTAGAGATCCTCCTCACCTATTTCCTATTATACTTCCCTCACTCACTCCCAGGATATCCTTATCAAATCAAGGACTGTAAAAGCTGAATAAGGGCAAGAGATTGGCATACTTTAATGATGACTCTAGTCACTATCAGGCCACCCCATCATCTGGGGTGTCCTGAGATTCCCAAACAGACATGATGAGCCTAGACCTCGAATAAATCTCTCTCTTTCTCTCTCTCCATTATTACCTGTTATCTTTATCAGGAACAACAAAACAGACCAGACCCCTATGGGCCCCCATAGGACCTTGCCCTCAACTTGGATCAACAACAGTAGAGACTGTTCCATCCTCCAAAGGGAGGCTAGACAATATAATCTATGCTACACCTGAGGAAGATGTGTCTTGATATTGGGGCAGCTTGGAATATCCCTATTCATGACCATAGAATGTGAGCTCAGATCTACAGGGATGCAGAGATCACATAGGCTCCTAAGCTGAATATGGGCCCTAGATCACATCAAATCAATGGTGTTTACAGTCAATAATATTTATATACCTTTCTCATATTTGGGAGCTACTCTCTTCCCTGATCCAGCTTTCTGGTCCTTTTTCCAGCCATGACATCATCTCTCCAGACAATAACTAGGATCCACCTGCATTTAAGACTTCAGGCTCAGGAAAAAAAACCTAGTATTTATTTTATTTTTATTTATTTATTATTGGATAGAGACAGAGAAATTGAGAGAGGAGGGGAGATAGAGAGGGACAGAGCTGCAGCAGTCCTGCTTCATCACTCCTGAAGCTTTCCCCCTGCAGGTGTGGACCAGGGGCTTGAATCTGGGTCCTTGTGCACTGTAATGGGAGTGCTTAACCAGGTGTGCCACCACCTGGACACTTCATTCTTGTTTTTTAATCCTTACTTCCCCAGGCATTTGACTTTAAATCAGCACCTTCACGAAAATCTAATGCAGGTGAAATACCCAAGAGAAGTTGAAAATTAACAATATAACTTATTTAGTAAAAACTTATTATCTTCCTACAATATTTGTCATTACTTTACCTGTTACTGATTAATACAATAAAACATATAAACTAGTTGTTCACTACCTCCTAGGAGTTTATATTCTCATTGAGCTGAACAATCAGGAATTTTTAAAAATTTTTTTAAAAAAATTATTATCTTTTTTTATTGGATAAAGACAGCCAGAAATGAGAGGGTAGGGGGGAGATAGAGAAGGAGAAAGAGAGATGCTTGCAGCATTGATGTACCACTTGCAAAGCTTTCCCCCTGCAAGTGGGGACCAGGGGCTTGAACCCAGGTCCTTGAGCACTGTAACATGTGTGCTCAGACAGGTGGGCCACTGCCCACCCCCACAATCAGGAAGTTTTATATCTCTTCTCAGGGTCCATAGTCACATACTTGCTTGAAAAGACTTTTGTATCTGGCAAGATCTACATTGCAGAAAAGTGATTTCAAAGTGTGTTAATATTCATTGTTTCATTTGCTTTTGTAGAGTAAGTAATGAGAACCAGCAGATAGCTCACCCAGTATAGCACACATCTTGTGCATGAGATTCTGGGTTCAATCCCTGGTACCACATGGAAGCATTAAGGTTGTCACTAGGGAACTCTATAACTCGTGGACCAATACTGTATTTGCTCTATATCCCCCCTCCTCCTTTCCCCTTGTCCATTTCTCTTTCTCAATCTCTCAAATGTAAAGAACAGAAAATGAGGCCAGGGAGGTTGCTCAGCACTGTTGTAGGTGCATAATGTCTTGGATACTTTCCCCAGAGCCATGGGAGGAAGTAAGGAATGAAGGAAAGAAGGGAAGTAGTGAAACTTCTCTTTTCTGAGTTAGACAGAAACCCTCAGAGATAGCTCGGGTCTTGCTCAGTATCGTTTAGTTAAGGTTAGAAACATTGAAGCAGGTTCTTGTCATTTATTCAAAACTGGAAAATTCTATGTCAGCCATCTCTCCAGACAATCATAATGAACTTCTCTGTCCTGCCTAACACCAGTATTTTTGGGGAGCTTTTGATAATATACAACAAGATCAAATAGAAGAGAGGCACCATAATACAATGCACAATGACCTGGGTTCAAGCCCCTAGTCCCCACCTGCAGCAGGGAAGCTTCATGAGTGGTGAAGCAGTGCTGTAGATGTCTGTCTTTCTCTCTCCCTCTTTATCTTTCCCTTCTTTATTGATTTATGTCTGCCTCTATCCAATCAATACATGAATAAAATATTTGGGTATAAAAAGAGTAGGAGAGGAAGCCTGTATATCACAAAGCTAAACTGAATCATGTGAAGAGAATGAACTAAGAAAGGCTTTGATAAAGAAGGAATCTGAATGTGAACTTTGGTTAGCAAGAGCCTCAGAACATCCAGTGACCTGTCCCTGAACCAAGCTATTCTATGGAGAAGATGGCAACAAGCAGAAATGGTCCTGTTTTTTGTTTTTGTTTATGTCACTGCCCTTGTAGCCTTTTTGTTTCCTTTCTCTATTTGATCAGACAGAAATAACTTAAGAGAGAAGGAAGAGAGAGAGAAGAGAGAGAGAGAGAGAGAGAGAGAGAGAGAGAGAGAGAGAAAGTCATTTGCTGTACTTGCCTCACCACTTGTGAAGCACCAGCCCTGCAGGTGTGGAGCAGGGGCTTGAACCCTGGTAATACGTGTGCTCAATCAGGTGCATCACCCACCACCTGCCCCCCTAAAATGGTCAGTCTAGAGCCTCTCATATGCACAGTCAGGCTGGAACAGCCCACAGGAACTGAGGTCTCAAAGTGTGTCAAGATGAATTCAAAGGAACGCAGCTGGTGACTGTTGGCCCAGTAGAAGCCCTGCAACACTTCTCCAGGAAGGAAGATCCAAGATGCACATTTCCATATCCATCATAACCAACCTTCATCTCTGTACTTTTTATGCCTCTAAGCATAGATACCCGCCCCACTTCTAGGTTCATGGCTGAGTTGGGAAGGAAGGGATTCATCTGATAACACCAGGATTAGCTTTGAAATTTTTCAGGAATAACTCATAAGCTGCAACATGGTATCATTTGTTTTTAATTCCCAGAGAAAACTTGGCTGTGATATGCAAGTGTTTTCTCCCTAGTGATAAGCACTGGTGAGTAAACAGCACTGAGGCGGTGATGAGTCTGCCAGCCTGTTGTCTTTAGGGATCTGCAGTTTAGGAAAACAGGTGAAATCTGGGTTCATTAATTCAGTTAGTCAGAAAATGGTTTTCATTAAGTATCTCTCTATTTGACAACATTATGCAAGACTTGGAGTTAGGAATACAAGGTGTGGTTTCTATTCTCAAGAAACGTATATTAGTGAGGAAAGATAGACTAAAAGTTACAGAGACTTCACGTGTGGAATGACAACCCTTCAGCTTCATTACTCGGGTGAGACCTTTCCTTTAATAGTACACTCTAATTTCATCTCAGGTAGTTCACTTTCTAACAAAGTCCCATAACCTAGATATACACCAGTTTCTGTGAGAGAGAGCTTATGTGCACACGTATCCATAAACTACTGCAAAATATATACCTGAAAGCAGGACTACACTAGAGTTTGCAGTGAGTACTTCCCTAACACTTCCTCTCCACTATTCCAAGCTTGGGATCCATGATTGCTCAACAAATTGTTTGGCTTCATATGTTAACTCTGTTTTCAATCACCAGGTTCCAGATGCCACCAGGATGCTGGCTAGGCTTCCCTGGATTGAAGACCCCACCAATGTGTCCTGGAGCTCAGCTTCCCCAGAGTCACACCCTACTAGGGAAAGAGAGAGGCAGACTGGGAGTATGGACCGACCAGTCAACGCCCATGTTCAGCGGGGAAGCAATTACAGAAGCCAGACCTTCTACCTTCTGCATCCCTCAACGACCCTGGGTCCATGCTCCCAGAGGGATAGAGAATGGGAAAGCTATCAGGGGAGGGGGTGGGTTATGGGGATTGGGTGTTGGGAATTGTGTGGAGTTGTACCCCTCCTACCTTATGCTTTTGTTCACTAATCCTTTCTTAAATAAAAAAAAAAAAAAGTTATGGAATATATAAAGGAGGTGATATGATTTGTAAAAAGTGCTTAAGGAGGTCACAGACTAAGTGCCTTGACAGAGAGAATAATGGGGTCAGGAGCTATTTAGATAGATTTGTTAGGGACAGTCCCATTAAAGAAGGGGATATTTAATTAAAGTTGTCAATTCAGGTAGGGGGGGTAGGACAAAGAGTGCTCTAAATAAGTAGGAACTCTGTTTTAAGTGTTGCCCTAAACTTATGTCTATTTATATTAGGAGACCCCAACCACCAAATGATTTTGGAGACTTGAGATTCTTTCTAACTTATGGGCTCATGTACTTTAAATAAAAGCAAAAGGAATGGTGGGATACTTTTTATTGCCCTCAGGGTTTTTGCTGTGGCTTAGTACCTGGGAGACGAATCCACAGGCTGCCTTCTGAAACTAATCACAAGTTCCTTTTTTATGATAAAAGGTGAATCCTCCAAATCTCTGGGTATACCCCTCAATATCTTACTTGTGAAGTGTGAACCTGCTTAGCATTTGCGTGAAAACTTTTCCAGAGGTATATTTCATTTAAAATATGTGCTATCTTATTCCCTAAGTAAAATCTCCCTTATCATACTTTATATTTGTATAGAGCTTCACAGTTGGCAAAGCACTTTGCTTCATGTCATCTGATCTTTTAGGACAACTAATACAGAAGCTATCATCCTCCTTACAGCAGACTAGGAGGTTCATTATTTTTTTAAAAAAGAATTTAGTATCCTTCTTTATTTATTTATTAGATAGAGACAGTCAGAAATCAAGAGCCTGGGGAAGGTAGAGAGGGAGGGAGAGAGAGAAATGGAAGAGAGAGAGAGAGAGAGAGAGGGAGAGAGACCTGCAGCACTGCTTCACCATTTGCAAAGCTTTCTCCTGTATGTGGTGACTGGGGGTTCAACCTCGGTTTTTATGCATTTAACAGGTATACTCAACCAGGTACACCACCCAGCCCCACAACTTCAATCTTTTTTTTTTAATTTAATAAAGGATACATTAACAAACCCGTAGGATAGGAGGGGTACAACTCCACACAATTCCCACAACCCCATCTCCATATCCCATCTCCTCCCCTGATAGCTTTCCCATTCTCTATCCCTCTGGGAGCATGGACCCAGGGTCATTGTGGGTTGCAGAAGGTGGAAGATCTGGATTCTGTAATTGCTTCCCTGCTGAACATGGGCATTGACTGGTAGATCCATACTCCCAGTCTGCCTCTCTCTTTCCCTAGTAGGGGGTCTTTGGGGAAGCGGGGCTCCAGGACACATTGGTGGGGTTGTCAGTTCAGGGAAGTCTGGTCTGCATCATTCTAGCATCTGGAACCTGGTGGCTGAAAAGAGAGTTAACATAGAAAGCCAAACAAATTGTTAAACAATCATGGACCTAAAGGCTGGAATAATGCAGATGAAGTGTTGGGGGGTACTTACTGCAGACTCTTTTGTACTTCAGCTTTCAGGTATATATTTTGCCCTGGTTTATGGACACGTGTGAGCATTTGCTCTATCTCAGGGGACCTGGTCTATGTCTAGGTTTGGGGACTTTATTAGGAAGTAGACTACCTGGAATGGAATTAGAGAATACTATGAAAGGAAAGGTTTCACCCGAGTGATGAAGCTGAAGTGTTGTCATTCCACACCTGAAGTCTCTGGACATAGTCTGAAGTGAAGGATGCTGGGGTGGCACTCATTGCGTTGATTAGGTTGCAATCAGCGGATGCAATATTATTTGATATGAATTGAGAAACCTGCAGGAAAGTGTGCCTCACCCTAAGATTCCAGGACTGGGGAAAATATAGGCTCTATAGTGGAAATGTGAGGTTCCTGCTGCCTTAGGGTTCAAGAAGACAATGGATAGTTATTGTTATCATCACATTATTTGGTACTTGGGTTAACTTTGAAAAGTTGTTTTGTTAGGGTTTGCTGTATAATACCCAGCATCTTGTATATAGTGGTGCCACCAGTTGCTTCTGTTCTACCTGGTCTAGGCTTTTGAGAGAGTCAGCATATCAAAGACTCAGCCTATGTATTAAAGAGACTCAGTCTATGTTTTTAAAAGTTTGAAACATACAATCAATTTTTCCCCTCTCATATTAATTAAATAGTGATTTATATGACTACACTTTAATAGGAGTGTACATAAACACCATTCCCACCACCAAAAGACTGTGTCCCATCCCATCCACCCCTGCCCTCCCCCTGCCGCCCCAGGATGCCGAATGTCCACCCTCCCCCTTACCACAGGGCTTTTACTTTGGTGCCCTAATCTCGACTGGGGTTTCAACCTCGGTTTTTGTGCATTTAACAGGTGTACTCAACCAGGTACACCACCTAGCCCCACAGCTTCTTTCTTAAAAATATAAAATGGGGAGTCGGGCTGTAGCGCAGCAGGTTAAGCGCAGGTGGTGCAAAGCACAAGTACCGGCATAAGGATCCCGGTTCGAACCCTGGCTCCCCACCTGCAGGGGAGTCGCTTCACAGGCGGTGAAGCAGGTCTGCAGGTATCTATCTTTCTCTCCCCTTCTCTGTCTTCCCCTCCTCTCTCCATTTCTCTCTGTCCTATCCAACAACTACAACAACAATAATAACTACAACAATAAAACAACAAGGGCAACAAAAGGGAATAAATAAATAAAATAAATATTTTTAAAAAGTTGTTTTTTTTAAAAAAAAAAATATATATGTATATATATAAAATGACTCTCTTATCAGGAACAACACAATAGACCCCTTTGTGGGCCTCCATAGGACCTTGCCCTCAGCTTGGATCAACAATGGTAGAGAATGTTCCACCCATCTAAGGGAGGATGGATAACATACTCTATGCTACACCTGAGGAAGATGGGTCCTGATATTGGGGCAGCTTGAAACGTTCCTACTTATGACCACAGAATGTGAGCTCAGATCTAGAGGGATGCAGAGGTCACATAAGCTCCCAAGCTGAATATGGGCCCCAGATCACATCAAATCGATGGGGTTTACAGTCAACAATATTTATACACCTTTCTCATATTTAGGAGCTACTTTCTTCCCTGATCCAGCTTTCTGGTCCTTCTGCCAGCCATGACATCATCTCCCCAGACAATAACTAGGATCCACCTGTGTATAAGATTTCAGGCTCAGGCAAAGCAACAATAACAACAAAACAACAACAAAAAACAATACTAGTATAGCCATACGCCCTTTGGAATATAACTAAAATATCCCTATTAGCTTTCTACAAAACAGAGACCCCCCCCCCCCACTCTTCACCTGCATTATTCCAGCCTTTAGATCCATGATTGGTCAACAATTTGTTTGGTTTTGTATGTTAACTCTCTTTTCAACCACCAGGTTCCAGATACTAGCAGGATGCCAACCAGACTTCCTGGATAAACAGCCTCACCAATATGTCCCCGAGCTCTGCTTCCCCAGAGCCCTTCCCCAAGAGGGAAAGAGAAAGACAGGCTGGGAGTGTGGATCGACCTGTCAACACTCATGTTCTGTGGGGAAGCAATTACAGAAGCCAGACCTTCAACTTTTCTGCATCCCACAAAGACCTTAGGCCATACTCCTAGAAGGTTAAAGAATAGGAAAGCTATCAGGGGAGGGGATGGGATACAGAGTTCTGGTGGTGGGAATTGTGTGAAGTTGTACCCCTCTTATCCTATGGTTTAGTCAATGTTTCCTTTTTATAAATGCAATTTTTAAAAAAAGAAACAAAAAATAATTTAAAAATATAAAATGACTCAAATAAGATTTTAGATTTAGGTAGAGTAGTTCCAGAGGCAGTACTTAGATGTCATGATTTTAACACTTTTACAGATACTGAAATTAAAGAAGTTGCAAGTGTTTCTTAAATCAGTCTTACAGAGTTACAGAAAGACATTTATCCCCATATCAGGGAGAATTTTGGGATCCTAGGGGAATGCACTAGCCAGAAAAATGTCTATACGAATTTGCATGTATTTTGCAACATACATGTGAATCTTTTCATATTTTCCATTCATCGCTCCTTTCATTTACAACTGGCCTCCTGCAAGGATTCTTTTCATTTCATGCACTGAATTTACATGATCAAAATCAGCTTGAATTAAATATAACCATGAGAAGTTTTTGTGGACAATACCAAGGTCATATTCATGCTTTGGTCTGCAATGAAGCACAGATGGAACTGAGACTATTTACACTGCAAAAAAGAACCATATAGGGCCTGTGGACATCTAATCTTTGACAAAGGTGCCCAGACTATTAAATAGGGAAAGGAGAATCTCTTCAACAAATGGTGTTGGAAAAATAATTGGGTTGAAATGTGTAGAAGAATGAAACTGAACCACTACATTTCATCAGACACAAAAGTAAATTTCAAATGGATCAAGGGCCTGGATGTTAGACCAGAAACTATCAAATGCTTACAGGAAAATATTGGCAGAACTCTTTTCCATATAAATTTTAAAGGCATCTTCAATGATATGCATCCAATTATCAAGAATACTAAAAGAAAAATAAACCAATGGGACTACATAGAATTAAAAAGCTAGGAGTCCGACGGTAGCGCGGTGGGTTAAGCTCAAGTGGCACAAAGCGCAAGGACCGGCGTAAGGATCCAGGTTCGAGCCCCCAGCTTCCCACCTGTAGGAGAGTAGCTTCACAGGCAGTGAAGCAGGTCTCCAGGTGTCTATCTTTTTCTCCCCCTCTCTGTCTTCCCCTCCTCTCTACATTTCTCTCTGTCCTATACAACAACGACGACATGAACAACAACAACAACAGTAACTACAACAACAATGAAAAAACAACAAGGTCAACAAAAGGGAAAATAAATAAATATATATAAAAAAAGAATTAAAAAGCTTCTGCACAGCAAAAGAAACCACCATTCAAACAAAGAGACCCATTACAGAATGAGAGAAGATATTTGCATGCCATACATCAAACAAGAAGCTAATAACCAAAATATATAAGAAGCTCACCAAATCAGCAACACAAAGAAACAAATGACCCCATCCAAAAAATGGGGAGAGGATATGAACAGAATATTCATCAAAGAAGAGATCCAATAGGCCAAACATATGAAAAAATGCTCCAAGTCATTGGTTGTCAGAGAAATGCAAATAGAGACAGCAATGAGATACCACTTTACTCTTATGAGAATGTCATACTTCAGAAAAAGTAGCAGAAACATTTTTTTAACTTTTTATTGATAAAAAGGAAACATTGACTAAACCATAGGATAAGAGGGATACAACTTCACACAATTCCCACCACCAGAACTCTGTATCCCACCCCCTCCCCTGATAGCTTTCCTATTCTTTAACCCTCTGGGAGTATGGACCCAAAGTCCTTGTGGGATGCAGAAGGTTGAAGGTCTGACTTCTGTAATTGCTTCCCCACTGAACAAGGGTGTTGACAGGTCGATCCATACTCCCAGCCTGTCTTTCTCTTTCCCTCTTGGGGAAGGGCTCTGGGGAAGCAGAGCTCCAGTACACATTGGTGGGGTTGTGTGTCCAGGGAAGTCTGGTTGGTATCCTGCTAACATCTGGAACCTGGTAAGAGAGTTAAGGGGGAGTTGGGCGGTAGCACAGCGGGTTAAGCGCATGTGGTGCAAAGCGCAATGATGGTGTAAGGATCCTGGTTCGAGCCCCGGCTCCCTGCAGGGATATCGTTTCACAAGCAGTGAAGCAGGTCTGCGGGTGTCTGTCTTTCTCTCCCCGTCTCTGTCTTCCCCTCCCCTCTCCGTTTCTCTCTGTCCTATCTAACAACAATGACATCAACAACAACAACAATAATAACTACAACAACAATGAAAAACAAGGGCAACAAAAGGGAAAATAAATATTAACAAAAATTTAAAAAGAAAAGAAAGTTAACATACAAAGCCAAACAAATTGTTGACCAATCATGGACCTAAAGGCTGGAATAGTGCAAGTAAAGATTTGGGGAGTGGGGTCTCTGTTTGTAGATAGCTAGTAGGTATATTTTAGTTATATTCAAAGGGCCTGTGGCTATACTGGTGTTTGTTTGTTTTTTTTTTTTTTTTTGGTTTCTTTGTTTTTGTTTTGTTTTTGCCTGAGACTGAGACTGAAATCTGATGTGCAGGTGGATCCTAATTATTGTCTGGGGAGATGATGTCATGGCTGGCATAAGGACCAGAAAGCTGGATCAGGGAAGAGAGTAGCTCCCAAAATGCTCCAAGTCATTGGCTGTCAGAGAAATGCAAATAGAGACAGTAATGAGATACCACTTCACTCTTATGAAATGTTATACATCAGAAAAAGTAGCAGAAACTAATTTGTAGAGGTTGTGGGGACAGAGGAACCCTCCTTCTCTGTTGATGGGAGTGTCAATTGGTCCAACCCCTGTGGAGAGCAGTCTGGAGAACTCTGAGAAGGCTAGAAGTAGACCTATCTTACCACCCTGAAATTTCTCTTGTGGGTCTATCTTAAGGAACAAACTCCTCAATCGCTATCGAACAGGCCATGGCTGGTGCGCCTCTATGTTCCACCGCTGGGGAGCCAGAGACAACCCGAACTGCCCCTGCTGCTACAGACAGACTATGAGCCACATAGTCAACGCTGCCACCTCTCCAGATTCAAAGGAGGTCTCGAAACTTTACATCAGGCTCAACCTGACGCTGTTAACTGGCTACGGAAGAAGGGCAAACGCTAAAAGAAGAAGAAGGGAACAAACACACCCAAAGATATGTGTATACCTATATTCATAAAAGCACAATTTGGAATAGCCAAAACCTGAAAGCAACCCCGATCTGCAACAACAGATGAGTGGATAAGCTAGCTGTGGTATATATACGCACAATGGAATACTACTCAGCTATGAAAAATGGTAAATTCACCTTCTTCACTTCATCTTGGATGGAACTTGAAGAAATCATGTTAAGTGAGATGAGCCAGAAAGAAAAATATTAATATGAGATGATCCCCTTCATAGTGTGAAGCTGAAAAACAAGTACAGAAGGGAAAACACTAAGCAGAACTTGGACTGGAGTTGATGTTTGGCACCAAAGTAAAAGACTATGGAATGGGAGGGAGGGTTCAAGTCTTGGAACATGATGACAGAGGAGGACCTAGTGGGGGTTGAATTGTTCTGTGGAAAACTGTGAAATATGCATGTATAAACTACTGTATTTTACTGTCAAGTGTAAAACATTAATCTCCCCAATAATGAAAAAAATTAAAAATAACCATATAGGGTATAAAATCATTATGTAAATAATGGGAGGGATCTCACAAAGAAGTGGAATTGTATCTACTTATAAATACCTAAAAGGTAGAATCAAAAGTAATTAGGTAAAATAAAAAGCAATTACTCATTTCATCAACCTTTTACCCAAGAAACCCTAAAGTAGAAAGTCTTGAAAAATGATATTTTAATTTAAGTAAAGATTTATTAAAGACTTTCCTAAGGGGATGACAGTTAATTTGATACTGGGAGAATGCCTTGATCATAACTAGATGAACTGTGGAGACAAGAATTTTTTAGCAGATGAAGCAGGAAAGGTGGATAGAATATGGTACTTTCAAGGATTTTAAAAGAAGCCTATAGCTTAAGTAGTAAGACACAAATGTAAAGATGAGACAAAGCAAGTGGCTGACCATAGAAGTATTCCATGATGAAGCAAATACATTTTTTCTCTCACTCAGATCTGTCCAAAATGTTTTGGGCTCCTTACAAACAAAATTGTATAAGAAGAAGTTCAGTGACTCTCAAAAAAAATATGGTTTATAAAATAAAGCATATGGGCAAGGTAATAGCATAATGGTCATGCAAACAGACTCTTATGCCTGAAGCTCCAAAGTCCCTGACCAACAAAAGTAATGTTGACTTTTTAATTTCTTAAGAACTCATAAAGTTGTTTTTCTTTTTTATGTGCAATAAATCTTGGGGTCTTAAGTATTTTAAATAATAAATTAAATGGTGACAGGGAAGGGAGGGGATAAATAATGAGAAGTAAAAGACTGTATTATAGATGGTATGATGTGGTAGTTAAGAATATAAATTTCAAATATATGTACATATATATATATATACACATACAGATAGTTATAGAAATAATAGTCAACCTACATCTGTGATCTTGGGAGAACTACTGTAGCTTCTAATGGAAAGAATGGGGATACTCAGAGGACCTAGTGGGGGTTGTATTGTTGTATGGGAAACTGAGAAATGTTATGCATGTACAAACTATTGTATTTACTGTCGACTGTAAAACATTAATCCCCCAATAATAAAGAGAAAAAATGAGATACAGAACTCTGATGGTGGGAATAGTGGGAATTACACCACTGTTATAATTTTGTAGATTAATATTAATTCATTAATAACATTAAAATAAATAACAAAAATAAATTTCAAGGCAATTCAATTTACTTGGGGGTTAAATTTTAATTATTAACTAGATAGCCTATATTATTAGAATCTGATGGCTAGTAATATGGGTCCTTGTCTGCTGTAGAACAGCACCTCCCACTGTAATAAATATATACTGAATGAATGCATGAATGCATGAAGTAATGAATAAATATTTCTATGCCCAAAGCTGCCTCTCAGATGTTAGAAAATGATGATTACTCTAATTCTATTCATAATACCTGAGGGAAGGCAGAGAAAAAGTAGACTAATGAATCCCAACGTATAACCATACCCAAAACCCTTCACCCAGAGAAGGGAAATCAGTGATCCTTACTCCCTCCATGTTTCCCCGAGGCGCATCTCTCATCATCTCTCTTTTCCTTCAAGACTGCCTGTGATAGTCATTTGACATGGTTTCTCCTGTGCATTGTTGTGACTGATGATTAGCAGACTTGCCCTTGCCTGCATTTGAGGAGATGGCTGAGCCTGTCTGTATAGAGAGCTCTTGCTCCAGAGTGAACTCTTCCACTTTATTGGCTCGAGGTGTGGAGTTGCACTGTCACTGGTTGCATCAGATATAGTCAGATGAGAACATGTGTGCTGGCTATGAGCACAGAAGGAAAACTAAACGAGGAAGCCTAGTGCCTGGTAACACAGCCTGCTTTTAGTGTTTCTTGTCCTGGGCTAAATCCCAGACATTCCAGCAGAACTCCTAAATTATCTAGAACTCCTAAAATGACTCAGCAAAGACAGGACTCCTTACCCATAAACACTAATATATCACAAGGAAAGTGTTTCCTACTGTCTGGCTTTACTTAGTCTCTGTATCCACTGGCTTTAGTCTGAGTTCTTTGCACCATGAGGAAACAGACAATGAATCTGCCTTGTAGTTTTAGGGAGAGAGATCACTTGAATGCTGTGGAAAAGGTCAAGAACTAGAGTCAGCAACTGACTATTATTTATTAATTGCCCATGTACTGCAAACACATGTATGCTATATGATCATGGTGGACACAGTGATCAGTCAACCAGATTTCCTTCAAACTGTTGCTATAGCTGCTGGATGCTACTGGCTGACAGCCTTCACTTGTCAGTTCCTCAGGACTGGCCTTAGCTGCAGAGCTGCTTTTCCCCAAGGTCAGTGACTCACAGCCAAGGACTGATCAAGGTGAATCTATAAAGACTAGAGTGTTTCAACTCAATGCAGGATCACACTGATGGAGCATTTTGACTCTGGAGCTCCCTGTAGGGTCAACTGAGTCTGACATAGGATCTGCTTTACAGTTTGACTGCTCTGTTCACCCAGCCCTGTTTCATTCCCCTCCCTTCAGGTCCTTAAAAGGTCCTACTCTGTCTCAGAGTCTGCTGCAAGAAGAATCCAACCTTTGACAGTACTAATGGGGAAAAAAAATTAACATGAGATTTCTCTGTTTTGTTTTACCCTGCCTACTTAAAAGGGTTCTGTTATTTGTCCATTCAGTTACTTTTCTTTCTCTACTCTCTCAAGGGACACCCAACCTTACTAGAAATGCACAGAAGAAACAACTGGAAAGAAAAAGTTATGAAGATATAGAGTACTACAGGTCTAGCGCTATGGGATTGGAGCATAATTGAAGACTGTAAAAGAAGTTTCTCCCCACCCAATATATCCATAGTTAATCAGATACAAGTAAAGCATTAATTATTTTAGAATTAACTTTTAATTGCTGGTGTGTGTTTTGGGACTGCAGTGGTGCTCTGAATCTGGATTCTGTGACTACATTGACATCTCCAAGTACAATAATCTCTGGGGTTGTCTTTTTTCCAATTTTATAGGTAAGGAAACCAAGGCTGCATTCCAAGGTCCATTTTGCTTCTATGTGGTCTTGAATTATTCTTATAATTTTCTTAAACAGTGTGAATGGATGTCAATCTAAAATACCCAAAATATAAGAAAATAAATTCAACATTTAAGTTTCCTCCAATTCAACATACATTGCTTCTTTATAGAATTAATAATTTAAGTTTTTCTTTATTAGTTATGATATGATTATATGGAATTAATTATGTAATTACAAGATTAGTTTTAATACTTTAAGCTACTTTATATAGTTGGATTATCTTTTGCACCTTGTGAAATATGCAGGAAGGTTCTGTTTTTCCTGTTTATATTTGGAGAAAACAAAGGCTGAGTTAAAATTTTAGTGCAAAGATATTGCTGCTTAATATTGAATCCAAACTTCTAATACTCAGCCTGTACTATTATATGGATTATCTTTATCCTTGCATCCTTGTGTTAGTCATTTATTGTTATATAACATGAACTCATTTGTAGTTTTTCAGTTTCTGAATGTCAGGGGAAGCTTAGCTGTGTGATTTTAACTCTTAGTCTCATAATATTTTAGTCAAGATGTCAACTGTAACTGTAGTGATTAAAGGCTTGACTGGAGCAACCTGGCAGGTGGTGCAGTATCTAAAATGCTGGACTTAAAAAGCTTGAAATCCTGACTTTGATCTTTGGCATTGCTTGTGCCTGAGTAATGTCTTCTCTCTTTCTCTCTCTCTCTCTCTTTCTCCCTCTCTCCCTCTCTCCCTCTCTCCCTCTCTCCCCCTCCCCCTCTCCCTCTGTCTCTCTCTTTCTCCCTCTCTCTTTCTCTCCCACTCTTCTTTCTGTCATAAATAAGTAAATACTTTTTAAAATGACTTGGCTGGAACTGAAGACAGTCTTTTCCAAGATGGGACACCTTCTTGGTTGTTGACTAGGGACCTTCATTTCTCTTTACTTACTAACAAGAACCCCCAATTCTTTGCCTCATGAATATCCTCATTATCTGGTGGCTCCAGTCCTCCAAAGAAATCTTCAAACAGAGAAAACAAGGAGGAAAGCATAGTGCCTTTTATGACTTAGCTTATAGGTCACATACCATCTGTCTTTCCATATTCTATGCATTTGAAGATTCCTTAAGTCCATTCCCCACCTACAAGGGTGGAAATAATCTCCAAATCTAGAAAACAGGAGCTATGGACATATGTTAATGCCAGCACGATCCTAGCCTTCACATGGCTTAGAGTTTACGTATCAAGAGGGGCCAGTGTTTGTTCTTCTTAGGTAATTCAGGCCAGCAGTATGAACCAGGCTGCCAACATTAGTGCATAAAAAGTTTATTCAGGTGTCACACTAGATGGCAGTTTGATAGGCCTTTTATTCCTTGGCGAAAGTTGGCTGTTAAAAATAAATACATAGATAATTAAATCAGGCAGTACCATAAAAATAATACAGTAGAGGGGACATCTGTTGGACCCACCCCTCTTTTATCCATTTTTATCTTGGAAACTCCCACTCACCTCTACTTGTTTATGCAGAATTAATGATCTGTATTCACTTTCTATAGTTCCAGAGATTGGTCAAATTTCTGTTATGACCAGTGCATCTTCGTTCTCCAGGACTCTTTTTTAAATTATTATTACTGACTTCTTTATTGAATAAAAATTACACTATGTATAAGGTAGCATTGTATATACAGAATTAATCCATTAAGTTCATATATATACATACACAATTACTTTTTTTTTTGTCTCCAGGGTTATTGCTGGGGCTCAGTGCCTGCACTAGGAATCCACTGTTCCTGGAGGCTACCTTTTTCCCACTTTGTTGCCCTTGTTGTGCTTATTATTGTTGTTATAGATGCCATTGTTGTTGGATAGGACAGAGAGAAATGGAGAGTGGAGGGGAAGACAGAAGGGGAGAGAAAGATAGACACCTGCAGACCTGCTTCACTGCTTGTGAAGTAACACAGTTACTTTTACAAGTCATTATGTCCGGGGCAAGGTAATAGTGCAGCAGGCTAAGTGCACATGGCGAAAAGCGCAAGGATCTGTGCAAGGCTCTGGGTTTGGACCCCCCAGCTCCCCACCTGCAGGGGTTTTGCTTCTCAGGCAGTGAAGCAGGTCTGCAGGTGTCTATCTTTTTCTCCCCCTCTCTGTCTTCCCCTCCTCTCTTGATTTCTCTCAGTCCTATCCAATAACAACAACAATAATAGCAACAACAATTTAGATAAGCGACAAGGGCAACGAAAGGGAAAAAATAGCATCTAGGAGCAATGGATACATGTGCAGGCACTGAGCCACAGCAATAACCATGGAGGCAAAAAAAAAAAAAAAAGTCAAGATGCGAATTACAATGATTATGAATATAAAATCTGTATAAACATTCTCCATAGATGATTTATTTAGCTGTTTTAATTCGAAGTCATTATTTGAGAATCTGGTGATCACTTTCTTTCCCTTTCTGATCCATCGCAATCACTTGGCCCTCTAAATTAATAGATGAGATTTCATTTGTGTATAATTTCCATTTGGCCCGCTTTAGTCTAGGCACATCTTCTTAACTTAGTTCAACTTTCAGGGACTTTGAAAAACTCATCGTCTCAATGATCCTCTTTGCTTTTGACTGAAGAATTACAGAAGAATGTTGTAGAAAAAAAATCTCTGGATTTTTATGTAAGGACTTCAAAACTAAAACCTATCCATGGGCAAAAAGATTCGATGAAAGACTCTTTTCTTTTTTAAAGTAATGGTAGGTGTTTCTCCCTTTAGCAGTGGCTAATATAAAGACCAAAATATTTGTCTTTCTTTGACCAACAAAAAGAGAATTGGGGCTAAGAACTTCTATCCACCCAATACTCCAAGAGAACAGATTTTCATTCTAGATGCAGGGAAGGCTAAATATACATGTATAAAGCTTGGATGCAGGGCTGGGTGGTGGCGTACCATGTCACAGTGCGCAAGGACCCAGGTTCAAGTCCCCAGCCCCCACCTGCAGGAGGAAAGCTTTTCAAGTGGTGAAGCAGTGTTGCAGGTGTCTCTCTGTCTCTCTCCCACCTCTACCACCCCTTTCCTCTCAATTTCTGGCTGTCTCTATCCAGTAAATAAATAAAGATATTTTAAAAATAATTTTTTAAAAAGCTTGGATGCTTTTGCTGCTCATCCATAGGATGAGCTTGAAAAACTTGAATGTGGGGAGGCTGCAGTGTTCATGGCTAGAGTATCATTTCCCATATGCACTAAGTTTACAAGTTCTGCTTTAGTTCGTTAGCATGATGAATCCCAGTAAGTAGTGACTTATGTCAGTAAATGCATCTTGTAAATTGAGACCCTTTCTTTGTTGAAGAAAACAGAGTAACTAGTAAACTAATGACTAGTAAACAGAGCAGATCACAGGCTCAAAGCCTTAAGATTATACCCATTTTGGTCACAGACTTCTATATAACTTACAGGTCTTAGTTTCCTTCATTCCGAAAATGTGCCAGGTAATGAACACTATAGAGTTTTGCAATGCAGTTAATGAGTTGAACAAATAATCTTTCAGTGAACTATTCCTGGGCATAAAGGATGATGTCAATGATACTTTGAAAACTATCTCTTTGAAATCAATGACTTTCTAATTTAGGATCTATTTCTACTGCCCTCCCCTTATATTATTAGAAAGAGAAAGAGAAGCACAAAAATGTTGTTCCGCCAGCTATAATGTTCTACCTGTCTCTATCCTTGGTGCTCCTCTCAGGTGGAGAAGAGGGTCTCATTTATGGAAGCTATGCTCTCTGCTGAGGTATCTTTCTGTACCCTTGTTTGTTTTACCTGCCAGGATCTTATGCATGTTGAATTCCACTACTCACAGCAGACTTTTAATTTTACTTTCAAGGAGAGAGAGAGGGAGAGAGAGAGAGAGATAGATAGATTATAGTACCACTCTATAATGCATGGAGCCTTCCCTGGTGCCATGTTTGGTGCACTCATGTGGTGCCTCTGAGACTGGAACCCAAGTATGCATTATACCAGTTATACTCCCCTCATTTCTGTTTTTGACTATGCTCATATACTAGAGATTCTATCCAAACACTATTAATTCATAAATATTTCTGTGTGATAGGCAGATACCATACCCACCAAAGATTTCCATATCTTAATCTCTAGAGCCTATGATTATATTACACTGTATTATAAAGGCAAATTAAAATTGCAGCTCTAGCCAGCAGATATTCACAAGGACCCTTAAATTTGGAAGATGGAGAAAGAAGGCCAGTGTCAAGGTGACACAGCATAAGAAAGATGTGACCAGATGTTATTGACTTTGAAGGTAGGGGAAGAGGCCACAGTGGGTGGCTGGGGTACCTCTAGACTGGAAAAACAAGGGTATGGATTCTCCCTTGATCAGAAGGCAATGTAGCTCTTGTAATGCCAGGATTTGAGTATAGAATCTGGTGAAGCTTTGATGTACACCTTTTGGACTTCTACACTCCAGAGCAATAATGTAAAAAATATGCTTTGTTTTAAGTCACCAAGTTTGTGACAATTTCTTATAACAACCGTATAAAACTAATACACTCTCTAAGCAAAATAATCCAGCAATAAATCTACGTGGGATTTTTACACAAAATATAGCAATTTCTCATCAGGAATAGAGCATTTGGTCTTGTTTCTTGGGGCAGCCAGACTAAGTCTGCTAAGAACTTAAGACACAATATTTGATGGATGGGCTACATCACTGGTATCTCCCCTGGCCTATTATAATCTGCAGTAAGGCACAGAGGTGGGGTCATTGGAGATAAACGTTGGCTTTAAAAAGTTGGGCAAATTCTTTCTAGTTTCCAAAGTCATATAAACTGCTCTGCCTGCCTCCCCATCATCTTCTAGATTCATAGGAATCAGTGTTTAGGGGTGGGAGGGGTGACAAGGCAACTATTGTTTATTGTGAGTTGATTCTCTTTTTTTTTTAATTTATAAAATGGAAATATTGATAAGACCATAGGATAAGAGGGCTACGTTTCCACACAGTTCCCACCATCAGAACTCCCTATCCCATCTCCTCCCTTTATAGCTTTCCTATTCTTTATTCCTTTGAGAGTGTGGACCCAGGATCATTATGAGGTGCAGAAGGTGGAAGGTATGGCTGAACATGGGTGTTAGCAGGCCAATCCATACTCCCAGCCTGCCTCTCTCTTTCCCTAGTGGGCAGGGATCTGGGAAGGTGAAGTTCTAGGACACATTTGTGAGGTCCTCTGTCCAGGGAAGTCAGGTTGGCATCATGGTATCATCTGTTACCTGGTGGCTGAAAAAGAGTCAAGATATGAAGCAGAACAAATTTTTTTGACTAATCATGAACCTAAAGACAAGAATATTGCAGATGAAGATTTGGGATCTCCATTTTGGAAAAAGCTACTAAGTCTATTTTTGGTATATTCCAAAGGGCCCATGACTTTATTAGTTTTTGCCTGAGCCTGACATCTAATACACAATGGCACCAAAGTAAAAATCTCTGGGTGGAGGGAGAAGGTAAAATGGTGAGTTGGTTTTCAGTATGACATTCTTTCCACTTGCCCTAAAGACAAGGCAGTATAGCAATGTGGTGAAGGGGTTACAATTTGCAATTAGACTGACAAGATTTAAATGGTACCCTACTATTAGCAGGTCCTGTGACTGTGTATAAGTTACACAGCATCCCCAAGTATGTTATCTCATTGACAAAACCAGAAAGATAGGAATAGCTCAGTGAAGACTTGGAAATATCAAACAAATATAGTACAGGTAACATAAGAAACCTGCTTTGTGGTAAAATCTCCAGAAATTCTGCTGTTGCCCATTTCTGATCTGAAAGAAGAGAATGCAAGCATCTCAGTACACACAGTTGCCTTGTGAGTGGGTGAGCACAGCAGGAGAATTGGAGGCTGAAAGTGGAACCTAGAAAACAAAGAGAGCTTGGCAAACAGGGACTCTGCTGTTAACAGAGCTTTGTACTGTGGTTGACTCTTCCTGATGAAAGCCTTCTCACTCTGCCAGTCTCCCTAGACATCTTAAAACCTGTGTTTAAGGAACAACCAACTAGGTGTTTGCATACAGTAAGTATTCATTAAAACTCATTTGCAGCCCTAGGTGCTCATTTACTGGATCACATTTTGCTGAAAGCCTTTCTGCCATTTAAAAGATCCAAGAGTTTTATACAGAATTTGCATCATTTACTGGGCAGGGTGAGAGCTTTGGAGTCACACGGACCTTAATTCAAACCCTGACTCAATCACTGCCCAGCTGTTCCTGTTTCTTCATCTGTGCAAAGGGATAATGTTACCTTCTTCCATAGGCCTGTCCAAGCAAGATTAAATGTGATATGTCATGAGGGGCTAAAGCAGTGTCAGAATGGCCCTTGTTATTACCAGAGCACTGATCAGCCCTGGTTTATGGTGGTGCAGGGGATTGAACCTGGGACTTTGAAGCCTCAGGCATGACTGTCTGTTTGCATAACCATTATGCTATCTACCCCTGCCCGGCCCTTGTTATTTTATTTGTGTATTGTTGGCATATATTATTTGAGTTTTTTAAAAAAAAAAGGCTTAATTCTACTACTAAGTTCATTTTATGATAAAAAATCTTGAGAAAATCCAGATCAAGTCTATAGCTGTACCTTCTTTGGTAGAAAAGGGATAAGAAATAATGCATCTATTCTATGGGGTTGTTAAGTGTGTCAACTAAGACAATGCTTATATGTTAGTCTTTTGCTTAGTATCAAAAAAGCATATATATTGTCCTGATTGTGCAATAAGGTCCTTATTTATTAATTACTTTTATTTACTTGTCTGCCCCACTGGTGTTAAAGTGGTAAAATTTTAACGCTTCAGACAGTATGGATCATGGAGGTGATGAGGATGGTAAGAAGGTGATGGTAGGATAGTGGAGTGGAAAGATGAAGTAAACAAATAATTGATGTCTTTCTATTCAACACATGGGTTTTTATATATAATATAAAAATAACATAATATATATATATAATTTTTATATATATATATATAATTTTATATAATAAAATTATATATATATATATAATATATAATATATAATTTTTATATATATATAATTTTTAAATATAACATAATATATATATATAATTTTTATATTTTTATATTATATATTTTTATATATAATATAAAAATAACACTAATATAAATAACATAAAATATCTGAATACATAAGACATTAAGTAGGAATTAACCTTGTACATACCAGGTACTAAGTCATTCAGTTTCCACAAGCTCTACCAGCTAATCTTTTCAACTACCTTGTGAAGTAGAAATCGCTCTCCCCATTTTCCAGCAGGAAAAAAAAATAAGTCCCAGTGAGACTGAATAAACTATCCATGGAGTAGTCCTATGATCTGCATTCAAAACAGACATGGTTTCCTCACAACTACATTGTATCCCTCAAGTCCCAGTTTGATGATTTCATGACACTTTTGAGAGGTCTGGAATCTAATAGTTTAAACAGTAAAAACTTTACCACTTGTATGTGGACTCTAGGAACTGGTACACATGAAGTTTTTAACACAAAGAAACAAAAAAACAGCAGCAAAAAACAAATAAAAAACACTGTCTCTAAGATTGTGAGAACTATGGTTTCTTTGGGAGGGTGGGAACATAGAATTTTGGTGGTCCGTGTGGTAGGAAAGTATACTTTAGAGTCTTAAAAACTTGTAACCCATTATAAATCACAAATATAATGACAAAATTTAAGAAGCAGTGGGAACTTTATAAGACATACTGAAATTTCCAATATAGTGGGAATCTTGCCTCTCTCAGAATTGCTTACTTATCAAGTTTCAATGATTTAATAGCATACTTCTCAAAAAGGATTTCACAAGATATATCCATCCCATAAGTGTTTTTATTGTTATTATTAAGTACAAAAAACAACTACAGTTAAATATAGACCTATAATTAAAATTTACAGAAGACTTACTATAAGACAGGAACTTAGTTAAATGTTTTAAATGAGTTATCTTATTAAATACTAAAAATGCTCTCGAGGAAAAAAAGATATTACCTTTATTTTGCAGAAGAAGAAACAAGTGTTGGAGTGGTTAATTCTTAATATGAGAAAAAAAGAATTATTTTCTCAAATGTATTTTGGAATCATATAAACCAAGTTGAGCTAGTTTCTTTACTACAGAACTTTGCAAAGTTTTTAATACTCTCAGTGATTATCAAATGTATTTACTATGGGTTGCTTTTTAAATCAGGATCTAATGCATATACATATATATAATGATTATTATTATTACTAGTGATTTAATAATGATCAGCAAGATTGTGGGATAAGAGGGTTACAATTCCATACAAGTCCCACCACCAGAAATACCTATCCCATCCCCTCCATTGGAAGCTTCCTTATTCTATATTCTTCTGGGAGTATGGACCAAAGATCTTTATGGGGTACAGAAGGTAGCAGGTCTGGCTTCTGTAATTGCTTCTCTGCTGGACATGGGCATTGGCAGGTCTATCTATACCCTATTTTCTATCTTTCCTTAGTGGGTAGGGGTTTGGGGAGGTGGGGTTCCAGGATACTTTGGTGAAGAAGTCAGGTTGGCATCATGGTAGCATCTGCAACTTGGTGACTGAAAAGCATTAAGATATAAAGCAGAACAAATTGTTTAATAATCAGGAACCTAAAGGTAAGAATATAGCAGATGAGATTCTGGATCTTCATGTTGGGAGTAGCTGGGAAGTCTATTTTAGATATATTCCATTCCAAGGAGTCCATGACTTTACTAATTTTTGTCTGAGCCCAACAGCTAACATATTGGTAGGTTAAAAGTATTATCTGGGAAGATGGTCTCAGAGTTAAGAATAGGACTAGAAAGCTGGACTAGGGCATAGAGTAGCTCCCAAATATGGGAAAATATATAAATACCATTAACTATAAACCTCATCAATCTGACCTAGTGTCCATGTCTAGAATGTTCCTAGTTATGACCATGGAATGTGAGTTAAGACTTAGAGGGGTACAGAGACCACACAGGCTCTTGTGATAAATATAAATAGACATGGGCCCTATGTCAGACAGCTTTTTTTTCTTTTTACTTTTTTTTTATCATTAACATCATTCCCACCACCAAAAGACTGTGTCCAATCCCTTTCCCACCCCCCGCCCCATGAAGCTGAACATCCACCCTTGTCAGACAGCTTTTTATGGAAATTCTTTCCTACATGTTTGGCAACTTGTCTATCTTCATTGAGAAAACAGAGTTCATTCATGCATTGCTCTCAAGCCATTGGCTTCCTATCTCATTCTCTTGAAAAAAAAACACATACTTTTGAGGGGTCAGGCAGCAGCGCAGTGGGTTAATATTCAGCGTAAGGGTCCTGGTTCAAGCCCCCAACTCCCCACCTGCAGGGGAGTCACTTCACAGGCAGTGAAGCAGGTCTGCAGGTGTGTATCTTTCTCTCCTCCTCTGTCTTCCCCTCTTCTCTCGATTTCTCTCTGTCCTATCTAACAACAACAACAACAGCAATGGCAATAATAACAATAACAACAAGGGAAACAAAATGAGAAAAATGGCCTCCAGGAGCAGTGGATTTGTAGTGCAGGCACCGAGCCCCAACAATAACCCTGGAGGCAAAAAAAAAAAAAATTCTTTGGTACATTTTTTATTAGTAATTTAACATTGACTTATAAAATTATGAAACAACGGGTATAATTTCCCACCACCAGAGTTCTGTGTCCCCATTCCTCCATTAGGAATCAGTAGTTCTCCTAAGATCACAGATATGGGTTTACTATTACTTCTATAACTACAACTATAATCATATATTTTTCCTATGATCCTACCTTCTCTTCCTTTCTAAGTCAACACATACACTTCTTACTACTTCCAAGTGTCCTTCCTCTTTTTCCTCTTATACCTCAGGGATCTGATGGAATTGGGTTCAGAGCCCTCTAGTCATCTTGCCCTAATGTTTCTCCCCCTCTGGGAGCAGGGACCAAGATTCTTTTTGGGGTGCAGAAGGTGAGAGTTCTGGTTTCTGTAGTTGCTTCTTTATTGGACATGGATGCTGGCAGACTGATCCATACCCCTAGACTAAAGCTATACTTTTTTTTGCTAATTCCCAGAAACTATGTATGTTTATGGACTTTAGAGAAGTGAAATAAATATGAATTGCTTCTCACAGAGAAAATATTCACTGATAATTTGGACTTGATGAGATCATGGCTAGCTGTTTTCTGAGGACATGCATGACTTATGTCTGAATATGGAGATAAAATAAGCTTTCTGATTTGGAAATTTTTAAAGTGCTCATGAGTAAGAAAAAATAGGGAGGGGGCTAGGCATTAGCACACATAGTACTAAGTGCAAGGACCCGCTCAAGGTTCAAGCCCCAGCTCCCCACCTGCAGGTGGATTGCTTCACAAGCTGTGAAGTAAGTCTACAGGTATCTGTCTTTCTTTCTCCCTCTATATCTCCCCCTCCTCTCTAAATTTCTCTCTGTCCTATGTAATAAAAAATGGGGAAAAAATGGCCTCCAGGAGCAGTGGGAGGAAAAAATGTGTTTGCAAAGGTTTGCAGATATGAGTGGCTAAACCTGAAGAAAAACAATAGACACGCATGCACTTTTTATCCATCCTCAATTATTTTTATATAATATTTATAACAACTGGGAGTGGTATAATCATAACACTACAAAAAAATGATAAAATAGAAGAGCATAAAATTATTCAAAGCAAATGGAGATATACCTCAAACAAAATCAGGGATCAGAATGGCATTAGGCTTCTTAGTAACAACATTCAAAGCTAAGGCTTGCTTCAAAATCCCCCAGGCAGAGAGTTATTTTCAACCTTGAATTGTATGACTTCTAGTGACCTGGAGGTGGCTGAGTAGATAAGTTGTTGTACTCTCATACATAAGGTCCTGAGTTCAGTCCTTGGTATCACATGTACCAAGGTAATGGCTCTGCTTTTCTCTCTGTCTCTTGTTCTCTCTCTCTCATTAATTAGTAAGTCACTTTATGCCTTCTAAACTATTAATAGAATATTAGGATAAAGAAAAACTTTTCAAACTTTCACATTCCAAAACAATTGCCTTCATTGAAACTTTATTCTTTGTTCCCGAAAAAAGTAAAATTATATACAGGGGTATGGAGTCTAGAAGAGAGGAGCTCCAAACCAGGCTAAGCGAATCCCAAACCTGGTGGCTAAGAAAAAACATAAAATTCAAGTTATATTAGAAAGTGATTCAGGTTGGAGCATAAGAGTGGGATTAGGAGGACTGGGGAGAGAATATAATGGTTATACAGGTAACCTTCGTACCCAAGTCTCCAAGCTCCCAGATTCAACCCTCAGCACCACCACAAGCCAGAGTTGAGCATTGCCCTAGAAAAATAAATAAATAAATAAATAAATAAATAAATAAATAAATGGCTCAAGGAAAAAATATCATTAAGAAAATATTGAAGCCAAGAGTTATTTTGGCATTGGGAAAATGTACTGGAATATGTTTTGAAAAATTATTAGAAGGTAAATAAAAATACATTGACTTGAGTAAAATTGAGGAATAAAATGGAGTTAATTTTGATTTTCGGTAAAGCAGTAAAAAGAAAAAGAAAAGTAATGATGGCATGGCACGTTACTGAACAGTGAGAAATATTTACATAGTCATAATGATAAAAGCACCTTGTGCTATTAATCAAAAATGGTGTTGTGATTGTATTGAAAGAGGTAGAAATGAGGGATATTGAATATAAAAATCGAAAATTATTTATCTCACGAAGAAATGAGTGACAGCGTCTACATTTGAGAATTAACAAAAAGCCAGCTGAGCCACATTCTTTTTAAATGCGAGTCATAACCAGCAGAAATAGCTAGTGTTTAAAGTAGTTGCTTGTGAGAATATCAAGAGCTAACAAATATCTGTGTCTTGGGAGGGTTGTACGACGTATCTGGTGATTTTGTTTCTGGTTTTTTTCTTGAAGTCCTAGGTTTCTCCAGATTTTGTAACTCTGTGAAAAGTCTCAGTTACTTTCCCTGCTGTATTATATGAAAAAAAATTCACCTTTACTTAATAAACTGTTGATTAAAATTCAGTCACCACTATGATTGTAGGATATTATAATGATTGATATGGATCCCAGTAACACATGTATCTCCTGACTCCCTGTAAAGATCAGACCTGATGAATGCCCAGTGTGCAACCTGTTCCATCTAGTGAATAACCCAGCCTTCTTACCATGATCTGAGTAACCATAGCCTGGCATCTTCTCCAACCTTATCTCCCATCATCCCTGGCTTAATGAACTGTAATAATAGTGAGGTTCTTTCTGGCTCCCTACTTGATATCCTTTATGCACCCATTCCTGGTTGAAGTTTCTCCTTCAAATTTTATTATAACCATTAGTTTTTGCAATCTACATAATTAATAATTCATCAAAACTATGCTCAATTGCCTACCCTGTCAGCCTTGCTTATTTAGTAGGTTGACCTTACAGTTCATCAATCATGTGACCTCTATGTTAGCATTTAAAGTAAGAATAGCTCAGGCTATTCAAGCACCAACTTGTATGCCTGAAAAGATACCAGAAGTCACAGGCTCAGTTCCTAGCACCACCTCATGCCACAGGTGATCTGTGTTCTGGTTCTTTCTACTTCCTTTCTTATAACAAGTAAACGAACTTTAAAAAGAACATTAGCAATAAAAACCATTTTCCTGCAATTCTATTAATACTTCTGTATCTTCCTTTAAGTAGGGAGCTCCTCGAAGTCTAGGACTATATATCAGTCATCTTTGCATCCTTAGATCCCATATTATTTGCTAAATAAATGTGTCTTAAACTGACCAATTTAGTTTGTGTCTACTGGGAGCAAAGGTAATTATCATTCTTCAGTTTCTTGCCGCTATTTTAAAACCAACCATAAATATAATGGCTTAAAGCAGGAACCATTTATTGGGTCATTGAAAAAGCTATAACATATTTTTGCATAGTAAAACATAGCAGAATGTGTCATGACTTTTCTGACAACCCAATATTTCCTTACTACTTTGAAATTTGAGCATGGCAAGTAGGTACAGAATGTCACTACTTTATATAGTGTTGGCTGAGGTCACACATGTGGCATTTATTGGGCTCAGAATCCAGATAAAGCTGGAACAACCAGAAGTCTTTCCTGTGCCTGGTGCCTCAGCTGACTATAATAACTGGTTCTTTCTCTTTCTATGTGGGGTTGTATCATCTAGTAATATCTCCTGAGTTTCATAGACATCAAGAAAGCAAAAACTATCGTAAAGAAATTTCAGTCTGATTTCTGTAACATGCTACTGATCAAAACCATCTTAAGGTCCATCCTAGAATCAAGAAAAGGAAGGAGAACAGGTTTGCATCTTGAGGGAAGTAGTGATAGGGACATACAAGGATGGCAGAAATTGACATCTTTTCTTACAGATAGTCTATATTTGATAGTTTAGATATTATGAGCTTCTAAGTCAAATAATTTCATTCTTATGTATTTGAACTAAAATAATTATCTGTGTTGATAAGAATATTTTTGAATTAGTCAAGAAGTGTAATGGGGAGACAGCACCTTATTTTGCATAATTTGTTTTAATTTTAAAGTTTCAAATAAGTGGGTCAGTCAATCATGACATTTGAGTGACCATTTGCATACACAGTGCAGATGGTCTCTTCTACAAGTTACAAATGCACTAAGCTGCTTTTGTAGAAAGCTAATTGACAAAGTAGAGCTTATTGTGAGTCTATAATAGCAGAAAAATTCCATGGAAAATTGCCTAGATGATATATCTGAAAATATTAACTGTTTCATACAAATTTAAAGTAATGTCCATGCTTAGAACAACCCATTCACTATATGTAGGCATTATATCCTGGGACATACTTTTACACATTAATGTTTTAGAGAATATGAAACTCCAAAAGAATAATGAATGGATATACCTGTGTTTTAGACATGTCCATTACACTAATTAGGATCTAGTATGGTTACAGCTTTTTAATGAGTTTCCATCATTGCTGCAGTCAATGATGCTAGCTTTATTACCCAATATAATGCCTCACTTGTAATGAATCTTCATAAAATCTGAAAAGTGTTTCCAATTCTAAAATTCTAGTAAAAAGATTTTTCTCTCTAGCTTTGCTTGAAACAAAAACCATAAATAAGCTGTATCTGTTTGCTAGCTGAAAGAACAAACAATGCCCCCTAAACAAAGACTAATTGTTTTCTGTCTGTATTTGAATATCCTTTCTTGATCTTTGTGCATTTTTCTTTGCTGTTTACAACTAGCCATTTAAAAAGAAAAGTCAAGACATTAAATGAGACTTCAAAGAGCTAGAGAAAAGATCTAAAATTCTATATTTGGCTTGGGTTCTGCCACATAATAGAACTCTTTAATCCTTATCAAGTCTCTTTAAAAAACAAAATCTGCTTTATTCAGATTTTCTGCTTTCTTCACTGATGAGAGAAAAAACAATGCAAAGGATTTGCAAACAATAAATCTCTGTGTACCAGTAGACAAGAGGGAAAATACTGAAACAGTAAATGAGACAACAGAAATCATAGAGACTCAGAGGATGATTTAATGTTTGTTGAATGTCTAGTATGTACCAAATACTATGCTCAGGACTGGTTAGTAAGACCACTTATGGACTGATTGTGGAGCTTGCAGTTGTCCATGGAGACAGATACTAAATAACTAAGCAAATAAGTGTTGTCTGTGTAATATATTCTATAAAAGTAGAACAGGACACTATGGAAGAAGAAACAGAAGAGGATTAATTTGGTAATGTTTGGAAAATTAAGCCTGGGGAGGTAAAATGGAGTCAGACCAGCTGCACTAAGTAAGTGCAGTGTGTATTTGTCATCTTGATACAATTCTTGGCACAGTGTTAAGGATTTGTGGTTATTATCATTAGATGGATCCAAAGACACTAGTTAGTCCTGGATACATATCCTAGGGTATTGGGGGTCCTGATAAAGTACGTAAAATCATAACTTAATGAAGTGAAAGTGGGTTGCTCTGGTAATGGTAATGATGCTGACCTGAGAGGGCATAATGGTAGTTAGAGAAGTCTAACCTATGGTAAAGTTTGTGAAAAAAATTCTCCAGTGGACTGAACTTGATGTATTGTCTACTATCAAGAAGACTGTAAGCATCTTGAAGTCAGTAGTTTTTCCTATAGTCCTATAGGTTGGGTTGATTCAAGTTTGCCACATTCCCATGCTGATAACAGAGAGGGCACACTCACCAAAGATGAAGAGAGGACTGGCAGGAAGAAGAGGAGTCTCTACCTGAAATATTTAGAAATGATAGGCAAGTGTTTTGTGAACTTTAGTATATTGCCTATAGAGACTACTACTATAAATGTCTTTATTTGGACTTCTTTTTTTTGCCTCCAGGGTTATTGCTGGGTCTCGATGCCTGCACCAAGAATCCACTCCTCCTGGAAGCTATTTTTTCCCCTTTTTGTTGCCCTTGTTATTTTATCATCGTTGTGGTTATTATTATTGTTGCTATTGCTGTCCTTGTTGTTGTTGGATAGGACAGAGAGAAATGGAGAGAGGAAGGGAAGACAGAAAGGGGGAGAGAAAGATAGACACCTGCAGACCTGCTTCACCACTTGAGAAGCGACCCCCCCACAAAGGTGGGGAGCCAGGGGTTTGAACCCGGATCCGTATGCCGGTCCTTATGCTTTGAGCCATGTGTGCTTAACCCACTACACTACCAGCTGATCCCCTATTTGGACTTTTAATAATGTCTTTCTTTTGCCTAATGCTTTTCTATTTTTTTCATGTAAAATCCCCCATCATTTTACAATTATTTAATGAATACCAAAACAATACCTGACTCTGAGCCTTACCAGACTCTGAGCTCCATGGATAGGAAGGTTATATTGGGGAAATTGAGTCTTAGGAAGGTGACATTATTTGCTTGTCAGTGTCACACCTATTCAGTTTTTCTACTGCTATTTCTAATGCTTTTTTGGAACTACGAGAAGTGGAAAAGTGGAACATAGTAGACACTTGGAACTTAACATTATTTCTGTTTTAAAATTTTTGTGAAAATCTGAAGCTTCATGAAAGGAGAGGGCAAGGGAGAGAGTGTGCGTGTGCGTGTGTGTGTGTATTTTCATTTTGCTGAAGCACGAATCCAAATTGCCTCAAGGATACTGTGTGGGAGTATGTGTATTGGACATCTGTTGTTTTTGCCTGCCTGGCAACTATTCTTCACTTTTTTTTTTAATTATGATCATTATTACCTTTATTTATTTATTGGATAGAGACAGCCAGAAATTGAGACAGAAGGGGATGATAGAGAGCAAGAGAGACAGAGATACCTGCAGCACTGCTTTGCCACTCACAAAGCTTTCTCCCTACAGGTGGGGACCGGGGGCTTGAGCCTGGGTCCTTGCTCATTGTAACATGTGCACTCAACCAGGTGCACCAACACCCAGTCCCACAACTATTCTCCACTCTTTGATATCACTTCCTGAGTCTGCTCTTGGAGTACTGGACCTCACCTATTGGGATAGTCTTAATGAAATTTCAATAAAGCAACTCAGCTTCCTCCCTTGACCTTATGCCCAGCCACCAAAGAAGGCTTTGAACTTGTGAACAATTTCAGTCAGTGAGATTCTTCAAAGAATTTAAATGCTAACACATGAGCTATAAGGATTAAAAATTACTGAGGGGTGGGGCCAGGTGGTTGCACACCTTGTTGATCACACATGTTAAAATGTGCAAAGATCCAGGTTCAAGTTCCTGGTTCCCATCAGCAGGGGGAAATCTTCGCAAATGGTGAAGCAGTGTTTCAGGTGCCTTACTTTCTTCCCCTCTCTATCTCTCCCTTCTGTCTCCAGTTCTATCTGTCCTATCAGACGGAAGAAGGGCAAGAGGAGGAATGGAAGGAAGATAGGAAATGGAAAAGGGGGAAACAATTATTGCCATGAACAGTGGATTTGTCATGCAAACACTGAGCTGAGAGAGAGAGAGAGAGAGAGAGAGAGAAAAGAAGAAAGAGAAAAAGACAGAAAAAATGGAGGAGGAGGATTGGGAAATATCTAGTCCTACCATAATATCATGAAAATACTTCATTCTCATTATTCAAGGAAAAATCACCAAACTTTTTTTTATATAAAAAGCAATTATCACCACCACCCCAATTGGGGCAGCTTGGAAGGTTCCTACTCATAACCACAGAATGTGAGCTCAGATCTACAGGAATGCTGAGGTCACATAGGCTCCTAAGCTGAATATGGGCCCCAGATCACATCAAATCGATGGGGCTTACAGTCAACAGTATTTATACATCTTTCCCATATTTGGGAGCTACTCTCTTCCCTGATCCAGCTTTCTGGTCCTTTTCCCATCTCCTCAGACAATAACTTGGATCCATTTGTATATCAGGTTTCAGGCTCAGGGGAAAAAAATGCTAGTATAGCCACAGGACCTTTGGAATATAACTAAAATATGCCTACTAGCTATCTAAGAAACAGAGACACCCCCCCCCAACTCTTCATCTGCACTACTCCAGCCTTTAGGTTCATGATTAGTCAACAACTTGTTTGGCTTTATATGTTAACTCTCTTTTCAGCCACCAGGTTCCAGATGCAAGCATGATAGCAACCAGACTTCCCTGGACAGACAACCCCACCAATGTGTCCTGGAGTTCTGATTCCCCAGAACCCCGCCCCACTATGGAAAGAGAGAGGCAGGCTGGGAGTATGGGTCAGCCTGTCAATGCCCATGTTCTGCGGGGAAGCAATTACAGAAGCCAGACCTTCCACCTTCTGCATCCCACAATGACCTTGGGTCCATACTCCCAAAGGGTTAAAGAATAGGAAAGCTATTGGGGGAGGGGATGGGATATGGAGTTCTGGTAGTGGGAGCTGTGTGGAGTTGTACCACTCTTATCCTATGGTTTAGTCAGTGTTTCCTTTTTATAAATAAAATAAAAATATATTTTATTAGTAATTTAATACTGATTTACAAAATTATAAGACAAGAAGTGTATAATTCGCACCTTTCCCACCACCAGAGTTCCATGTACCCATTCCCTCCATTGGAAACTAGTAGTTTTGCCAAGATCACAAATATGGGTTGACTATTACTTACTATTACCCCTCCCATGGTCCTCACTTTTCTCCCTTTTTAGGTCAAACCTACACCTTTTACTACTTCTGAATATCCTCCATTTTTTCCCTCTTCTCTCTCTGGGTCCTGGTGGAATTGGGGTACAAATCTTTCACTAACATTTCTCTCCTACTGTGAGTATAGACCCAGACTCTTTTTGGGGTGTAGAAGATGGAAGTTCTGGCTTTGTAATTGCTTCTCTAGTGGACATGGACGTTGGCAGGTCAATCCATACCTCCAGCCTGTGTCTGTCTTTCCCTATTGGGGTAGAGCTCTGGGAAGGTAAGGCTCTGGGACACACTAGTAAGGTAATCTACCAGTAGAAGTCAATATAGGATCATAGTAGCATCTGCAGCTTGTTGGCTGTGGCTTAGTGAGTTTTTGAAGAAATTCTGCTTGTATTTTGTTGAGTTTTCAAGTGATTTTTTTTTCTCCTAGTTTATCAGGAGAGTGATCTGAAATAGCTCCTATTCCACAGCCACATATCTGCAATGAAATTTTTACTTGATTTATTTATTCTTTTATCACCACTAGTCTGCACAGTGAATCCACTACTCCTGGTTGTCATTTCTTTTTTTATTTTTTCTCTTTTCTTTCTTTCTCTTTCTTTCTTTCTTTCTTTTCCTGAAAAAGAAAGGATAGATCAGGGAAGATATCATAATGGTTATGCAAAAAGCATTTTGTACCTGAGGCACCAAAGGTCCTAAGTTCAATCCCCAACACCACCATAAACCAGAGCTGAGCAATGCTCTTGTCACTCTCTCTCTCTCTCTCTCCCTCTCTCTCTCTATATATATATATACATATACATATACATATACATATACATATACATATACAGTATTTTGTTAAAAAGAGAGACACCTGAAGCACTGTTTTACGGTTTGTGATTCTTCTCCCATAAAGATGAGAACCGGGTGTTGAACTTGGATCTTTGTGAATGGTATTTTATTTGTTCTACTGAGTAAATCACCACCTGGTCCCACCCCAGAAATGTTTAAATGATCAAGAGAGAAAGATTTAAAACATTAAAAATTTTTTTTAAATACTGGAACAAATTGTACTTGTGAAATATCCTGTGCCTGTACAAATCATTTCACATTGTGACGTACTCAGAATTTTCCAGAGTGATAAGACTGTCCTTGTGTCAATAGATTCTCATTTTTTCATTTTCTACTGTTACAACAGAAAAATAAATATTGTCAGGCATGGTAGTTATGATAAAAAATCATGAAGCCCTTTTGCACTGTAGCACTAGAGGGAATACTTACTGAACACTGCTCTTTCCATTAAATAATTATCCATTTAACTGACATGAGGATGTTACCAACCTAGGGAATTGTAATTGGTTTGAAGTGGCCCAGTCAAGTCAACAAATAATGAATGGGTCACTAAAGGTTTCACTGGTGGTGCTCAACAGAGAGATACTTTCAAAACTAACTTTAACTAAAGCAGCTGCAAACCCCTTGCATTCCAAAGGCCACAGATTTTATTTCACACAAAAAGTGATAAGACACAGAGAAATTTTGTTGGACCAATAAATTTGTTTATTGTGCCTGCTTTTTCATTCCCATGGCCCAAGTTGAAACCTAGCCTTCACGGAACTGGAGGGAACCTCAGCACTGATACGTTTCCCTGTCTCCCTCTTTTTTCTCCCTTCTTATCTATCTGGATAAATAATGGCTTTGTGCGGAAGCCCTAGCAACAACCAAGGGGAAAAAATAAACTTTATCTAAGGTCCTGCTTCTGATTTATGTTTCAGTGGGACTAGAAGAGGCTAGTGTTCTTTATTCCCATTCTTGGCAATTGGAATTTGCTACAGCTTAGTCTCCCAATAATCCCAGAAAGTAGGTTCCATTAATATTTTACCAATGAAAATACTGGTTATGCAAGGGTAAGTAATTTTCCAAGGTTATATGATTAGAAAAGGTCAAGTCAGGAATTATACACAGGCTATGGGGTCTTCTGCAATATTATTATTATTATTATTATTATTGTTATTATTATTACCTTCAGAATTGTTGCTCAGGCTCAGGACTTCCACTACAAAGTCACTGCTCCTGGTGGCCACCTTTTTGTCATTGTTGTTATTTCTGTTGTTGTTTTTTGGATAGGACAGAGAGAAATTGAGAGAGGAGAGGAAGACAGAGAGGGAGAGAGAAAGATAGACACCTGCAGACCTGCTTCACCGCTTGTGAAGTGACTCCCCTGCAGGTGGGGAGCCAGGAACTCAAGCCAGGATCCTTGTGTCAGTTCTTTCTTTCTTTCTTTTAGTGATTTAATATTTATTTACAAAATGATGAGATAATAGGGGTATAATTGCACACCATTCCCACAAGAGTTCTGTGTCCCCATTCTCTCCACTGGAAATTGCAGTAGTTCTCCCAAGGCTACAGATATGGGTTTTCTATTATTTCTATAACTAACTATAGTAATATATTTTTGCCCATTTTTCTATGATTCTTCTTTCTCTTATTTATTTATTGGTGTGGAACTAGTATTGTTTGTACTTATTTTTTTATTTAGTAATGATTGATAAGACTGCAATAAGGATATAATTCCACATAATTCCCACCACCAGAGTTCTGCATCCCATCCACTCTATTGGAAGTTTTCCTATTATTTATTCCTCTGAGAGCATGTACCCAGGATCATTATGGAGTGAAGACTGTGGAAGGCCTGCCTTCTGCAGTTGCATCTCTGCTGGATATGGGTGTTGGCATGTTGATCCATACTCCCAGCCTTTTTCTGTCTTTCACTAGTGGGGAAAGTGTCTAGAGAGATAAGGTTGCAGGATTACATTGGTGAGGTCATCTGTCCAGTGAAGTCACGTTGGCATCATGGTAGCATCTGCAACTTGGTCCCTGAAAAGCATTAAGGTATAAAGCAGAACAAATTGTTTAATAATCAGAAATATAAAGATAAGACTGTAGCAAATGAGTCTTGGGGTCTCCATTTTGGAAAAAGCTAGTAGGTCTATTTTAGGTATATTTCAAGGGGCCCATGGAATTTTACTAATTTTTGCCTGAGCCTGATAGCTAACATACAGGTGAGCTAAAGGCATTGTCTGGGAAGATGGTGTCAGAGTTGGGAACAGGACCAGGGAATAGAATAGCTCCTAAATATGTGAAAAGTAAATATTGTTAACTGTACACCCCATCGATTTGTTCTGGGGCCCATATTCAGCACAGGAGCCTGTGTAACCTCTTCATCCCTGTAGATGAGCTCACCTTTGTAGTCATAGCTAGGAACCTTCTAGGCTGCACTCATTGCAGGACCCCTCTTCCTCGAGTGGCAGAGTATCTTGACCCAACCTCCCTTTGGATAGTGGAGCAGTTCCTACCGATGTTGACCCACATTGAGGGCAAAATTCTATAGAGGCCCACAAGACAGTCCACTATTTTGTTCCTGATGGAGGTGACCAGTGACAGTGGAGAGAGGGATTTATTAGAGGTTTATATGCCCATCATGTGTATGTGGGAATCCCAGGATTTTCGGCTAGGGCCCTTGATGATGGGGTGGCCTGGTAGTGACCAAAAGAGCCATCATTAAAGTATGCCAGTCTCTTGCCCTTATCCAGCTTTTGTAGTCCTTACTTTGTCAAGGTTTGGACCAGGAGACCAGAGACAGCTGGTTGTGTCACTATGTAGGATAGAGCTATATGTAAGTAGCATTAAATGGCATGGATCATTGTGAGGTTTTATGATGCAGCAAGTCCTAACCATGGGATTTTCAAAGTAAGCCAAATTCTCAAATAACTTGGTTACAATAATAACTATCTGTTGCCTTCTTAAGCTCTAAGACTGCAGGAACATTCCCCATTCTCTATAAAATGCATATATCTCCCAGTCCTATAACCTGTGGAGCTTGGCTCATTTTAGTGCATGCTTCTCTTGATCCATACCATTACTGCATCTGCTGAGCTCAAGCAAATCAATGCAACCAGTACCACGTTGACATGTTTCACTTCTGATTGTGTCCAGAATGTGTACAGATGTGCGCCAGCATACAGAGATGCCCAGCATGGAATGTCAGCCCTTCAGCTCCAGTACTCTGGTAATACCAATCCTAGCTCATAGGACTCCTCAATTCCATATCCGGTGGTGTACTTTCTAACAAAGCCACAGAGCCTAGATATAGACCAGGGTCCATGAGACAGAACACATGTGCACATGTATCCATAAGTTGAGGGAAAATATATACCATAATGTAAGGGTGCACAATAGTTTGCAGTGACTCAATGAGTTCAGCAAGCAAATAGAAAGATCTAAAAGAGACACTTAATAGAAATAAGAAATAAGAAATTTCTATTAAGTACCACAGTTCTTAATCAAATAGTTTCTACTTAGACCTAGATACCCTTCTCACCTACTTCCTATTTCACTCTCTCAATCACTTCTCTTCCTTTCTAAGTCACATCTACAGTTATTACCACTTCCGAATGTATTTCCTTTATCCCTCTTCTCTCTCTGGGCCCTGATGGAATTGGTGTTCCAAGCCCTCTGGTCATCTTCCTCGAAAATTTTCCCCTTCCGGGGGTATGGACCAAAATCCTATATGGGGTATAGAAAGTGGGGGTTCTGACTTCTGTAATTACTTCTCCACTGGACATGGGCATTGGAAGGTCCATCCATATCCCCAGCCCATTTCTGCCTTTCCCTAGTGGGGTAGGTCTCTGGAGATATAAAGTTCCAGCACACATTGGTGAGGTTGTCTGCTCAGGTAAGTCAGGATGGAATCATAGTAGCATCTGCAGCTTGGTTACTGAAAGGCAGTAAGATATAAAGCAGGACAAAATGTTTAATGAAAAAGAACCAAAAATTAGGAATAGAGCAAATGAGAAAAGGGATATTAGGTGAAGAGAAGCTAGGAAGTCTATTTTAGGTATGTTCCTAGGGGCCCATAGCTTTGGTAAGTTTTGTTTGAGTTTAATAGTTAACATGTAGGTGAACTAAAAACATTGTCTGGTAAGGTGCTGTCAGAGTTGAGAATAGAACTAGAAAGCTGGATTAGGGCAGAAAGTAGCTCCCAAACGTGGTGACCCCAGCATGAGTTTGGGACTATTAGGTCCCCTATGCCTACACTGAACTTCTCTGTTCCAGTCTCTTGGAAACAGAGCTGGCAGTCAGCTGAGGTAAAGAACAAACACCTCATCACAGACCCCTGCAAGCGTCAACCCGGCTTTGACCTAGCACGTTATGATTGGGCTCTCCTCAATCGCTATCGAACAGGCCATGGCCGGTGCGCCGCTATGTTCCACCGCTGGGGAGCCAGAGACGACCCGAACTGCCCCTGCGGCTACAGACAGACTATGACCCACATAGTCAACGACTGCCACCTCTCCAGATTCAAAGGAGGTCTCGAAACTTTACATCAGGCTCAACCTGATGCTGTTGACTGGCTACGGAAGAAGGGCAAATGCTAGAAGAAGAAGCATACAAATGAAGTCACCCTGAGGAAGGGACTGTATAAAAGCAAGGGCCTTTGAGCACCTGAGCCTCTTTGGCTGGCTGCTGCTACTGCTTCTGGTCAGAAGCTTCTTCTGGTCAGGTGCGCCATGGCTGCTTCTCATGGGAACTGAACACATGTGACTCTGCTAGCTGGTAAACTTTTAGACACCTCTACAGCATGAGCAACCTTTACCAGAGCTTATAATTGTTTATCTTATGGGACTAAACTTTGATAACCATATTCAGACTTTATAGACCTAGCGTACGCTTAACCCTTGATGATAATTGCTTATTTTGCCTTTTACCTGTTTCACCCTAATAAATCGTGTATTGATTAAACCAGTTCCCAGCTCCCGCTGTGAATTCTTCTATATGCACCACAAGCATTCCCAACCCCCAAACCTATTTTTTTTTAATTTTTTATTTAAGAAAGGATTAGTGAACAAAAACATAAGGTAGGAGGGGTACAACTCCACACAATTCCCACCACCCAAACCCCATAACCCACCCCCTCCCATGGTAGCTTTCCCATTCTCTAGCCCTCTGGGAGCATGGACCCAGGGTCATTGAGGGTTGCAGAAGGTAGAAGGTCTGGCTTCTGTAATTGCTTCCCCGCTGAACATGGGCGTTGACTGGTTGGTCCATACTCCCAGTCTGCCTCTCTCTTTCCCTAGTAAGGTGTGTCTCTGGGGAAGCTGAGCTCCAGGACACATTGGTGGGGTCTTCAATCCAGGGAAGCCTAGCCAGCATCCTGGTGGCATCTGGAACCTGGTGATTGAAAAGAGAGTTAACATATGAAGCCAAACAATTTGTTGAGCAATCATGGATCCCAAGCTTGGAATAGTGGAGAGGAAGTGTTAGGGAGGTACTCACTGCAAACTCTAGTGTACTTCTGCTTTCAGGTATATATTTTGCAGTAGTTTATGGATACGTGTGTACATAAGCTCTCTCTCACAGAAACTGGTGTATATCTAGATTATGGGACTTTGTTAGAAAGTGAACTACCTGAGATGAAATTAGAGTGTACTATAAAAGGAAAGGTCTCACCCGAGTAATGAAATTGAAGGGTTGTCATTCCACACGTGAAGTCTCTGGATACAGTCTGAGGTGAAGCATGTTGAGGTGGCAATCGTTGCTTTGGTTAGGTTGTGATCGGCGGATGCAATATTATTTGGTTTGGATTGGGAGATGCATACGGGAAAGTGGGCCCTATCCAAGGGTTCCAGGACTGGGGGAAGTAGGGGCTCTATAGTGAAGATGTGAGGTTCTTGCTGTCTGAGGGTTCAAAAAGACAATCGATAGTTAATATTATCATCACATTATTTGTTAATTGGGTTAACTTTGAAAAGTCCCTTTGTTATGGTTTGCTGTACAGTACCCAGTAACTTGTATATAGCTGTGCTATTGGATGCTTCTAATCTACTTGGTCTAGGCATCAAGAACAATGAACCCACCTTCTCTGACCCATCTTGGACAGAGCTAGAAGGAATTATGTTAAGTGAATTAAGTCAGAAAGATAAAGATGAGTATGGGATGATCCCACTCATCAACAGAAGCTGACTAAGAAGATCTGAAAGGGAAACTAAAAGCAGGACCTGATCAAATTGTAAGTAGGGCACCAAAGTAAAAACCCAGTGGTGAGGGGTAGACATGTAGCTTCCTGGGCCAGTGGGGAGTGGGAGTGGGCGGGAGGGATGGGTCCCAGTCCTTTGGTGGTTGGAATGGTGTTTATGTACACTCCTAGCAAAATGTAGACATATAAATCAGTAGTTAATTAATATGAGAGGGGGAAATCAATTGTATGTCTCAAAGTTTCTCAAAAGACAAACTGAATCTTTTTAATATATAGGCTATGTATTTGATATGCGGACTCTCTCAAAAGCCTAGACCAAACCTCTTTTTAAGTTAATTTACAACACCCAAACTCAAAGAAAGTATATAAATACAATAAATTGTTTACCCCGTCCATCTGAATATATATATGTGTCAGGGCCCATATATATTTATATTTATCACAGGAGCCTGTGTAACCTCTGAGTCCTTGTCAGTCTGAGCTGACACAGTACACACTCACAGCTGGGAACGTTCTAGGCTGCACTTATTTCAGGACCAGTGTTCTTTGAATGGAAGAGCAGGATGATCCAGACTCCCTTTGGAGAGCAGAGAAGTCCCTACAATTGCTGCTCTATAGTGAAGGCAAGGTTCTGGAGAGGCCCATAAGAGGGCCTGTGATAATATTTCTAATGGAATTAACCATTAGTGGTGGTGGAGAGAGGGATCTATTACAGGTCTAGGCCCATTATATCTATGTAGAAACCCAAGGATCCCCTGACTAGGGCCCCAGATAATGGGGTGGCCAGATATTGGTAAAAAATACCATGCTTAAGTGAGCTGGTCTCTTGCCTTTTTCTAGTTTTTATAGTGCTTTCTTTTTCTTCTGAGCTTAAACTTTCTCCTAGTTATTAAAGCATTGAATGTCATTTGTTGTTTCCAAACTGGTCTTAAGTTTGTGGGGTCAGACCTCAAATTCAAAAGGAAATAGACCTAGGATTTGAGTGGGGTCTAAATTAACCTTAAGTTTTAGTGCATTTACTTGTTTAGTGGTTCTAATAAAGGTTATGATAGGGACAATAATTGTCCTTTAGTTGATAAATGTTTTGCCAGTATATCTCTTGGTCAATTGTATACAGTGTTTCTTCTAAATATTATTAAGGTGTGACAATAATGCTGATGAGATTAGGAGCTATGTCTTACTTTCTTTTGTGTAGTTAGTTGAGTAGATAAAGTGAGTGAGGGAGTGAAGTAGGGGGTAGGAGAAGAGGGTGTCTGGATCTAAGTAGTAAT
Organism: Erinaceus europaeus; assembly: GCF_950295315.1. Lineage (NCBI taxonomy): Eukaryota > Metazoa > Chordata > Mammalia > Eulipotyphla > Erinaceidae > Erinaceus > Erinaceus europaeus. Next base: position 26,363,508 of record NC_080173.1, on the reverse strand, counting down.
ATTGGATTATACTATTTATGGTGCCTTCTGTAGGCCTTTCTACTTGCTTTCTAAACTTATTAGGTCTAAATCTAACCACAGGGGACTATTAAGCACTTTTACTTTGAAGTATATAGTTGTCACTAACATATTTGTGTATACATGCACCTAGTCCCCTAGACCCTAGCCTATATCTAGGATCTGTAAATTTGTTAGATATTGGAACTAGGTAACCCCGTGTGTTAGGAAAGGTCTCAGCAGATTATTGGGGTTGGAAGGTTGACATCTCAGGATTGCCGTCTCTGGATACAGTCTGAAGTAAAGCAGCCATGAGAGCATTGGTTGCATTGACTTAAGTCAGCAGAGGCAGTATCACAGGGTAAGTGTTCAAGAGGAGAAGAATCAAGAAATACATTTTGCTGCATTCTTAAAATCCTGCGTCTCTACTCTGAGGCCAAAAACATGGTGAACGTGAACAAGACAGTTTCCCCCACCCCCACCCCAGAGCACTACTCAGCTCTGGCTTATGGTGGTGCTGTTATAAAGCTTTGTAATTAAGAGCATAAGTCATCAGGTCTTTTGCAGAACCCCTATGCTATCTATACCTTTAGCCCAATACCAGTCTTTGCTGGTTGCTGTGTGTTGATAATTGTATTTAATACCATGGCCGGTGCACCGCTATGTTCCATCGCTGGGGAGCCAGATACGACCCGAACTGCCCTTGCGGCTACAGACAGACTATGACCCACATAGTCAATGACTGCCACCTCTCCAGATTCAAAGGAGGTCTCGAAACTTTACATCAGGCTCAACCTGATGCTGTTGACTGGCTACGGAAGAAGGGCAAACGCTAGAAGAAGAAAATAGCTGCCTACTATGTGTGAGATCCCCTGCCTGGAGTTTTTCAGAAATGAGCTGTCATCCTCTTAATTTTCAGGGGTGGAACCTACAATCAATTTGGCTAAGACCACCTTAATAGCAGGTTACAAAGCAGAAATTTGAATGAATCTTTAGTTAGTACCAAAAAAGAAAAAAAAAAGCTGTCCATTATTATCTTCCAAATCCAAGACTCTGGCTTTTTTTTACACTATGCTAAAGCTTACTAAATATTTTCTATACCTCTATCATCATGCTTATAATCAGAAACAAGTTGAATATTCTTGCTCAATGAACTGCAATTTATTCCAGCCAAGTAGTCCAGCCCTTCAAGGTTCCCCATAGTCAAATTAACCAGGATTTGGAATGGAAATCATACAACAAACCCCAGGGCACTGGATTAAAAATTATGACTTAGCTGGGTTGGTTGGCTGAAAAAATAATGTGAGACATACAGAAAATAAACAGAAAATTTTGGACTGGAAAGCGTGGCATTAAATAATTGAAGACAGTGAAAGTGGAATGTGAAGCCAAGTCTACACAGCTATTTATGAAACTGAGAAATGGAATATTGATGTTTGGTACCAGAACTGAGAGCTTTCTGGTTAATTACATTCCTGGGTGAAGTCAGAGAAAAAATATGATACATTTTTCAGAAAACAAAATACTTTTCAGTCATTCTCTGGGAAATTGGTTAACTATCTCACCTATTCTCTGTAAAACCTGGAGGGTCATTCCTTTCACTGTAAAATGCTGCATTTGTAGACTTGTTATGATTTAATTTTATTATAAATTTACTGAGAACTTCTTACGCTCCAGGAAAAGATCCTTCATAGAACTCATAGTTGACTGAACAGACATAAGGAAAATTATATTTAACATATAAAACTCACATAAAAACTAGTAGAAAATTTTTTCATCTTTATCCCCATTAACTATTACTTTATTTATCAATATAGAAGTATATTTCTGCAAATCACATGTTTATAATCTAAAAGTAGACTATAAGCACCAGTAAAGCAAAGGTTTTGCTTCTGGTTCTGTTACCAAGATCTAGAGTAATGGTATCTGGCATATAATAGGCAATAGTATCAAATGAAATTGAGGCATCAGAATGGAAAAGGCAATCAGATTAGTTCAGAGTGGCATGGGAGCAACATTATAATGGCTGATACTTGTTGCCCACCTGCAGGGGGAAAGCTTCACAAGTAGTGAAGCAGTGCTACAGGTCTCTCTCTCTCTTTCTCTCTCTCAGTCTATTATCTATCTATATCTATGTATCTTCCCCTTTCCCTCTTACTCTCTGTCTCTGTCAAATAAAAAAAAAAATAAAAATGAAGAGTTATACTTGAATCAAAGCCTTAGAAAGCACACAAGGGGGTTATCTATGGGGAAATTAAAAGCAGTGTAGGCAAGAGGGAAGGTAGAAATATGTGAAATATATCGCATGACCAGGCAAAACCATATACACTGTAAGCTATGACCAAGTTTGTTAGTTGCTGTGCATCTGCTTTCTCCTGGCAGGGCCACACTAATTTCCGATACTCCCTCTTTGGTTTTTCACAGGCACTTTTCCAAGGAAGCCTTCAGCACCTTTGTCTGGGCACACTAGCATGTTAACTAGGTATGCACTCTTGTTTGGCAATTTCCATTCCATTTCCTTTCAACTTAGATACATTAGATTGCTCTAACCATCATTTGATTATATCAAAAGAACTTTTAGTTGACATTCTCAGTCACTGAGCTGAATTAAATTGTGTTTGATGGTGACGGTTTTATTAACCTAAGATAATTAGGCAGTGTTTGAAAGGATATGGAAAAGCATAAGTAGTCTCCAAAATATATCAAATTCCATAATGTGACACTTTGTGATTTGTACTTTAAATTTTTGCTTTTTCACTAGCACTACTTTCCTGAATGAGTGCCAAATTATTTAGAGTTAAAATTCTTTGTTGCAATTAACAGAAATCAACAAAAGCTCAAATTATAAAAGGGGAAATTATCACAAGAACACTGTGTTATCCATGGAACCCCAAAGCAGTTGGCCCTCTCAAATGACGTGAAAAAGAAATTTGAAACTCATGCAATTTTTAATATCTTAATTTTTATCTGTATCTCTCCTTGACCTTCTCCTCTCTATGTCTTTGCCTCTGACACTATCACCTTCTTTCTCTCTGTTTATCATTCTTCTTTTTCCCCTTAGTTTCTCCCTATGTTGTCCTCCATGTCCTTATCATTCCCCCTTCTTTCCAGTATTCTCTCTTTAACTGATTTTGATTTTTCTATATTTATAGTAGTCTTTCCTTTTTTATATTTATTTATTATTGGGTAGAGATAGAGAGAAATTGAGATAAGTAGGGGAGATAGAGAAGGAGAGGAGATAGAGAGACACCTGCAGCCCTACTTCACCACTTGTGAAGCTTTCCCCCTACAGGCGGGGACCATGGGTTTGAACCTGAGACCTTGTACACTGTAATGTGTGTGCTTAACCAGGTGTGCCACTGCCTGGCCCCAGTAAAGTCTTTCTTACCACTGTCTAGATTGTACTTCTTCCATATAAGAGACCCATTGAGATGACTGAAATCTTCCAGTTGTCAAAATCCGTGGAATGGATGTCTGATTGGTCCATCTTGATCTAGGTGTCTTCATAGGTAGAATCAGCTGTGAATGGGAAATTGGTGCCAAGGTATATTTTATATATATATATATATATATATATATATATATATATATATATATATATGGATAGGAGTATGACAGCACTGTGGGATATGAAGAAGGCTATTTGTCAGATAATTTGTGTGCTCAACTGGGTGTGCCACTGCCTGGGCCCAATTTCTCAGAGCACAGGTAACTCTTTGACTTCACCATGTAAGCCAGACAGTCTATGTTACCTGCAAGCACAATGCTTATATGGACACTACAGGATGAACTATTGTTCTTTCCAAACTAATTCTGGATTTGAAAAAGAAAACTCTGATAAAAAAAAAAAACTTTATGGAAATTCAGCAATTCATGTGAATGACTTTTCCTTAGGAAAGTTTATCAGAGTTCTGAATGTCAGGCCACTGATTAGTTTTGTGGAGTTTAAATTCATAGATCAGTGGTACAATCAGAGAAGTGATACAAGTGATGCAATCAGAGAAGTAGAATTGGGCAGCCAGATCTATTTTTAGAACAAACCAAGATACCCATGAGGTTAAAATAGACAGATGTTTATGCCTAACAGTATGGCTTTGCTGTGTCTTCTTTGCACAGTGGTTTCCTTTTTGTCCTCAGCTTGTTCATCTGTGAAATGAGAGTGTTCATTTTGACAGGCTGAATTCTCTTTATTTCTGACATGATGTGATTCTTAGTGGAGGTAAGAGTCCCCCCAAGGTCTGGGCTGCTTTGGGAAGGAGCTGCCTGCTTAATCATAGCTCATATAAACACTGTGTTTGCCAGCCGCGTCAAAATCATCACAGCTGAACTTGAGAGCCTATTTTTATTTTCTAGGTAGTCTGAAATTAGATTTGCCAACTTTGCAGCTTCTGTCAGAAGTATGCTTCTCAAAAGAGATGTTTTTCAGGCTTTGAGCAAAAGATTTTAGCTCTCAGTGACTGCGCTACCTTTTCATCTCTGGAGACAGAAGTCTGCACAGACCTGGGGCCTCTGAGGAGGGCCTCCAGGGGCCTCTTCCATAACTGTTAACCAAGGAGGTGCTGCGACAAAACATTCATCTCTCTCCAGGAGTGACCATCAGCAGGACAACCCTGGAACAGTGGGAAAATCAGTGTGATGAGGAGGGAGATTGGTAAATGACTTTATCTGGAAATGACCAACATATTGAAGTGGGGATAAGATGACACTCAGATTTAGCTGAACATTTGGTGAAGGGCATCAAAATAATAGAGAGGGAAGAATTGCAATGTTCCAAGTGAGAAGACCTCTTGGAAATTATTACTTTGCTCTTCAGCTTATACAGTCACTGAGTGCCTTATTTGTTCTAGGCACAGTCTGATGCTGGGGAAACAATAGACTCATGACTCATCCCCCAGCAAGGGAAGACAGACTGGCAAACTCCTAAACACCAGTCTGGGTCAGGAATATGTGTCTTGGCTATTTTATGTTGACTGCTGCTCCTGGAGCCCAAAGCAGGAGAGCATATGTGTGGTGATGGGGCAGGGGTCTTGTGAGCATCTCCAGACTTAGAGCTGATAGGATGATTTTGTTCAACTAAGAAGATGGGAGGCTTTTCATAAATGGAATGAAGGAAAGATATTCTATGTGGGGAACTAGCTCAAACCAAGAATAGCATATGTTTGAGGAAGTAAATGGATAGAGTGAACACCAATCATTACAATATTATACCCAATATTCTTCCTTCTGCTTACCCTTTAACACCAGATGCTTGAATGTGAACATTTGTCTATTTAATATAAATTGACAAGAACATGTGAACACTACAGATACATAAAAACATACTACCCTAACCTCATTGTCTCAGAGTTGCCCATTGTAAGGAACATAATACAATTCTGGCTAATTTAAACTGAGCCAAAATTTTATTAAATTGTATTTTAAAAAAACCTCAAATAATTATGGGAAAAAAAAGGCTTGAGTTGGCACTCAGAGATAATGCTCAGAACCAGGCCACAGAATTGAACTCGTGAGGTACTATAGTTGCCCCTAGAATTAGCCTCATGGGCAATTCAGAGCTTGTGTCTCCTACTGTCCTTCTCCTTGTGACCTCAGAAAATCATCCTAAGTGTGACCTCTTCATAAAGAGTAAAAGAATGTCTAGTTAGTCTTTAAAAGGAATATTTAGTCATTTACTAATAATAGGATGGAGAGAATCAGAGCATCACTCTGGCACATGTAGTAGTGAGGATAGAGCTTGCAACCTCATGCTTTCAGGTCCAAATTCTAGCTACTGTGTCACCTGCCAGACTGCTACATCTATTTACTACTACCAGTTCTTCTGAATTTGGTTTGGAAAGCCCATCTGACTGGTGGTGTCTGAATCAAACCCTGTGTCACAGATGCAAGGAATAGTAGGAAAGCCAAAATTAAGTGTGTTCAGATACAGGCAAGTGCTTACTCTAGGCATGAAAACCATGTAAAAGATCAATGAAACTAAATGCTTGTTCTTTGGAGGGTAAACAAAATTGACAAACCATTGACCAGACTAATTTACAAAAGAAGGGAGAACATTTATTAGATAGGATTATAAAACGAAAGAGGAGATATCACAAAAGACACTGCAGAAATTTAAAGTATCATGTGAGGTTTCTATGTGACCAAGCTAGAGAACTTGGAAGAAATAGCAAAGTCCCTAGAAGCATATAAACTTCTAAAAGTGAATCAGGGAGAACTAGAAAACAGAAATAAACCAAGTATAGCCAAAGAAATCTGAATAGTCATCAAGAGCCTTCACAACAATAAAAAGTCCAGGTCCATATGGTTTTACAAATGAATTCTACAAATACATAAGGAAGAGATTATACCCATACTTTGCAAGTTCTTCCAAACTATCAGGGACACAGGAATACTCCTTACTGCCTTCTATGAAGTCAACTTCAACCTGATACTAAAATCAGACAGAGATACAACAATAACAGAAAAAGAAGGAGGAGGAGGAGAAAGGAAGAAGAAAACACTACAAACCAATATTTCTAATGAACATAGATACTAAGATATTGAACAAAATTCTACATAACCGAGACAGCAGTACATTAAAAAGAGTGCACATCATGACAAAATGGAATTTATCCCCGAGGTAAAAGGCTGTTTCAATATAAATAAATCAGTAAATGTGATTTACCACTTCAATAAAAGGAAAACCAAAAACCACATGATTACTTCAATAGATGCAGAGAAAGCCTTTGACAAGATCCAATACCCTTTTATAATCAGAACATTAAAAATATGGAACTAGATGGAAAATTCTTAAAACTAGTTGAATCTATATACAGCAAACCTACAGCCAGCATCATACTCAATGGTGAAAGACTGAAAGCACTCCCACTTAAATCAAATACTAGACAGGACTGTTATTAGGTAACATGGTGTTGGACGTCCTAGCATATCAATTAACAGAAAGGAAGTAAAGGGGGAGTCGGGCTATAGCGCAGCGGGTTAAGCGCAGGTGGCGCAGAACACAAGGATCCCGGTTCGAACCCCGGCTCCCCACCTGCAGGGGAGTCGCTTCACAAGCGGTGAAGCAGGTCTGCAAGTGTCTAGCTTTCTCTCCTCCTCTCTGTCTTCCCTTCCTCTCTCCATTTCTCTCTGTCTTATCCAACAACGACAACAACAATAATAACTACAACAATAAAACAACAAGGGCAACAAAAGGGAATAAGTAAATAAAATAAATATATAAAAAAAAGAAAGGAAGTAAAAGAACACAGGCTGGAAGACATGAAGTCAAACTGTCACTATATGTGAACATTATGATAGCACACATGTAAAACCCTAAAGAAATGAGCAGGACGCACCTTGAAATTATCAAGCTATTTAGTAAGGTGACAGGTTACAAAATTCATATACAAAAACCAGTAGCATTTCTCTACACAAACATTAAGTTAAAAAGGAAGAAAATCAGAAATTGGTCATTTACTATAATAGCAAAAATAATCAAATATCTAGGAGTAAACCTAACAAAAGAAGTGAAATATTTGTATACTGAACATTATGAGTCATGGGGCCAGGTGGTAGCACACCAGTTAAGTGCTCACATTATAGTGCCCAAGGACCTAGGTTCAAACACCTAGTCCCCATCTGCAAGGGGAAAGCTTTGTGAGCGGTGAAGCAATGCTACAGGTAATCTCTTTGTTTCTCTTCCGTTCTGTCATCCCCTTCCCTCTTGATTTCTGGCTATCTCTATCAATAAAAAGATAGTAAAAAAATTCTTAAAATAAAATTATGAGTCATTATTCAAGGAAATGTATGACAAAAATGGGCAATTTTTTTCTTTTTTTAAACTAATTCTTTTTAAAAATTTTATTTATTTATATTTATTTATTGGCTAGAAACCAAGAAATTGGGAGGGAAGAGGGAGATAACAAAGGAGAGCCACGTGCAGCACTGTTTCACCACTTGTGAAGTTTTCCCCATTAAGGTAGGGACTTGGGGCTTGAACCCGGGTCCTTGTACACTGTGATGTGTGCACTCAACCAGGTGTTCCACCACCTGGCCCAAGCAAATTTTCTTTTATTTCTCTTCTTTTTATTTTAATTAATTAATTAATTAATTGCCTCCAGGGTTGTTGATGGGGCTCGGTGGCTATACTATGAGTCCACTGCTCCTGGAGGCCACCTTTTCCCTTTTGTTGCCCTTGATTATCATTATTGTTATTATTGTTGTTGTTATTGTCATTGTTGTTGTATAGGACAGAGATAAATGGAGAGAGGAGGGGAAGACAGAGAGGGGGAGAGAAAGATAGACACCTGCAGACCTGCTTCACTGCTTGTGAGGTGACCCCTCTGCAGGTGGGGAGCTGGGGGCTCGAACCGGGTTCCTTATGCTGGCCCTTGCACTTTGTGCCATGTATGCTTAACCCGCTGCCCTACGACCCAGCCCCACCCCTTCTCCTTCTTATTCTTTAGATATAGACAGAGAGGTAGAGAGGCAGACACACACACACACAGAAAGAGAGAGAGGGAGGAAGGGAGAGAGAAAGAGAGAGAGACCACAGTACTAAAACTTCCTTTAGTGTAATGTGGACCGAGCTTGAACCTCTGTCATTCATAAGACAAAGCAGGACACTATTCAAGTGAGCTATTTCACCAGCCCTCAATTTACTTTCTGATCTGGCAACAACTATCTGGAAGTAAGTAAAGTTATCTCTTGAGTTTTCCATACTCTCTACTGTACTCCAGTGTATTCTACTCAGTCCATTTCATTCCCACTGCCTGTGTGATCTGCATTTGAATGACTGCTGCACTATTAATGCTATTGTGTTATTTTGTGTTTTTGCTTAGTGGATATTTGTTCTTTTCAAGTCAGAACATATGAAGCTAATTCATGTATTTAGTATACAGTGTTCTCCAATTCACCAAACTAAAATATTTTATATCTTCAACACTGTCACAGAAATACTTGAATGTGAGACCAAGGTTAGATTTTTCTACTAACTCTCTGACCTTAAACAAAGCATTTTGCCTCTCTGAGCCTAATTTCCCCTTCTAGATGGCAGATTATGAGAGTTAGGCCATTCACTATTTTCTGGACTTATCATTTTATAATTTTGATTAATGTCTATAATAAATAGTTTATCTGGTCCCTGAGATATTATATGGTGAAAAATGGCTAGAGAATTGGTTAAATTAATCATAATAAATCTATATAATTGACACTGTATCTGCCACTCGAGCACTGTACAGAGTAGTCTCCCTGCCTTGTACAATTGTAACTACATATCATCACACACATCCAAATGTACATACAACCTAGAGTAGTCAGCAATGTAAACTGTGTGCTTTGGGTGATAATTATGTGTCATTGTGTTGATACAGTAATTACATACCATCCTTATATTAAATGTTGGTAATGTGATAGGCTATGCTGATTTTTAAATATGAGAAGTACTCGAATCGACATTTCTCTAAAGATGCATGCAAGTGGCTGACAGGCGCTGGGTTAGTGTGAGGGTGTTTCTTCCCAGTTCATGTCCTCTGGGTTGGAGAGAACTCGACTGGAGCCAGCCTGGGCTGCTGCTTACTCAGTGATGTGGGAGAGAGACCAGGAACTCGTGGCGGAGTGGGAAAGCAATGTGTCTTTATTGATCAGAGACAACACTTTTATATATTTAGAAGCGAAGTGGCAAGTCAGAAGGGAAATGGCTAGGAAAGGGGATGGAGAAAAGGAAAGAGCTGGAAGGTAGAATGCTTCCATAGCAACTATTGTGAAGGTTTTAACTGGTGGGTCTTAGGCAAAACAATGATTATGTAAATAGACCATAGTATCAGCAATGAAGGATGTGGGGGCTGGCTTAAGGCCCGACAGACAGGCATGTGAAAATATGCTCTGTGTCGCTAATCATCACAGAAATGCAAAAAAAAAAAAATCATCTCACACCTGTCTAAATGGTAGTTATTGAAAAGATAACATGTTGAAAGGATGTGGAGAAATTGGAACTCATGTACCCTGTTGGTAGGCATGCCAAATAGTGTTGTCACTATGAAAAACAGATATTAGTACTCCATGTTAACTATAATACTGTTCAACATATGAAAACAACTTAAGTGTCTCATGTATGAATGAATAAAGAAACAATGGGATGTACATATAATTAAATTTTACTCAGCCTTAAAAAAATAATAAAGGAGGAATCCCTGCCATATGGGACAAATTAAAGTGCACCTGGAGGAACACTGTTAAGTGAAACCCAGCTATCCAGAGAGAGAAACACTGTGATTCTATCTCTTTGAGATATCTAAAATCATCAGTCATAAAAACAGATAGTAGAATGTGGTTGTCAGGAACTATAGGGAAGAGGAAATTGGGAGTTGCCTTTAAAGTTTCAGTCATACAAGATGAATAAGTTGTTGAGACCTGCTATGCAAACATTGTACCTACAGTTAACATTACTGTACCCAGTAGTTCTAAATGCAATCATAGAATTAAAAAAATAAAGTAAAGCCATTTCCCCCAAAGGTAATAAAAAGGAGATTTAATGGAACTTTCTCCTACTCTTAAGAATTCTCAGAAGCCGGGGGTCAGGTGATGGCGCAGTGGGTTAAGCGCATGTGGCACAAAGCACAGGAACCGGCGTAAGGATCCTGGTTCGAGCCCCCGGCTCCCCACCTGCAGGGGAGTTGCTTCACAGGTGGTGAAGCAGGTCTGCAGGTGTCTATCTTTCTCTCCCCTTTTCTTTCTTCCCCTCCACTCTCCATTTCCCTCTGTCCTATCCAACAACGAATTGCGTCAACAAGGGCAATAATAATAACCACAACGAAGCTACAACAAGGGCAACAAAAGGGGGGAAAAATGGCCTCCAGGAGCGGTGGATTCATGGTGCAGGCACCGAGCCCAGCAATAACCCTGGAGGAGGAAAAAAAAAAAGAATTCTCAGAAGCCAAGTGAAATAAGCTGGAAAGAAAAATGAATACCATGTCTTCTTTACTCATAGGTGGAACTTAAAAAACAAAGCAAGGGAAAATGCAGGGTGAGTCATCAGTAAACTATGGTCAACTTCAGGAGACCCAAAATTCAAAAAGAGGCAATGGAGGTTGAAAGAGGACTGAGGGGCTAGCCCTCTATGGTGAAGTGACAAGAAATTTTGGTGATGGAAGTGGTATGCTAATACTTATCTTAGGGAGATCCATGACAACAATGTTTTTTTCTTTTTTTTAGAAAGGGAGGAGAGACGGGAGTTAGTGTACCAGGTTAAGTACAGGTGGCACTAAACAGAAGGACTGGCTTAAGGAACCTGGTTGGAGACCCCGGCTCCCCCACCTACAGGGGTGTCACTTCACAGGCAGTGAAGCAGGTCTTCAGGTGTTTGTCTTCCCCTCATCTCTCAATTTCTCTGTCCTATCCAACAACAACAATAACAAGGGCAACAAAATGGGAAAAAAAATGGCCTCCAGGAGCAGTGGATTAGGAGTGCAGGCACCTAGTCCCAGTGATAACCCTAGAGGGAAAAAAAAAAAAAAAAAAACAACTTTTCCTCAGTAAAGAAAAAAGAGAAAGTTTATCTGAAAATAAAATTCTCAAAAGCCATAGGTCATACAGCACTGATATTCTGAAACAGGTACAGGGAAACTATTTTAAGCATGAGATAGTTTTGGAGAATTTCTAGGTTTTCCAGAGACTCCCGATGAGACAAAGATGAATCAATCTGAGTCTCCCAAGAGGTTCTTTGAAAAGAGGCTAATGGCTCTTCCCCTTCAGCTATTTGTCATTAAGGGCAGCCATACCCTGTGGCATCTATAGATTGTTGTGCCTGATGGTCTTGAGGCTTGCTCCAGGCTATTACCCTAACTGCTTGCATTTTAAGGAAATACCAAGGATGTCTCAAAGACTAAATATACATATTTTCTATATACATAGCAACTCTTCTTACACAGAATCTTAGAAATCATTTGCTCATTTTGCATCTGTGAAATAGACTATGAATCTAAAAAGCCTTAAGCAGTTTCACATTGTAGATTTCAGGTAACTGCAAACAGATGCATTCTCCTCAAAAAAAAGAAACTTAGCAGGAACCTACTGTGTACCAATTGTGAAGCATACTAGGTTGTCACTGACCCTGTAGGTAGCCTGATGAAAGAGATGTTCAATAGGAAATTTACAAGAGTTCTAGGAAGACAGATAAGGGATCATCATATTATTACATAAGGAGAAGTGACTTTTCTCAGATCTGCTGAAATCTTGTTGTTTTTTTTTTCTGCACTTGGTTCATATGAAATGTTCTTATTATATTCTTTTCTTAAGCCTCTTTGTTGTAGAGTTACATTGAATAAATTTTCTTTTGCAGCAGTATATGCCCTAATTGAGACAGTCAGCATTTCCAAGTCGCATTTCTTGGTACCAGTACTCTCCATAAAGTGTATTGGTATTCTATAATAATAAATTAGCATTGATTTTTTTCCTCCAGAGTTGCTCTAACACACACACACACACACACACACACACTCACTCACTCACTCACACCATAATAATAAACAGAGGAAACTAAGGAAGGAGTATGGACATACAGAACATGAGAGCCTACTTTCAGTTCATCAGTAAAAGATATTAGTTGTAAATTGATGTTTAACACACACAAGCTCACCTTTGATTGTCTTCCCTTGTCTCTGTTATACATTTTCTGAAAAGCTTTTTATTTATTTAGCTTCTTACTTATTTTACCAGAGAGGAGCCAGAACACTTCTCAGTTATAGATGGTGGCAATAATTAGACCTATGGCCTCAGGCAGGCAAAGCCTGTGCTCCACTTGCTGAGCCACCTCCCCAGTGCTACTTTATTTTATTATTTACTTACTTATTTGATAGGACAGAGAGAACTTGAGAGGGGGAGGGGAGAGAGAAAGGGATAAAGAAAGAGAGACACCTGTAGCACTTCCTCACTGCTAGTGAGATTTCCCCCCTGCAGGTGAGAACTGCAGGTTTGAATGAGGGTCCTTGTACATTGCGTTTGCTCAGCCAGCTGTGCCACTCTTGGCCCCTCTCATGCTGCTCTTAAGTGTATTATGCCATGCTGAGGCAGAGTAAACTAAAGTACCCATCTCCACCACCATATCAGTGCAGAACCAGAAATTCTTGGGCACATAATAGCAACATCTTTCCTTTCTTTCTTCCATTCTTTCTTTCTTTCTTTTAAATGATTTTTTTTTTTTTTTGGTTAAGGAGTCAGTGCTTTACAGTACAGTCGTTGACATATGCATACAATTTCATTATGTAACAAACCCCCAAAGTTTTCTTCCTATCCTCCTTACCTACTCCCATCCCACATCAAAAAAATAAATAAATGAAAAGAGTTCTGAATTCTAATTTTACCTTTTTCTGGGAAATCCCCTTATTCCAACCTCTAGTGAATAATAATTAGCCCACCTTTCCTGAGATAGCACTGCCTATCCCAGAAAGAGTTCACATAAGCTGAATCCCCAAAACTAGCAGCAGATTCACCCTATAATCTGCCCACACTCCCCTCCATGTGCATACTTGGGTTTGAGTTGCACTCTCACTCACTTCCCAGTACCACCATCCTATATCATCTATATGGTGAGCTGAATGAACCCCATTCCACATCAATATGATTTTAATATCTTTGTGATGCTATCTACTTCATATATTAACCAGGATAGGAAATGTTATCTTTTGTCGTAATTATTTCACCTACAAGGACATTTTACTTTAATTCTATTATAAATTCTAGGTCATAAGCATTTGATACTCTTATCAGCCAATTATAGTTTTAAAAGGAGTAATGGAATCAAGTAGTTCTTGAATGATCAGCTAAAATGAGAGGTATAACATTTAAGAAGACTGGTGATACATGAAAGTCTTGGGGGCAGGTGGTAGCACACCTGGTTGAGCGCACATGTTGTGATGGTCAAGGATGCAGGTTCGAACGCCCAGTCCCCACCTGCAAAGGGAAATTTTTGTGAGTGATGAAGCAGTGTTGTAGATGTCTCTGTCTCTATCTCCCTGTCTAGCACCTTCTCCCTCTCAATTTCTTGCTGTCTCTATTCAATAAATAAATAAGGGTAATTTAAAAAATTTAATTAAAAAAAAAAAAGAAAAGTCTTGCAATAACACAATAGAAGTAGCCGCTTCCCCAGAGACCCACCCTACTAGGGAAAGAGAGAGGCAGACTGGGAGTATGGATTGACCAGTCAAAGCCCATGTTCAGTGGGGAAGCAATTACAGAAGCCAGACCTTCCACCTTCTGCAACCCACAACAACCCTGGATCCATACTCCCAGAGGGATAGAAAATGGGAAAGCTATCAGGGGAGGAGATGGGATATGGAGATCAGGTGGTGGGAATTGTGTGGAGTTGTAAGCCTCCTATCCTACGCTTTTGTTAATGTCTCCTTTCTTAAATAAATAAATAAGTAGCCAATCCTGAACATAGCCTGGCCTCACCTGGGTCACCTGTGCCAAAATAAAAATTCTTAGACTCAAGATCAAGCCTAGTAAAATATGAGTCTCCTATGAAGTAGATCCAAGAAGTAGTTCTACTTAAAATCTCTCTAAACAATTCCCCTTCAATGTATCTATAGACCTGGCATGTGATCCATGAATACATTCCACTGTATTAACTATTATGAACGAAATTACTTGAGATGAAAAATAATTAAGGCTTATGCTTGTTGAAGGCTACAGTGAACAAATTAAGTCTTTGAGGTAAACAAATAAAATGTAGCTCTACTTGGAATGTACAATAAATGTTATTAATATCATCACTTATTTAATGCTTGCCATTGAAAGGTACAGTCTACAACACATGTCTTAATCAGATTCTGTTAAAATTATCTGAGGCAATTGAAATGCACCCATCTCAGAAACAAAGGAAGAATTAATTATAGACTATTATCGTGACTTATTTTATAAGTCAGTGTAGCTCCTTTAAAAAGTAGTTTGGCCATATATTCCAAAGAGCCTTTAAAATATTTATTATTGATACATCAGTAAGTTTCACTGCTAGGAAAATTTCTTAAGGAAATGATCAGAAAAGCCTTTAAGTATTTATATTTAAAAGAGGGGTGGTAAAATAATTTACCACATCACAAAATAGAAAATAACCAAAATGTAGAACTGTAGAAAACTTTTAATAAATAACTATGTATAGTATTATAACATTATGTAGTCACTGAAATTACATTTACAAAATATTTAGTGTCAAAGGAAAAAATATTTAACAATGTAATGTTGAGACACAAGGAATTGCTACCCAGTTTCCTAGACATAAGGGGGGAAAAAGTCAGTAAAGGAAACTCATTTGTGTATTTATTTAGGCTAGAAGGACATGAACTAGCGAGAAGATGCAAAGCAAATGCAGTGGGAAATGAGGGAAAAGGGGCTTCAGATGATAAAGGGAACATTTAGAGAGTCCTCCCTTCATTCTAACACACACACACACACACACACACACACACACACACACACACACACACACACACACACACACACACAGAGCCAGGTATTCAAATATTTCTCAGTCTCTCAAACTCAACTTCCCACTATCATTTTCAATATCAAGACTATCAAATCGTAGTAGTCTCTAGGAGTTAGGACCCAGGCATCGACATATTTGTTTTATCAGAACATTTCTAAGCTCTGCCTTATGGTAGGTAGTGTTGGAGATTGAATCTAGGACCTTGGGGCCCCAGGCATAAAATTCCTTTTTCATAACTATTATACTATCTCTAAGCCCCTCTCTCTATATGTATATATATATATATATATATATATATATATATATACTTTTTTCTTTAAAAACTCCCTAGGTGGGGGCCGGGCAGTAGCGCAGCGGGTTAAGCACACAAAGGCAGGCATAAGGATCCCAGTTACAGCCCCTGGCTCGCCACCTGCAGGGGGTCACTTTATAAGCAGTGAAGCAGGTCTGCAGGTGTCTATCTTTCTCTCCTCCTCTCTGTCTTCCCCTCCTCTCTCCATTTCTCTCTGTCCTATCCAACAACAACAACAGCTATGACAACAATAACAACTACAAGGGCAACAAAATGGGAAAAATAGCCTCCAGGAGCAGGGGATTCATGGTGTCCCACTGAGTCCCAGCAATAACGCTGGAGGCAAAAAAAAAAAAAAAAAACTCCCTAGGTAATTGTAATGTTTGCCATCACCACCACCATCCTCCAATGCCATGCTTACAATAGAGGATAATTAGTTCATGACACCAATGTTGTTTCCTCCATTTATCTTCATGTCCTCTCAGTAGAATTTTGAAACCGTTCCTTTAGCACTTTAGCCAAGACATTGCTTAAATGTTCATAAAATCTTAGCCTGGGAGATAGGATAGAAATATCCTGTGATCTTCCAATTTAGAACGCCCATTCTCATTGACAAAGTGCTAATTGATGGTCAAAGTATATATCTGCTAGAGACACACTGTGGAATCTTATCCAAAGTTCAAGCATCAGCTTGTCATTAGAGATTGTTGGTCAGCAGACAACAAATTTCTTTTATATAGCAGAATCTATTTGTAGTCCTCAGTGTTTGTTCCTAATGCACATACAGCTTAGAATTCAGAATTTAAAACTCTAGGACAACATAAACACTTTACCCTTTTGCTTAGTAGAAATTGAAGTGTGTCATTGGAAAAATAATTCTGATATCACTACAAAGAGATATTGAGACAACGACTGAGCAATCAAATGAGTAAAAGTATAATTTTTAAAAAAAATTAAATTTTGAACAACAACAATAGTAACAATAACAACAAGGGCAACAAAATGGGGTAAATGGCCTCCAGGAGCAGAAGACTCATAGTGCAGGCATAGTGCAGTGATATTCCTGGAGGTAAAAATAATAATAATAAATTTTGAGATTTATTGTTCCGTTAAAGGAACAAGCTGTCATACACAGACTGCAACAAAATCCAAATGTTATGTGCTGAGCACACACATTTCCATAAAGAGTTAGACCTTCAAGGAGGTTGTGCAGTCTCTAGCCCTACCCATCACAGTACTCAATATTACACTGAGATCACTTGAAGCATTTATATCATAGAATTAATTTGAACAGTCATGGAGTGTTTTATTCATGACTACTAAATTCTGGGTTTTTTTATGTTTTAAATTCTGTATTGTTTATAAAACTGGCTTCTAACACTAATCACTGTTACAGAGATTCCAGTTAAGAATCACCTTCTTTATTTTCTCCTTAAAGGATATTAGACACAAGCATGGGTCAACTTATGATTACTAGCTAGTGTTACTCTGAGAAATAGTTTTCCAGTTCTGCAGAAATGAACCCCAAATGAAAGATTCACCAAGGAATCAGCCTGTGGCTCCATCTAAAACATCTGTCAGAGCACCAGCTGTTGAGTGTGCTTTTAGTCACACAGAAACTGGAAAGCAATTATCAACAGGTGTAGAAAGTCATAAAAGCTATAACAAGCTAATGTTGATCACTTAAAGGGAAGAGTCATCACCTCTCTTATGAAACAGTTTCCTTTTGGACAAATCCAAAGATAATAAATCTCTTTTTGCTTAAATAACACAGAAGCTAGAGACTAATAATTTTGCTTTTGGAATTCTCATAGGTAGGAAGTGTAATCTCTGCTTGCTTGTTTGTCTTCTGCTCAGTAAATAGAATTCAAGAAAGGTGTTTCTCCTTTGTTTCCCCTTCAACTTCAGAGCATGAATCCATACATTAAATAATGTAATAAATATTAAATGAATGAATGAATGAATGATAACGATATGGATAATATTATCAGCCAAGCGCACATCTTCAGGCATCTATACCCAGGGCAACATCTGAAATGTTCCATAGGTTGCTAAAAAAAAAAAAAAAAAAAAAGTCTGCTAACTAGAGAAAAGAGATTCCTTTTTATTAGAGGAAGTTGGGAAGGGCTTCTCAGAGGAAGTGAGAGTAGAGCTGCACCTGCAAAGTTATGGAGAGTCACCACATGCAAATCATCTATAGAAAAGTATAAACTATTTTGACTTGTGAGCGAAGACCAAGGGAAATTGCTCTCTCACTAAAAGGATCCATTTAATGTGAAAGTGAAATTTTCATAAAGAATTCAGAGAAATGCCATGAGAGGTTTGTTTAAAAAAAAAAGTAGAAAACTTACAAATGCTTTGTCCTTTATAATTTCTCAAGTATAATCTTAGCAGCATGCTACATCTCAAACAATGGATCAAAGATGGCATGTATTTGTGTGTGTAATACTTTTGACACAACTGTGTAGTAACATGCGATGACAACTTTCATTTATCTAGCAGACTGGCCATAAAGAGACAATATCTATAAAAAAATTGAGAGTTCATTAATCTCTTCTATATCATTTTTAATTTTTTGCTATCTTCATTTATTGGGTCACGATAGCCAGATATTGAGAGGGAAGGGAGACAGAGAAGGAGAAACAGACACCTGCAGCCCTGCTTCACCACTTGTGAAGCTTTCTCCCTGCAGGTGGGGACCGAGAGCTTGAACCCCAGGTCCTTGTGTACTGTAATATATTTGCTCAACTAGGTATGCCACCACCTGGCCCCTTCTATATCATTTTTTGTCAGCTTTATAATATGTCCTATTTGCTGTAACACTAACTATTCTACTTGCAGTACATTTTTGTTGTATTTACTAGGAATTGACAGAAGTTGATAATGTCTGATACTCATTGAGTAACTGGGAAGAGATGCCGCAATAGGCAGATATTAAAGGAGGCTCCAAGTTTATAAGTCATCTTTTTGTGGAGGAACCATTTTCCTATTCTTATGGCTTAGATGCCTTTTAGAACATCATCACTATGTAAACCCTGATAAATGTCCAGCTAATAAGGGCACTTCTAGTAGTTTATTATTCAATGTATGTTGACCAATAGTAGGATATGATAGCAAAGTAAGTTACACCTTGAACACTGGAATTTAAATGTGGCAATTTCTTTATTGATATAACAACAGAGAATCACTGAAGGTGTTTGAATGTAGAGAAGACGTGAAAAAAGGTTTTTCTTATACAGGATTTGTCTAGCAGTGCTGGGTAGGGGCTGGATGCAGTGAATGCTACAGGTGGCCATACAGTTAGGAGGCTGCTGCCATCCATCAACTCTTGTGTTTCCTTACAGAATGTTTGTCTATGGTGAAAGGCAAAGAGTCCTCGTTTATCAGTGCTTTCTGTCCTCCTCTGACTTCCATTGAAATTGATGGCGATGCACACCTTCATTTATCTTTGTAGGATGAGGAACATTTTTCAGAGCCATTTGCATGTTTTAAGCAGCCCACACAGACACTAATGTGATTGGCAATTTGGAACATATTGTCTTTATTCAGATCTAGATCGTGCCTGAGGGAAGAAGGGTTAAGTAAGAAGGAAAAAACAGTTCCCTCCCCTACCCCCACTTTACGGAATCTCGGAATTAAATTTTCATCTTGTGATGGTTAATTTAAAAGGTAAGGTAAATGAAAAGGCTTGACCTATATTTTTTAGGTTAAAGGCTCAGTAAAGTCGCTAAGATTAAAGAGCTGAAGTTATTTTTCAAGCTATCTTTCTAAATCAATTTATTTCATACAATTACATGCTGCCCTTCAGAGTCTCAAAGTAATACTAAATGATGCACTTTTCCAGCATGTTGTGTGAACATATATATATATTTTTTTGCCTTCAGGGTTATCACTGGGGCTCGGTGCCAGCACTACAAATCCACAGCTCCTGGAGGCTATATTGTTGCCCTTGTTGTGGTTGTCATTGTTGTTATAGCTGTTGATGTTGGATAGGACAGAGAGAAATTGAGAGAGGAGGGGAAGACAGAGAGGAGGAGAGAAGACACTTGCAGACCTGCTTCACTGCTTGCTAAGTGACCCCCCCCATAGGTGGGGACCTGGGGGCTCGAACCGCCAGTCTTTGAGCTTTGTGCCTTGTGCATTTAACCTGCTGCACTATCGCCCAGCCCCATGAACAGAATTTTTTAAACTTTCTAATAATATTTCCATTTATGCATCCTTTCATTCCATCCTTCCATCCTCCCCAACCATAACCACCACCACCACCTGCCCCCCGCCACACACACACAAACATACACCACAAAGGATGTATCTTAGTATTATCTAGTAGAAGGAGGCTCAGTGATGGTAAAAGTATTGCCAACTGAATAAAGATTTTGGATTTATGGTTCATACTCTCTCAGCTGAAGGTTCTGAACATCTGTACTTAGTCATTCATGAATGGGTCTATTTCCCTAACAAGTGTTAGAAAATTAGAAATGAGAGGAAAAGGAGAGCATTTGAAGCATAAGTATTTCAAAGGGCATTGCTAGCAGGTATATGATCCTCAAGGTATTGGTTTCATCTCTCTCTCTCTCTCTCTCTCTTTCTCTCTCTCTCTCTCTTGTCTCAGGGTTATTGCTGGGGCTTACTGCCTGCACTATGAATCCACTGCTCCTGGAGGCTATTTTTTTATTTCTTTATATTTATTTATTATTTATTTTCCCTATTGTTGCTCTTGTTGTTTTTTATTGTTGTAGTTATTATTGCTGTTGTTGTCATCATTGTTCGATAGGACAGAGAGAAATGGAGAGAGGAGGGGAAGACAGAGAGAGGGAGACAATGATAGACACCTACAGACCTGCTTCACAGCTTGTGAAGCAACTCCCCTGCAGGTGGGGAGCCTGGGCTTGAATCTGGATCCTTAAGCCATCATTGTGCTTCCCGCCATGTGTGCTTAACCAACTTCACTACCACCGGACTCCCCTGGAGGCTATTTTTTTCCCTTTTGTTACCCTTGTTTTTCATCCTCATCATTGTTATTGTCATTGCTGTCGTTGTTGTTGGATAGGACAAAGAGAAATCGAGAGAGGAGGGGAAGACAGAGAGGGGGAGAGAAAGACACCTGCAAACCTGCTTCACTGTTTGTGAAATGACCCCCCCTGCAGGTGGGGAGCCAGGGGCTCGAACCGGGATCCTTACATCAGTCCATGCACTTTGTGCCATCGAGCTTAACCCACTGCGCTACTGTCCAGCCCCCCCATATCTCACTTTCTAATGCCTCTCTTGAGATAGGCGTTTTGCATTTTTTTTTTAAATATCATATTTGTTGGTTTCTGTCTGGAGCCTCTCTACCATTATCAAACCCAAACTACATGAAAGCCAGAAAAAAAAAATTACAGATTGAACATAAAGCTAAATTCTTTATTTTTAACTAGGTACTTTACATGAAAGGTTTACAGACTCTTTCTTGGCAAGATGACTAAGATAGAAAAGACTTTTCAACCCCCTGACAGACAGTCAATAAATGTATTAACGCTGCTACTGCATATTGGCAATGTTCACACACTGAAGAAAAGAGGTCCCTGCTTACTCAAAATTAACTTTCTTGAAGAAATAGCAGAAAGAAAGCAAACAAATGCAGTAGATTACTGCTTCACCTAGGGTCATCATTCTTTCTGAGGAAGTAACAGTTGAGGAGTACTTTAGCAAATACATTTGGAATTGGACTCTTATTTAAACTCTATATCTGGTCAAGAACCAGATAGTTCTAGGTTATAGGTTTACTCTTCCCACAACTAACCCAACCACCCCCATTCCAAAATCTGATATTTAAGGGCTTCTGCAACCTCAAAAAGAAGTTTCTTTATTCCTTCCTTCCTCCCCTTTCTTTCTTTCTTTTATTCTTCCCTGCCCCGGCCTGCGGGGTTATCTAGGAAACCTAGGGTAGGGGGCGAGAGAATGGAGGGGACAAGAGACACGAAGAACGAGAGCAAGACAGGTTTCTGATCAAGCTCTGAAAATTTTATTTTGCAGCCGCATTTTAAGCACACACCATGAGGAAGTTCTGCTAAGGTAGTGGGGGGGGAGGTGGGTGAGCAACTTTCCAAACAGTTAGATGGTAATCACAGTTACAATGATCAGAATGTCCGTTCACCGGTTATGTGAGAGACTTAGCTAAGGTTTTGGCTCCCAGCGTGTCCTACCTTTTTACAATTTGAGTGAGGCGGTAATTGAGGGTAAAAGCTAGGAATCTTATCAAGAGATAAGCAGGCATTAACCAGAGGGGCGAAGTATTGACCTGATTTCTCCCCCGGGGTAAATATAGAACTGATCTTCCCACATCTTATACGGCTCTTGGTGTCTTTTTTGGGGAGGGGAGGAAGAGCCACTGTTTCTAAGGTGAGGAAAACTCATGGTGAAGAGTTCTAATGACTGACACCAAGATCCATGCAAATCAGGTTTGCTTCACAGGTGACTCAGAGGTGGACTATAGGGTCCTCCCCCTGCAGTGCTTTGCTTTGCACCCCTTACCGGTGCCCATGCCATGCCAATGCTGGCGTGCATAAGTATGAGTTTTATGCAGCTCCTAAAAGAGGTGTGTCACCCTCAGGTTCAGCCAAGCCTCTGTCAGACAAATCAAGTCTGTGGTAATATATTTGTAAGGGTTTCGATGCCAAGGAGTCAACTTGTTGTTTTATAAGGCAAATAATCTTATTAAAAATAAAGGGTTCCAAGGTAATCATTAACAAAAGACTAATCAGGGGTCCCATAAGGGGCATCAAAATGTCCTAGAGCGCCACCAGCAAGTCTAAGGGAAGCAGTCAGTGGATGTGATGTCCAGGGGAAGAAACAGCACTTCTGGTTCTCCGGTGGGTCAGCGCCAGCTGATGAAATACTTCTTCTTCATAGAGGGTCATCTGTGAAACAAGCAAAACTAGGAGGCAAGGACCAGGTAGAGAAGAATTGACATGAAAATATAGGGTGGTGTTGTACCAAAACACAGAGGAGGTGCATACACATTAGGTGAGGTTCTTTGAACATGAGGAATATTTTGAGAAAAGTGAGCAGTTAATAAACATGTAAGGATGAAGTCAGCAGTGGTAAGTCAGCAGAAAGAGAAGACTTGGATAGGCTGGTGAGGTTAGGTGGAGTATATGCTGCCATGGCATCCTTTGTGGTAAGGACTTGCCAACAGGGACTGTGGATTTTGCAAGATCAATAATGTCATCCACCATAATAAAAGGAAAACAAACATGGACATCCAGTTTTGAAAAAAGAAAAAGAAGATGTCTCTATGGCTGGGAGAGTGGGTGGCTTTTTGTCAATGAGATATAATAAATGGACAATTTGAATTTTTGTAAATATAAAAAAGGCTTAGTAAAGTTACTTAATTGATACTTTAGCCAACTGAATATTGGGGTGCATTCCCCTTCTTTTTTTATTTATTTATTGAGCTTTTAATGTTCTAAAGGAAACAAAAATACATGGATTGGATGTCTATTGAAGCAAACAGAGTATATGACTCCTAAGGTTTTTGAGCTTTTTCTTGTTTGAGCTGTAGCCCACATAAATTTAGAAAAAGTATCAACTGAGAAAAAAAATGTTTTTGTTTACTAAACATGGGCAGGTGAATTACATCAATCTGCCAGAGAGCATTGGCTTTTATCAATGGGGATTAATCTTAAAAGTCTGAATAGCAGGATCTTAATTAAACAATGCAGGAGCCAGTAAAGTGCTCTCACTATGGCAGGTCAAGCGTTAAAATTTTAAGAGGCTTGTGAAAAAATGAGAAAAATTTTAGGATATAAGTGACTTTAGGAGTCATCACACACCCATAAATAAAAAATGAAAAATGTTTAGTTTTAAATCTTACCATATGAGCAGTCAGTTCTTCATGTGCAGATGTACCTATACTTATTTACTTGGGGAGAGAACTTGTACCAAGTTAATTGATGATCTAATGGTTAGAATTGGCTTAAGTTCTTGTATATGATTTTAGAAGGCTCTTTATTAAAATATACCTGTATGTTATAGAAAGTCAATACCTAATGTGTTGACATGATAAAATGTTTACCATTTTTTAGCATTATTTTAAACTGATTAGACAGTTTAAGCACACTATTATAACTTTAGTTTACTAAGATCTTTACTCATCACAAAGCTATCATGAGTAAGCATAGATATAAAACTCTTAATAGATTTTGCTCTTTAGAACTCTAATATGGCAACTTAAAAGGCTAAAATAAAACCTCATAGCTTAATTGTTCAAAGTACTAATTTTGTTAAATCAGGATTTGCCAAAACAAATCTATCAGACCAGAAGCACCATGTATTACCTTAATTTATCAAGAATAAACCTCTGACAGTGTCTTAAAACAAGCCAGATAATTTTTTGCTCTCTAAAAGAACTGATTAAAGTTTGACATGTAGAATCTGTATTCTCAAAAGCCAATTATTTGATAATTTTTGTAGTTTTTCTAAATAGGGGAGTTATCTCAGTAACAACTTTATTAGAAGGAGTAAGTCACTGTAAGAGCAAAAGTAACTAACTCATGAGTAAGATTTAAAAATCTCTTAACAAGTTTTAACATAAAAGTTTTAACCGGAACATTTTTGTCTATATCAGACATAAAACTCTCTTACTTTTTACCTAGTCTCTCATGTTTTAATATCTAGAGTTCTTTTTCAGGGAAACCAGGGGCATACTTCTTGAAAAAAATGTAAAAAGGTTAGCTAAAACATCTATACAGCTCTACATTAGGCCGCCCCAAATTTATTTGATAAGTTTTATTTGGAAAAAAAATTTTTTTTCATATATTATTTAAATTAAACCTCATTTATCAGAGCAAAAGCCTCTGGCATGTAAATAATTAACATAACCATTGTGTTATCTTTTACTAACCCAAGCCAGTTTTGCCTGTTTAGTTGAGAAAGTATTTTAAAAACTTTTTTTTTTTTTTGAAATCACTTAAACAATTTTAAGTAAAATGTTAAACTTTGTTTGTTAGGATCTTTGCTTACCACAAAGCTATCACACCCTTAGGGCAGCTATGAACAAGGGTGGGTACACAACTTAATTGATATTTCACTTTGATTTGGATAGGTAACTTAAAAAGCTAAGATAAACCTCATAGCTGAAATGTTCAAAATAAATTTTTACTGTTAACATTTCTTTTAGATGACCATTTTACTCTAAATAATTTTGTTGAATCACATCTGCCAAATGAAAAATTTTTATCAGGCCAGCAATACCACATTTAACCCTTTTTTCCTGGCAAGGCCACTGCTCTACACTGACTGGGTTATTAGAAAGCCATTTCAAGCATGGAATTAACAAATTAACAAACAGTGGCAGTTGGTATTGGGGTGCTGTTAAGGTTTGTAATTCTCACAAGAGGGAGAGAGACTGCAGGGGCATTTTACCATGCCTAGAGATCTCAGAAAATCTTTTAACTAATGAATTGATGCTGATATTAGCTATCAGAAGGACGAAACTGTCCTCTATTTTACTTTGGTAAAGGTGTGCCAACTTTATGAGTCGGGATCTTTAAAACCACATTTAGCTTAACTGAATCTTATTTAAAACTTAAAACAACCTTTAGTTACTTAGGGGTTAACACACATTAATGGAAACAAGGTTAGCACAGACTTAAAACATACATTTTTGGTGAAAAGAAAATATTTCCTTTTGAAAAACCGCTTTGGATTTTGCATTCTTAACTCTATCCTCTACACCCCCCCCCCCACCAGGGGGGGCCTTTGTGGCTTAGGGGAATGATTGACTGAATTTTTTGCCAATCTGTGGAGCAGTAGCTCTGTGCCATGATTGGCTGCATGGACGGAACAGGTGGGCTTAGTTTACCTCGCGTGGAGAAAAATCTTTGAAATTCTTTTTCTGGGCTAAGGTACATTTTTAGAGTTTTAAAGAAAAAAATCATTAAATTTCTATCAAAAGTGTGTACTGGTTCTCTGATTAATAGTTTTTAAGTTAGAGCTCTGGTGGTAGCCAGAGGGAAAACCTGGATTTTTTTTTTTTTTTTTTGCTGGCTAGTTTTAAGATAATGCCAAATCAAGAGCCCACAGTTCTTTAACTAATTTTAAATGGTCTCGTTTTTCTTCTACTAATTTTCTAAGGGAAGCTGTTTTTTGTGCTAGTTGAGTTTTAGCCTTGGTGGTGTCGGCCAAGTCGAGGACCGGAGCACAAAATGGAGGGGTGGTGGCATAGGGAGGTGGTCTGGACAAAGAAAAGCAAAGGGGTGGCCGGTCAGGATTATGATATTTGGCTATCTCTTCATCAAGGGATAAGGCCTCTTCAGGAAAAAGACTATCATCAGGCCCATCTTTGGCGGGGGGGTCTTAAGGTTGTCAAAGAGGGGTAAATCTTAACAGGAGGGGACTTAGCAGGAGCCTCAGGGATGGGGTCTCATGAATCAGGCATGGGAATAGAGACAGACTCACAAACAGAAGGTTATCTCTTAAACAGTTTCCTACTCTGGCCCATCTTTTTTCATTAGTAGTCCCTTCTAAGGGAAACTATGGACAAACATCATTCACAAAATCGAAAAACTTCTTGAGATCCTTTTTCTTAACCCTTGTTCCTCGTGTTTTGAGGGACTCTTTGAGGCCCCTAAGAAATAAATCATGCTTGCTCAATGCTTGTCCCATAATTGCGTCGCTCTTTCTTACCTTAAAACGGATCAATCTCACAGACGGGTAAATCTGCGGCGATCACCACGCAGATCTTCACTCACTCTGGGCTAAAGCGGCGATCCTATGCAAACCTTCACTCACTCCTTCTCTGAAGTGGTGGTCCTATGCTTCTTGGTCGACCATCGGGGAGTGACGTTCTCTCGGACCCCAGACCCAGAAAGCTCCCACGTTGGGCCCCAGGTTCCCCCGGCCTGCGGGGTTATTGACAGAAACCTAGGGTAGGGGGCGAGAGAATGGAGGGGACAAGAGACACGAAGAACGAGAGCAAGACAGGTTTCTGATCAAGCTCTGAAAATTTTATTTTGCAGCCGCATTTTAAGCACACACCATGAGGAAGTTCTGCTAAGGTAGTGGGGGGAGGGAGGTGGGTGAGCAACTTTCCAAACAGTTAGATGGTAATCACAGTTACAATGATCAGAATGTCCGTTCACCGGTTATGTGAGAGACTTAGCTAAGGTTTTGGCTCCCGGCACTTCCCTTCTTTCTTTCTTTCTTTCTTTCTTTCTTTCTTTCTTTCTTTCTTTCTTTCTTTCTTTCTTTATTTCTTCCCTTCTTTCTTTCTTTTTCTTTCTTTTCTTTCTTTCTTTTCCTTTTTGCCTCCAGTGTTATCATTGGGGCTCAGTGCCTACACTATAATTCCACTGCTCCTGGAGGCCATTTTTTCCCCATTTTGTTGCCCTTGTTTTATTGTTATTGCTGTTGTTGTTGTTGGATAGGACAGAGAGAAATCGAGAGAGGAGGGGGAGAGAAGACCTGCTTCACACTCATGAAGATAACAGCCACTGCAGGTAAAGAGCTGGGGGCTTGAACTGGAATCCTTGCTCTGGTCCTTGTGCTTCACGCCATGTGCACTTAACCTACTATGCTTCTGCCCAGCCCCCTGCAAAGGAGTTTCTTTACCATGCTCATGAAATGGATAAGAAATTCATGCACTGGAAAATTACTTTAAGTGTTAAGCTCTTTCACAAGTTTTACATTATAGATTAAATAGATTAATGATTGAGAAGAAGGGGAAAGACTGTGGGATTTATTATCCTTCTGGCATAGATGAAGAAATAGAAGTGAGAAAAGATAAGTTAGTTGTTACTAAAGCTTATGTGCATAAAGGTAACTCAGCAATGTAAAATTTTTTTGAAGCTTCTATGAGAACCCTTAAATTTTGACCATGTACTGATTAGTTCTGTACTGCTGAACAATAAATCATCCCAAAATTGAATAGCAATACTATCACAATTTCTTGCATCATGGCTTTTGAGGGTCACATGCAAAATTATAATCACAGTCTCAGCTTGTCTTGGGGGAGGGCACACTTCTACCATCCTTCATTTAGCAGTTTTCAGGCCTTGGGTTCTCATGGGCTTTGGCACAGTTGTCACATGAGTACAACTCCTTCTCTCCCTGTGATAGGTGCTTACCACAATTTACTAGATCTAAGTCACTGAGTCCAGCTCTCACCCAAAGGGAAGAGCTTACACAGATGCAGGTACAAGGAGAGTTGATTGGAATATATTTTATAGACAGCCTACAAAAATATTGTTTTTTAGGTAGCATATAAGTCAAAATAAAATTTTCACTAGACATGCATATTTAAAATTTAATACTGTATCAGGGGACATGGCTAAAATGAATGCTTTACCAAACGAATGATTAGAAATTAAAAATAACTTCAGTGTCAAGAAGGGAACAAATAATGGCATTGAGTATAATACTAACCTGAAACTGAAAAATTCAAACTGAAACATAAAACATGTACATATATCTTTATCTGATTGTAACCAACAAATCCCAGCAAAATAAAAACAGCCATCAATTAGTGTCAGTTTGGACCTTGTTGGTTGATTGTTTTGGATGTCTTTATTTATAAACCTCAGTGCAACCTTGTAGCAAAATAAGAAGGGGTTAACAATTATTGTTAGGGCATTATTTTCTATACTTATTAAGAAAGGAATTTTAGTTTGCATTTATTAGTGTTAAGAAAGGGGCCCTATTTGGGGAGTCCTGAGATTCCCAAACAGACATGATGGGCCTAGACATTGAATAAATCACTCTCTCCATTGTTAACAGTCATCTCTATGAGGAACAACAAAATAGACCCCTTTGTGGGCCCCCCCATAGGACTTTGCCCTCAGCTTGGATCAACAACAGTAGAGAATGTTCCATTCTCTGAAGGGAGGATGTGGGGCAATGTGAAAGCATGGTAGATCATAGGGGAAATGCCCCAACCTTGAGATGGAAGTCTGAAAAGACACCCCACCTGTCAGTCTCTCCCTTTCAGGGATAGAGCTTGGAGGGAAAAGCTTTCCTGACTCAGTTCCCCCTTGTCAGTCTCCTAGGCTTCACAAAGGCCTGCACCCTCTAACACTTAACCCATTCCTCTGCTACAAATCAAATGGTTGCCTTCTTGAAAATTCACGTAAAGTTCACTATAACTTCACCATGTTTGATCACATACAAACTATACTCCATCACCCTGCTTTGTCAGTAACTTAACAATAAACCCCCACACATTATTTCCTTCTTCTTTGATCACTACATCTTACATCAATATTCTGTTCTTCTCTGCTTTATCTCACTCTGCTGGTTTAACCACCATGTTTTTCTTAATACCTTTAGTTAATTAACATCTTTGCCTCATGGTAACTAATCATCCTGACCTTTCACTACCCCTATCAATTCTCATCATTCCTGGCTCTCCCATCACAGGGGTACTGACCTTTTGGAAACCCATAATTACTGACATATGTAAAAAATGTTCTTTGTTCCACTCTGCTATATAAGCCCTGTCTTTTTCTGAATGAAGGAGATTGTTCATACCTGAATTTTCCTGACTGGTCCCTTCTGTTTTGCGCAATCTCTTGAATCGGCAACAGGGAAGCCAGCAGCTACCTCAGTTGCTAGGCCACCCACATTAACACCAGCAGGAGGATGGACAACATACTCTTGCTACATCTGAGGAAGATGGGTCGAAATTGGAGCAGATTAGAATGTTCCTATTCATGACCACAGAATGTGAGCTTGGATCTACAGGGATGCAATGGTCACATAGGCACCTAAGCTGAATAAGGGCCCCAGACCAAATCAAATAGATGAGGTTTACAGTCAACAATATTTATACCACTTCCCATATTAGGGAGCTACTCTCTTCCCTTATCCAGCTTTCTGGTCTTTTTTCCAGCCATGACATCATCTCCCCAGATAATAACATGGATCCACCTGCATATCAAATTTCAGGCTCAGGGGGAAAAAATACCAGTATAGCCACAGGCCCTTTGGAATAAAACTAAAATATACCTACTAGATATCTACAAAATGGAGACCCCCCCCCAACTCTTTATCTGCACTACTCCAGCCTTTATGTTCATGATTAGTCAACAATTTGTTTGGCTTTATATGTTAACTCTCTTTTCAGCCACCAGGTTCCAGATGCTAGCATGATTCCAACCAAACTATCCTGGACAGACAACCCCACCAATGTGTTCTGGAGCTCTGATTCCCCAGAACCCCTCCCCACTAGGGAAAGAGAGAGGCAGGCTGGGAGTATGGGTCAGTCTGTCAACGCCCATGTTCTGCAGGGAAGCAATTACAGAAGCCAGACCTTCCATCTTCTGCATCCCACAGTGACCTTGGGTTCATATTCCCAAAGGGTTAAAGAATAGGAAAGTTATCGGGGGAGGGGATGGGATACGGAGTTCTGGTGGTGGGAATTGTGTGGAATTGTACCCCTCTTATCCTATGTTTTGTCAATGTTTCCTTTTTATAAATAAATTCAAATAAAATAAATTAAATAAAGAAAAGAAATCTAGTTTTATTTTTCTATGTATTCTCTGTAGAAAAGAAACACCTGCCTTTACAGGATGGAATTTGTTTGTTTGTTTGTTCCCTCCAGAGTTATTGCTGAGGCTCAGTGGCTGTACTATGAATCCACTGCTCCTGGAGGCCCATTTTTCCCATTTTGTTGACCTTGCTGTTGTCATTATTATTACTGTTGTCATTGCTGTTGTTGGATAGGACAGCAGAATAGAAATTGAGAGGGGGGAGACAAGGAGGGGGAGAGAAAGGCAGACACCTGCAGATGTGCTTCATCTCTGCTTCAAGCAGGTCAGCAGGTGTCTGCAGGTTTCTGCAGATGAAGCTGCCCACCTGTAGGTGGGGAGTCAGGGGCTCGAACCGGGATCTTTACCCATCTCCTTGCACTTTGCACCATGTGTGCTTAACGTATTGCACTACCACCCAACTCCCACACAAGATAGGGTTTTTTTTTAACATTTATTTATTTATTTACTTATTTATTTATTTATTCTTTTTTGTTGCCCTTGTTTTTATTGTTGTATTTATTATTGTTATTATTGATATCATCATTATTGGATAGGACAGAGAGAAATGGAGAGAGGAGGGAAAGACAGAGAGGGGGAGAGAAAGATAGACACCTGAAGACCTGCTTCACTGCTTGTGAAGCAACTCCCCTGCAGGTGGGGAGCTAGGAACTCGAACCAGGATCCTTATGCCCGTCCTTTTGCTTTGTGCCAAAGGATGGGTTTTTAAGTATGACTTACTCTGAAAACCTGGAGTCTTAATGTACACAGATGAGAATGAGACTATATAAAAGGGGGAAAAGGACAATAATGTGTGTGTGTCTGGAGGGAAGGTGATTTGAAAGCTTTGCCTCCTTCGTTTCGTCTTGGGCAGGGTCAGGGGTGTTGGATGATTTGAGAGATATAACTGTTATCCCTCCATTGGCCAATTGATCTTTTCAAATAAAAGTTAAGATTTTTGTTTTCCTTACAAGTATTGTAAAGTATCAATAATTTTTTTTTTGGGGGGGATATACTTTCTACTCTCTTTTTCCATCATTCAGAATAGATTTTATGATTGGCCTCTTTCTAAAATGTAGGAAGTTTAGAACAGGAGAGTTAAGATAAATTGTCAGATCAACAGCAAATAAGATGTAAAATTTAACATGATAAATTTGACTCCACACAGTACAATCATGGTTTTAGTGAGGTCCTGAGACCAAACAGAAAGTAAACATTTAAAATAACAAGCTGCTGGCTTGTTTATGAAAGGATTATCTCACATCTAATTGTTGATGTGTGCTGGTGGAGCACCAGATGGACTCATTTCCATTCCCTTCTAATCTAATGGTACACACTTTGCACTATTACATAATCAAGCTAAGGCAATATTTTATTAAGTAGGCAATGCTGATGTAACATACATCAAACCATCCAATTTTCTTATTGGGCACTACTATATTTATTTATTTGTTTGTTTGTTTTTCTAATCTAAACCAGAGCACTTCTCAGCTCAGGTTTATTGTGGTGGCA
This sequence comes from Erinaceus europaeus, assembly GCF_950295315.1. NCBI lineage: Eukaryota > Metazoa > Chordata > Mammalia > Eulipotyphla > Erinaceidae > Erinaceus > Erinaceus europaeus. The sequence goes on along the minus strand of NC_080173.1, from coordinate 26,331,740 downwards.
GGGATTGAACCATGGTACCTAGACATGAAAGTCTTTTTTGCATAATCATTGTGCTATTTCTCACATTTTTCAACATTCCAGACTAATAGCCATCCATTTATCCATCATTAATTAATTCATTCATTTATCCATTCATTCATTCATTCATCAACATTTCTAGCTCATCACCCTAAAATCCCACATTCTTAAACCCCAATCACTGACACTCTTGCCTCAGTGTTTACAGTTTACTTTACTCTAGTTCTATTATAATTCTAATATCATCTACTTAAATACTTAAATACTGACTATCCTCTGACATTTTTTGTAATTTAAGTTTTATGCATTTTTTTCCTCTGAATGTACTTTAAAATAAATTTATATAAATTCCTTAAAAAATAAAAAGGAATTTTTCTGACTATAGCTACAATCCTGGGAGTAGAGTTTGTCCCAGTCTGAAAACATTTAGAAAAGAGGGGTTGCAGAGGTGTCTCTTTGTCTTTATTTAAGGACCTGCCACAACAAATGGGGCTGCAGGTGAGAGATGTGACTCCAAATACCCACTTTAGCCAGAGGTTCTGAGGAATGATAAAGTGCTTATGGGAGGGATAAGTAAAAGGTCATCTCCTTTATCCCATCCACCCTTTGGGTTATGCGCAATTGGCTAGTTTGAGATGACATTGTTTCCTTGAACACCAGTGGGGCCAACCCTGAGTCAGTATTTCATATTCATTAACTAGGGCATAGCTGGAGACTGAAAAACCTTTCTGAGAAGGCTGCTTTCAGGGCTTGCTAGGTCAAAAGGATTGTTTCCCTTTGTAGCAGCCACATGTAACTGACTCCCTCTTAGATACTCATTTTTTGTTGCCAACCTTGGAGCCTATGTTGAAACTACCTAATGTCATGTTGGAAAAATGTGCTTTTGGATTATATTTCACATTCTAGCATTATGTAGAATACAATTTGGACCAACTAAAAGAAGTGCTAATTAAAGCAATTGGTCCAGATAACCATTTAATTACTGAAGGCTTGATTTGTGTATGTTGGAGAATTTGTAAAATTTGCCAGCTGGGCCCAACAAAATAACTCACTTGGATCATGCTCTTGCCTTGCCATGTACACAATCCAAGTTTAAACCTAGCCCCCTATAATCCTGGCCAGTGCTGTTGTCTCTCTCTTTCTCTCTGTCTTAAAAAAAAAAGTCATCCTGGAGCAGTGACTCCCTGATATAAAAAAATAATAAATAGGGCCTGGTGGTGGCATACCTTGTTGTGCCAACCATAAATTTTGCCAAACCACACCCTAAACATTTACCTAGCTTGATACAGTCTGCATTTCCTGAATAGTATTTTACAGATATTTTCACCTTAATTTTATGTTTATTTGAGTGTGTTTTTAATTTAATTCTTGATTATAGTTGATATTATCTACCTATTAAAATTGCTGTAGGACTGTAATTAAAGTTATTTCACTCACATATTTTATTTGTTAAAATTGCTCTATAACATTGAGCAATTAATTGAGCATTAATTGCTCTATTCCTTCTCTGAGTTACTTTCCATATTTATTATATAGAAATAATTGATGACTATTCTTTCACAGACTATTGTGTTATAAATGTTGAAAGTTTTTCTTCTCATCTAAGTTCATTGGCTTATCTAATGAAACAGATTAACAGGAAGAAAGTAACTAGATACAAACTTGCCGGGAGCCAAAACCTTAGCTAAGTCTCTCACATAACCAGTGAGCGGAAATTCCGATCATTGTGAGTGGACATTCCGATCATTGTAACTGTGATTACCATTGAACTGCTTGGAAAGTTTCTCACCCACCTCCCTCCCCCCACTACCTTAGCAGAACTTCCTCCTTGTTTGTGCATAAATTGTGACTGCAAAATAAAATTTTCAGAGCTTGATCAGAAACCTGTCTTGCTCTCGTTCTTCGTGTCTCTTGTCCCCTCCATTCTCTCGCCCCCTACCCTAGGTTTCCGTCGATAACCCCGCAGGCCGGGGCACCTGGCGCCGGACGTGGGACCTTTTTGGGTCTGGGGTCCGAGAGAACATCACTCCCCGATGGTCGACCAAGGAGCATAGGACCACCACTTCAGAGAAGGAGTGAGTGAAGGTTCGCATAGGATCACCGCTTTAGCCCAGAGTGAGTGAAGATTCGCGTGTTGATCGCCGCAGATTTACCCGTCTGTGAGATTGATCCATTTTAAGGTAAGAAAGAGCGACGCAATTATGGGACAAGCATTGAGCAAGCATGATTTATTTCTTAGGGGCCTCAAAGAGTCCCTCAAGACACGAGGAACAAGGGTTAAGAAAAAGGATCTCAAGAAGTTTTTCGATTTTGTGAATGATGTTTGTCCGTGGTTCCCCTTAGAAGGGACTATTGATGAAAAAAGATGGGCTAGAGTAGGAAACTGTTTAAGATATTTTTATGAGACTTTTGGTCCAGAAAAGGTTCCAGTCTAGGCTTTTTCTTATTGTAATTTAGTAAATGATATACTCAAAGTCCATAAACATTGTCCTGATGTACAGGGAGTCATGAGAGAGGGAGAAAAAGTCTTACAACGACACTCCCGGCCACCTTCTGTTTGTGAGTCTGTCTCTATTCCCATGCCTGATTCAGGAGACCCCACCCCTGAGGCTGCCGAGATCAAAACGGCTCCTGCAAAGTCCCCTCCTGTTAAGATTTACCCCTCTTTGACAACCTTAAGACCCCCGGCCAAAGATGGGCCTGATGATAGTCTTTCTCCTGAAGAGGCCTTATCCCTTGATGAAGAGATGGCCAAATATCATAGTCCTGACTGGCCACCGCTAGGCTCTTCTTTGTCCAGACCGCCTCCCTATGCCACCACCCCTCCATTTTGTGCTCCGGTCCTCGACTTGGCCGACACCACCAAGGCTAAAACTCAACTAGCACAAAAAACAGCTTCCCTTAGAAAATTAGTAGAAGAAAAACGAGACCATTTAAAATTAGTTAAAGAACTGTGGGCTCTTGATTTGGCATTATCTTAAAACTAGCCAGCAAAAAAAAAAAAAAAAAGAAAAGAAAAAGATCCAGGTTTTCCCTCTGGCTACCACCAGAGCTCTAACTTAAAAACTATTGATCAGAGATCCAGTACACACTTTTGATAGAAATTTAATGAATTGTTTCTTTAAAGTTGTAAAATGTACCTTAGCCCAGAAAAAGAATTTCAAAGATTTTTCTCCGTGCGGTAAACTAAGCCTACCTGTTCCGTCCGTGCAGCCAATCATATCACAGAGCTCCTGCTCCACAGATTTGCAAAGACTGCAGTCAATCATTCCTCTAGCCACACCCGCCCCTCCTGGGGTCCGGGTGGGGGGGAGTGGCTGTGAGCTAAGGAAAAATTTTTTTTCACCAAGAATGTCTGTTTTAAGTCTGTACCTTGTCTCCATTAATGTGTGTTAACCCCTAAGTGACTAAAGTTTGTTTAAGTTTTAAATAAGATTTAGTTAAGCTAAATGTGGTTTTAAAGATCCCAACTCATAGAGTTGGCACACCTTTACCAGAGTAAAATATAGGACAGTTTTGTCCTTCTGATAACTAATATCAGCATCAATTCATTAGTTAAAAGATTTTCTGAGATATCTATGCATGGTAAAATGCCTCTACAGTCTCTCTCACTCTTGTGAGAATTGTAAATCTTACCAGCACCCCAATACCAACTGCCACTGTTTGTTAATTTGTTAATTCCATGCTTGAAATGGCTTTCTAATAACCCAGTCAGTGTAGAGCAGTGGCCTTGCCAGGAAAAAGGGGTTAAATGTGGTATTCCGGGCCTGATAAAAATTTTTTCATTTGGTAGATGTGATTCAACAAAATTATTTAGAGTAAAATGGTCATCTAAAAGAAATGTTAACAGTAAAAATTTATTTTGAACATTTCAGCTATGAGGTTTATCTTAGCTTTTTAAGTTACCTATCCAAATCAAAGTGAAATATCAATTAAGTTGTGTACCCACCCTTGTTCATAGCTGCCCAAAGGGTATGATAGCTTTGTGATAAGCAAAGATCCTAACAAACAAAGTTTAACATTTTACTTAAAATTGTTTAAGTGATTTCAAAAAAAAAAAAAAAAAGCTTTTAAAATACTTTCTCAACTAAACAGGTAAAACTGGCTTGGGTTAGTAAAAGATAACACAATGGTTATGTTAATTATTTACATGCCAGAGGCTTTTGCTCTAATAAATGAGGTTTAATTTAAATAAGGTATGTAAAAAAAATTTTTTTTCCAAATAAAACTTATCAAATGAATATGGGGCGGCCTAATGTAGAGCTGTATAGATGTTTTAGCTAACCTTTTTACATTTTATTCAAGAAGTATGCCCCTGGTTTCCCTGAAAAAGAACTCTAGATATTAAAACATGAGAGACTAGGTAAAAAGTTAAGAGAGTTTTATGTCTGATATAGACAAAAATGTTCCGGTTAAAACTTTTATGTTAAAACTTGTTAAGAGATTTTTAAATCTTACTCATGAGTTAGTTACTTTTGCTCTTATAGTGACTTACTCCTTCTAATAAAGTTGTTACTGAGATAACTCCCCTATTTAGAAAAACTACAAAAATTATCAAATAATTGGCTTTTGAGAGTACAGATTCTACATATCAAACTTTAATCAGTTCTTTTAGAAAACAAAAAATTATTTGGCTTGTTTTAAGACACTGTCAGACGTTTATTCTTGATAAATTAAGGTAATACATGGTGCTTCTGGTCTGATAGATTTGTTTTGGCAAATCCTGATTTAACAAAATTAGTACTTTGAACAATTAAGCTATGAGGTTTTATTTTAGCCTTTTAAGTTGCCATATTAGAGTTCTAAAGAACAAAATCTATTAAGAGTTTTATATCTATGCTTACTCATGATAGCTTTGTGATGAGTAAAGATTTTAGTAAACTAAAGTTATAATAGTGTGCTTAAACTGTCTAATCAGTTTAAAATAATGCTAAAAAATGGTAAACATTTTTATCATGTCAACACATTAGGTATTGACTTTCTATAACATATTGGTATATTTTAATAAAGAGCCTTCTAAAATCATATAAAAGAACTTAAGCCAATTCTAACCATTAGATCATCAATTAACTTGGTACAAGTTCTCTCCCTAAGTAAATAATTATAGGTACATCTGCACATGAAGAACTGACTGCTCATATGGTAAGAGTTAAAGCTAAACATTTTTCATTTTTTATTTATGGGTGTGTGATGACTCCTAAAGTCACTTATATCCTAAAATTTTTCTCATTTTTTCACAAGCCTCTTAAAATTTTATCGCTTGACCTGCCATAGTGAGAGCACTTTACTGGCTCCTGCATTGTTTAATTAAGATCCTGCTATCCAGACTTTTAAGATTAATCCCCATTGATAAAAGCCAATGCTCTCTGGCTGATTGATGTAATTCACCTGCCCATGTTTAGTAAACAAAAACATTTTTTTTCTCAGTTGATACTTTTTCTAAATTTATGTGGGCTACAGCTCAAACACGAAAAAGCTCGAAAACCTTAGGAGTCGTATGCTCTGTTTTGCTTCAATAGACATCCAATCCATATATTTTTGTTTCCTTTAGAACATTAAAAGCTCAAAAAATAAATAAAAAAGAAGGGGAATGCACCCCCCAATATTCAATTGGCTAAAGAGTCAATGAAGTAATTATACTAAACCTTTTTAATATTTACAAAAATTCAAATTGTCCATTTATTATATCTCATTGACAAAGCCACCCACTCTCCCAGCCATAGAGACATATTTCTTCTTTTCCTTTTTTCAGACATATTTCTTCTTTTTCTTTTTTCAACACTGGATGTCCATGTTTGTTTTCCTTTTATTATGGTGGATGACATTATTGATCTTGCAAAATCCACAGTCCCTGTTGGCAAGTCCTTACCACAAAGGACGCCATGGCAGTATATAGTCCAGCTAACCACACCAGCCTATCCAAGTCTTCTCTTTCTGCTGACCTACCACTGCTGACTTCATCCTTACATGTTTATTGACTGCTCACTTTTCTCCCAATATTCCTCATGTTCAAAGAACCTCACCTAATGTGTATGCACCTCCTCTGTGTTTTGGTACAACACCACCCTATATTTTCATGTCAATTCTTCTCTACCTGGTCCTTGCCTCCTAGTTTTACTTGTTCCACAGATGACCCTCTATGAAGAAGAAGAATTTCATCAGCTGGCGCTGACCCACCAGAGGACCAGACGTGCTGTTTCTTCCCCTGGACATCACATCCACTGACTGCTTCCCTTAGACTTGCTGGTGGCGCTCTAGGACATTTTGATGCCCCTTATGGGACCCCTGATTAGTCTTTTGTTAATGATTACCTTGGGACCCTTTATTTTTAATAAGATTATTTGCCTTATAAAACAACAAATTGACTCCTTGGCATCGAAACCCTTACAAATATATTACCACAGACTTGATTTGTCTGACAGAGGCTTGGCTGAACCTGAGGGTGACACACCTCTTTTAGGAGCTGCATAAAACTCTGATTTATGCACGCCAGCCTTGGCATGGCGTGGGCACCGGTAAGGGGTGCAGGGCAAAGCACTGCAGGGGGAGGACCCTATAGTCTGCCTCTGAGTCCCCCATGAAGCAAACCTGATTTGCTTGGAGATTGGTGTCAGTCATCAAAACTCTTCGCCGTGAGTTTTCCTCACCTTAGAAATAGTGGCTCTTCCTCCCCTCCCGAAAAAGTCACCAAGAGCCGTATAAGATGTGGGAAGATCAGTTCTATATTTACCCTGGGGGAGAAATCAGGTCAATACTTCGCCCCTCTGGTTAATGCCTGCTTATCTCTTAATAAGATTCCTAGCTTTTACCCTCAATTGCCACCTCACTTAAATTGTAAAAAGGGAGGACATGCCAGGAGCCAAAACCTTAGCTAAGTCTCTCACATAATGGGTGAGCGGACATTCCGATCATTGTGAGTGGACATTCCGATCATTATAACTGTGATTACCATCTAACTGCTTGGAAAATTGCTCACCCACCTCCCTCCCCTACTACCTTAGCAGAACTTCCTCCTTGTTTGTGCATAAATTGTGACTGCAAAATAAAATTTTCAGAGCTTGATCAGAAACCTGTCTTGCTCTCGTTCTTCGTGTCTCTTGTCCCCTCCATTCTCTCGCCCCCTACCCTAGGTTTCCGTAGATAACCCCACAGACCGGGGCACAAACTGAAACTCAAGGACACAAGACTAAAGGACAAATGAAGCAGTTGAAGGCCAGGGGGCATTTTTTAACTAAAGGGATAAGAATCTGAAGTATCATCATTTTTAATAGTTGAGATATATACATATATATATATATATAAAGTTGTGATATATATACATATATCACAACTTTAGTCACTTATCTGTTAAACCCCTCCCCCCATTAAATGGAGAAAGAATGAGAGAAAATCTGAGGCATCAAAGAGGGCAACAGAAGTTACAGGTTATTAAAAACAGCAAATGTTTAGTAATTGGATGCTTGCCTTGCCTAGCACATAGGTCATTTGAATAAAAATTTCTTTAGCCAGATCTTCTCTCTAAATTGTTTTAGGTCAAGCAGGCTGAAGAGATAGCATAATGGTTATGCAAACAACTTTCATTCCTGAGGCTCTAAGCTTCCAAATTCAATCTCCAGCAACCTCATAAACTAGAGCTTTGCAGTGCTCTGGCAAAAAAAAAAAAGAAATAAATTCTTCCAGGTCATTAAGGGAGAAATAGATTTTTCTTAAACCTGCTAGGTCATGATTCCCTTTAGTTCAAGATAAACCTCATGCCAAGGAATACTTAAGGGTGTACTCCCTTCCAGTAACCGTCGATGTAGATTATGGTTTGGGACACAACATGCTTGACAGGTACTGTTTTTTTTTAATTTCTTAGTATACCTTTCAATTATCAAGGCTTTTTTGTGTGTGTTTTGTTTTGTTCCTTTGTTCTGTTTGGCTTCACAGAACAATCTTAGCTGTAAAATTGAGGCTGCTTTTCTTTCCCTTGCTAGAGTGAAAGCATTTATTGTATTTCTAGGCTTGGTGGAGCATAAATATTCTGAGGGTGCCCTCTTCTGTTTCTACTTGGTAACAGTGAAGAATCTCATTCTCTTGTTTTAGGTTGAAAGTACCATGCAATTACTCTGTGTAAGACATGCGTGAAGATGAAGGTAGTGAGTGTAGCATTAACTTCAGCTCTAGCTACATGTTCAGCTGTAGCATGCTGGCTGCGTGGTCTGTTAGATTTTTCATAACACCAGAGCAGTCCTAATGCTTATCAAGACCTATTGCAAGTATTTTCAAATGAAAATGCTTTTCAAATAAAAGTCCAGTCCTATCCTTTTCTTTCTCTCTCACTATCTTTTCTCTCTCTCTCTTCTCTGTATTTTTTATCGACACCAGCGTTATTGCTGGAGCTTGGTGTTGGCACTACATATCTACCACTTTTAGCAGGCATTTTTTTTCCTTTCTTAATATTTTTTTATTGGCTAGGACAGAGAGAAGTTGAGAAAGGAGGGATAGATAGAGATGAACAGACCCTCTGCAGGTGGGGAGTGAGGGCTCAAACTCAGGTCCTTGCACATCCTAATATGTGTGCATAATCAGGTGTGCCACTGCCTGACCCCCTGAAAATAATTTTCTATAAATCCATAACATTTTGTAAATTCATAAAGGGAAGATTAAAAGCATTATGATCAACTTGCTGTAGGAGAGAAGGCTGAGACATTTTTTTCCCATTATTTGCATGGCCTCACCCAAGTGAGAACTATTTCTCACTTGTTTCTCATGTGAATAAGTGGATGTCCTACCGGAATTCCTCCGTAAAACAGCTAAAATCTGCTAAGTATAATCTTTGACAGCATGATATTGTTTTTATGCAAAAGGAAAACTGGGCTTTCCTTCTTTATTCTTACAAAGAAAACTACTGGTACATCTGATGGATTTCACTTTGAATACCTGTCATGTAACACAAAGGTTTACATTTTCTATTTTTCTAGATAACCTGAAAAGAAAGGAATTGGAGTGGAAAGTGATGTAGCTCAGACTATAGAGCACAAGTTTTGCACATGTGAAGCTCTGGGTTTGATTCTGGGCACCACACATGCTAGACTGGTGCTTTGGTCTCTTTCATCATATAAAATAAAATTTAAAGGAAAATCTGGTTTAAATATTTTTTTAACAAGAAGACAGATGGAATTGGAAAGCACTACTATTCTAGCTTTCATTCCAGCCAAATAACTAGCACAAAAACAACAGTTCCCCCATTTGGTAATTTAATTTTTCCTCCCTCCTTTTTTTCTTCCTTCCTTTCTTCCTTCCTTCCTTTCTCCCTTTCCTTCCTTCCTTCCTTCCTTCTTTCTTTCTTTCTTTCTTTCTTTTCTTTCTTTCTCTTTCTTTCTCTCTTCTTCCTTTTCCTCTCTCTTCCTTCTTTTCTCTCTCTCTCTCTCTCCCCCCTCTCTCCCCCCTCTCTCTTTCTTACTTTCTTTCTTTCTTTTTCCAGTAATCACCTGGGCTTCATGACTCTAAGCTGACTTTTTCATATGGAGACAGATACCACAGTGCTGAAGTTTCCTTCAATGTGGATGGGAATCTGGTTCAAATTTGTATCTCTGGCATGATAAAGTAGGCACACTATCCAAGTGAGCTATTTTGCAAGCCCAACTAAGGTATTTATTTACTTGTTTATTTGCCACCAGTGTTATTGCTGATACTAGGCATTGTTAAGACAAAGCCACTGCTCCTAGAGGCCTTTTTTTTTCTTTCTCCCCTCCCTCCCACTCTCCCTACCTACTTTCTTCCCTTTCTTTTTTAAAATTTTAACTTGCTAGGACAAAGAGAAATGGAGAGGGGAGGGGAAAATAGAGAGGGAAAGAAAGAGAGATGCCTGCAGACCTGCTTCACCTAGCCTCCTGCAGGTGGGGAGTGGGGATTCAAATCTGGGTCTTTGCTCATGGTAAAGTGTGCACTGAACTGAGTGTGCCTACCAGCTAAGTTTTTGTAATTCTGCTCTAGAAGAAAAATAATTTTTTTTCTTTTTTGCTAAAATAAGCCTATTTCTAAAATTCTTTGTTTGTGTACAGTCGACTTCAAAGTACCATCAATATATTCCTTCTTCTCCCACTTCATTTGCTTCCTTCCTGCTTTCCTTTCTTCCAAGTACAAGAGATTGGACTCAGGTTCTCATATATATGCTCCACTTTGAGACATCTCTTCAGTCCAATTTTCTTCCTTTTTTCTTTTTTTGGAAAAATGAAATAGATAAGTAAATAAATATGAAAAGAGAGAGGGGGAATACATAGCACTGCTTTACCCTCCATGGAATTCAAATCATTTTATCTGTGTTTCTCTCGTGAGATGCCAGATATTAAAGCCATGTCCTCAAACAGGCAAGGTAGGCATTTTCCCCTTGAATCATCTCTCTCTGGCCCAATGTATGTTTCTTGACTACTAGAAATATTTCAGATTTATCCTGTCATACTGATACCCACAATACTATTTCCTGTCTAATGAAAAAGGAGGATTCCTTGGAAAAAAGCATTTTTTTTTGTGTGTGTGTGTGTCTATACCCAAAAATGGGATTCCTATTATTTACTTTGGAAGACTAGTGGGCTGAAGGGCAAATGCTAGAAGAAGAAGTGGGCTGAAGGTCTTTGGTTAAGAATGAATCAGACTTGACTTTAAGTGACCAAATAAAATGAAAATAAACAAACAAAAACATGAAAAGCAACAATAAAAAATTGATAGCATTTATTGAACATTTGCTATTTGACTGATAACTGTGTAAAACACTATTCCTTACAATATTCATCATACTCAATAGCAGCTCCACAAATTAAATGCTATTATAATGTATCCTTTTTACCAGTGAGAAAAGTGAAGCTCACAAAGGTTGAATAGCTTCCTGAAGCCAGCATAGCTAGGCCATGGCAGAGCCAGGATTGGATGCCATTGTATCTGAGGCCAAGGTCATGCTGTTGGGACTTCATTGCCTTCCAAGTCTCTCCATGATCCTCATGACTCTTTCATCTGTAGAACTGATATGACCCTTATGCTGGACTGAATGTTTTAATTTTTTAAGCTCTTAATCACAGACATGCCCCTCTCCCCACCATCATATCGAATAGGTTTTTTTAATCTATTCTGCATCTTACACAATTGCCTCAAGGGTTCTATTAGCCTACTCACACTGTAAAATTAGAACAAATTGTTGTTTTTGTTAGTGGAGCACACATTGCAGGTTTTGTTAGTGGATCACACATTGCAGAAGCTAGCTTATATGAAGTGTTCATATTGGATCAAACATTACTTCTTTCTGAGTGTCTATAAAATGTCCTTACACACTGAGAAAGCACCATATAATGTCTCTCAGCCCTGGCTCATGTGAAGCAACCATCACTTAAAAAGGTTTTAGCTTGGCTGCAGAATCATGGTGGCAAAATCAGCATAGTACAGTAATGACAGACCATGATTAAATTTACATTTAAAATACATTACTATGAGTTTGAGTATCCCAGATGGTATTGAAAGCATAATATGATAAAGCATGACCTTTCTCTCTTTGTTGTGAGATGCTGATTAGGTTATCATTATACCTGAAACCAGAGATTGCAGAAGAGAAAAAGATATCATAGAAATAAGAATATATATGTGTAATCTTATTTGATAGGACAGACAGAAATTGAGAGAGAGGAGAGGGAGAGAAAGGAAGATAGACATCTGGAGTCCTGTTTCACCACTTGTGAAGCATTCCTCCTGCAGGTGGGGGATGACAGGTGGGAGCTCAAACCCAGGTCCTTGTGCATGGTAAAGTGTGTACTCAGTGGGGTACAGCACCACCATCCCCCCAAGATAAATATTTTTTAAAAAATTTAAAAAAAGAAAATCCAGTGGAGATAATATATATATGCATTCTTAACATTTTATAATTTGAAGATTTTGAGTGTACATATACCTATATATGCATATAACTCAGTATACATGTATATATAATCTTTAAATTAGAGAATTCTAAGAGAAATATAGATTTCCTCCACCACGAATAGAGAATTTATAATAAATACATCCAAACAAAAAAAGATTTTATTTTGGACCTTGAAGTAATTTTGGTAATGTCCAGGTAACTGGAATATACTTTAGAGGGATCTTTTTTTTTACTGCTTACAAATTTTTCATCCCCATATTTTAAAAAATAAGGAGTTCTCTAGTTTTATTCTCAAACATCAATGCTGTTAAGAATTTTAAATCATTCAGATTAGTTTTTATTGATGATCCTCTGTTTAACAGCAATTGATACCTGACTCAGATGTTTGTCAAGGCTTTATGTAGGTCTTTAAAAAGTCTCAGAAGTCATATAGCAAGAGAAAGAGGAGAAACTCAGCACTGCTGAACTTTTCCCAGATGTGTTCTTTCATTAGCTGGGTGGCTTTGTGACAGTCTCTCAGTTACAGAAGTCTTGACTTATTCATGACAAAAAAAATGTACATTTTGTGCCAGTTGCATCCTAGATCTTTTTCCTTCCTTTCCAAAGATTCTCTGTCTTAGTGATGATGGCCCACAGGGTGAAGTATGAGTAGAGATGATTTAAGTAACCTTTGGAATGCCATTTTAAAGTTCAGTATAATTGTTTTTACTCTCAGACATTTTTCTATTTTACTTGTAGAATTATTTCAGTGTAGATATCTCAGGTAAAACTCAGATGAGAGAAGATAATAGAGAATTGAAACATATGAACTTGAGAAAAATATATATGGTCAATTCATACTAAGACTTTGGGAGAACTATGGTGATTGTGGTTGGAGGTAGAGATTAAGAACATAGAACTTTTGTGGTGGGAGTAGTACAGATTTAGTTCTTCATTTTTCAGACTCAGGTACCAATCTTACCTATTGACTGTGAATGATATTTTCTTCTTTTCTTATTTATTTATTTTGCCTCCAAGGTTATCAATAGGCCTCGGTGCTTGCACTACAAATCCACTACTTCTTGAAAGCCATCTTTTTTTCCATTGTTGCTGTTGCTCTTGTTGGATAGGGCAGAGAGAAATTGAGAGAGGAGGGGAAGACAGAGATAGGGAGAGAAAGATAGACACCTGGCAGACCTGCTTCACCACTTGCAAAGTGACCCACCGTGCAGTTGGGATGCCAGGGATTTGAACTGGGATCCTTGCACTGGTCCTTGTGCTTAGCACTATGAGTGCTTAACCCGGTGCACCACTACCCGGCCCTGGTATTTTCTTTTAAAAGAAAGGTATTTGGTTTTATAGTTTATGTTGCCATTGGAATTAGGGTTACTGTTAATGAAAATGCAGAATTTCCTGTAATGGATGTGATTTGGAGGATAGAGTACAACACATCTCACTGAATATTTTCACTCAAGGACATGTTCCAGGACATGCATTTAAATGTTCTGAATCATTATTATGTTTCCTCTGTAATGTGTCCTGGTCTGTTTTCTTTTGTAATATTACCTGAAAATGATGAAGCTCTTAAAAGTGGGCTTGAAGTGAGGAGCCAGAGCAAGTGGGCTTATCTTTGTTTATGACTAGTCCATAGCACTGTCATCAAAGAGAAAATGATTCACAACTAACTCATCACTAAGAAAATTAAACAATAAATATCACTTAGTACCTTTTATCTACCAAGACATCTTCATTATATGGATTTATCTACAAAAGGTCATCTGTTGGTAACATTTGAAATAAAAACCACAGAACTATACCCAAATCTCAAAGTAGAGCAAATCATGTGAATCTACAAGAACTATTGCAAAGAATAATTCATCAGGGAGAAAATTGAGATACTGGGATCTTAATTAATTCTTAATCCTACTATTACCAAATTTCCTAACTACTGTCTGCAACATTTTTAGAAAAAAAAGAAAAATTTCTATTCAAAAAGCAATATCAGAAATTATGAGTTGGGATGAATCAGTTGTAATGAATCTAAAATAATCTGAAACCTCGGGGTCTTTTCCACTGCTCTACGCCAGTAAGATGCCTACTGCCTTCATTTATTCAGGAAATCAATACCAATTTAGTGTCAGCACCCTAGAAAAGCACTTCAGAGAAAACCTTGGATTATGGATAATAAAAGACATAGTTCATTAGTTACTTACTTACACACACACACACACACACACACACACACACACACACACACACTCATAGCATCAATTTCCAGTATATACATTTTTTCTCACAGCATAAAGATAAGTATCTTGGGAGTCCAGCGGTAGCACAGCAGGTTAAGCACATGTGGTGCAAAGTGCAAGGACAGGCATAAGGATCCCAGTTCGAGCCCTGGCTCCCCACCTACAATGGGGGTTGCTTCACAAGTGATGAAGCAGGTCCATGGGTGTCTATCTTTCTCTCCCCCTCTGTCTTCTCCTCCTCTCTCCATTTCTTTTTGTCCTAACAATAATGAAATCAATAACAATAACAATAATAACTACAACAATAATAACAACAAGGGCAACAAAAGGGAAAATAAATAAATAAATATAAAAAATTAAAAAATAAGTGTCTTAATTACCCTCACACTTAGAATGATTCCCTTCTTTGAGTTAAAATTGCATCAGAATAAAAACCACAACAGGACCCAATTACTATATAATTGACATGAAGTTCAAATTGTGTGGGAAACATTAACTGATCTGTCTCCAGGGTTGATGTGAAGGAAGATGTGGACTTCTGAGGCTTATCATTAGAACTCTCTGATGCCTTCATCAAATACAGCACAGAAGGAGTTAGCATTTCTCACTGGGACACATATGGTCTTCTAATAATGCTTTTTTCTTCATTATTTTAAAGGGCATCCTACCATATGTCATCTGGTTTGTCCTCCAGGGGAAAAAAAAAATCTTATCTAACTTTTTTTCTTTGCTTTTCTTATAATCTCCAGAAGTTCACCACTCTAGGCGGACTTGCTCAGATAGAGACAGAAAGACAAAGAGACCTTGAAAGGTGGTGTGGGCCAACTCTAAGCAAAGCAGTGTACTCACTATTCAAATGCCACACGTGCCAGTCTTTGCCATGTTTAAAAATATACTTCAATGCATTAAATCAATATAAGTATTCGGAGCTGCCCATAATGAACTTTTTAGATAGGACCAGTAAGGATTTCTCAGATAGTCTTCGGAGAGATGATCTGCTGAAAGAATCATATACTACAGTTAAGTTTGAAGAATCATATAAACTCACAAATTCCTCTGGTGGGGGGCAGCTCACCAACACTTTTACACATGACTATATGCTTGAGGAGATCAGGTACCACAACTTTTACAGTCACTCTATATTCCTGGCCTCCATATAAGATTGGTGCCATAAAGCTTAACCATGAAGTAAACAGTTATTTCACCAAAATGGGTTTATTCGGGGGGGGAGGCAATCTGAGAAATGTAGTCTCATGATGAATTATGCATGCACTTCACTTAAACTGAAACCCCCACCAGATATATGCAGCCTTTAGAGGGACTGCTGCTGCAGAGTGGACTTCTTTTTGTCTTTGGCACTGCTGTGGAAGCAACACCTACCCCTTACTACTGGAGAGGTGATGCCTACAGGTGGTTCCTGTAGTTTGCTGACTCCTCATACAGGTGCACTTTGTACTAGTCCCTGAAGGCACCTAAGTAGTATTTATGTATATTAATTATCATAGTACATAATAAGTTCAGAAAAGTCATGATGCATTTTTGCATAGGAAAACAGAAAAAAAAAACATGATGACTTTTCTGACAACCCAATAGTAAGAAACCATGGATTATTTGGAGTCGCAATGGCTCTGAGAAATCTTGAAATGAGAAATTTTATTTACTTTCATTTATCTTACTATTTTTGCCAGAGACATCTTCTCACCTCTAAAGTAATAACAATGTCACATAACATCTACAGAAAACAATTTGGTAAACACTGGTTTAGTTATCATTATATTCCTTTTTCTATGATTTATCATATCCTTTCAATAAAACAGATTTTAAAGACTTAACAACTCATTCATTATTAGAAATACATCTGGTCTAAAATTATATGGGTCACTTTAAGTTTTAAAGACTAGGAAAAGGCAAATGATAGGAAAAATAATTTAGTCCTTGTTCCCCAGCATCAGCTATGTTGCAAGTTCAAGACTTTGTGTAATCTAGGCTTACTATAGAAAGTTTTCTGAGTAATTTGGAATGTAGGCCTAATTGGATAGGACAGAGAGAAACTGAGAGGGGAGGGAAAAACAGAGGGGGGTGGGAAGAGGAAGATAGACACCCATAGACCTGCTTTACTGCCTGTGAGGTGATCCCCCTGCAGGTGGGGAGCTGGGTGCTCAAACCAGGATCCTTGCATGGAGTGCTGTGCTTCATACTATGCACATTTAACCTGTTGTGCCTCTGTCTGGCCCCCTCCATGTACTTAACTTTTTTCATTTAGGCATTCTTACAATCACCACTCCTCTCGTGTCACTGGTCTGAGGACTGAACAACAGAATAATGATTGAGGGAAGGAATAATGGAAAATGGAAGTCAAGACCACGTGGTCAATATTAATAAAATAAATAAAAGAAGGAGAAGGAGGAAGGGGAGGACAGGAAGAGGAAGATAAAGAAGGATAGAAAAATGAAATATGGCCTCCATACTAATATATCTAATATATATATATATATATATATATATATATATAGCCTCCAAGGTTATCGCTGGGGCCCCGTGCCTGCACTATGAACCCACTGCTCCTGGAGGCCATTTTTCCCATTTTGTTCCCCTTGTTATTGTTGTTGTCGTCATTGCTATTGTTGTTGGATAGGACAGAGAGAAATCAAGAGAGGAATGGAAAACAGAGAGGGGAGAGATAAACACCTGCAGACTTTGGGAAGCCAAGGGCTCGAACTGGGATCCTTAGGCCCGTCCTTCTGCTTTGCTCCATGTGCACTTAAACCTCTGAGCCCCTCTTTTTATATTTCATTGTGGTTTTAAAACTTTACAATACAGTCATCAACATGTAGACACAACCCCTCAGCTCCCTATGATATATATTCAGGTGTTTGGGCTTTATTTATTTATTTATTTATGGCTTTTCTTTTTAAATGGAGACAGAGAAACTGAGAAAGATGGGTGATAGAGAGGTGAAGAGAGACACCTGCAGCTCTACTTCACCACTTGTGAGCACCCCATAACCTGCCTCACCACACAGATGGAAAATGGGGGCTTGAATCTGGTTCCTTGCACATGGTAATGTGAGTTCTACCAAGTGTACTATTGCCCAGCTCCCCATATTGATTTTCTATAAGCTGTTTTTATTTTCTATGTATTCAGTGGGGGTGGGGTGGGGCATGACAAAGGAACTTCATTCTGGCACATGCAATGCTGATGGTAGAACTCAGGTCATTATACTTGAGAGTCCAACACTTTTTTTCACTGCACCACAACCCAAGCCACTATAAGCTTACTTATTTTACCTTCATTTTTTCATTTTTTCTTGCCTTTTCCTTCTTCTTCTTCTCCTTCTTCTTCTTCTTCTTCTTCTTCTTCTTCTTCTTCTTTTTTGCTTTGCGTTCTCTTCCTCAATTTCCTTATTTCTCTTTTCATATATTCATATTTCCTTTTTCTTTTTGCATTCTTAGTGGATATCTAATCTGGTTCAATTGCTGCTTTACTCAGTACAATATAAGTACTACTTTATGGGTTCTCAATGCTTTCGTGCCCAAGATGTATTTCTTTTTTTAAAAAATATATTATTAGTGATTTAATATTGATTTACAAAATTACATGTCAACAGGGGTATAAACCCACTCCATTCCCACCACCAGGATTCTGAATCTTCATTTGCCCTACTGCAAGACAGCACATGGGCCAGCCATCATCTCTACAACTAAATGTCTACATTTATACATAATTGCCCCATTTTCCTTCCTTATCCAATCCTCTCTTCCCCTCCAAGCCACTCATGACAACATTACTGCCTCCCTCTATGTCTCCTTTTTCTCCTCTCTTTCTGGGTGTTGATGAAGCTGGAGTTCAGAGCCCTCTTATCTTTTTCCTCCTATCACTTCTCCCCTGCTGGGAGTATAGATCAAGGTTGTTTTGTTTTGGGGATGTAAAAGGTAGTAGTTCTGGTTTCTGTAATTGCTTCTTCATTGGATGTGGTCATTGGCAGGTAGACCCATACCCCCAGCCTGTTTCTGTCCTTCCCCAGTGGTCCAGAGCTCTGGAGAGGTGAGGTTCTAGGACACACTGGTGAAGTCATCTGCCCAGAGAAGTCAGGATGGCATCATGGTAGCATCTGCAAATTGGTGTCTGGAAGGTGGCAGGACATAAAATGAGACAAAATGGTTAATACACAGGACCAAGATATATTCCTACCTCAAACTGAAAATTACAGATAAATCATTAGCAAATGCATTACTTTAGCATTTTCTTTATAGTTGCATATCAGATTGCATGCATTTTTCTCTGTATTAAAAATTTCTTTTTTAATATAGCAAATCTTTGCCATTTTTTAAATTTTTATTTATAAAAAGGAAACACTGACAAAAACCAAAGGATAAGAGAGTTACAACTCCACACAGTTCCCACCACCAGAACTCCATATCCCATCCCCTCCCCCTGATAGCTTCTCTATTCTTTATCCCTCTGGGAGTATGGACCCAGGGTCATTATGGGGTGCAGAAGGTATAATAAAATTTGTAATTGAACCAGTGGGTCATAGGAAGGTTAACAAACACATTAAAGAAAAAAATGCCACCTCATAGAAGAAAAACCCTATTTGCAGATGGTAGCTGTCTTTAGCAGTAACTCAGTCATGATTTTCTTTTTATTAGAAACTCTCCCATTTGCACAAATTCACCTTTAGAGTCTGGAGGAGCTTTATTTACTAGGTACCTAGTACAGTGGCTTTAAGTTTTCTTATTTAGTAAAATCCATTTTTCAGATTCCAAATTAAAATGTTAAAATGGCAGTTTGGGACTACTTGGTCTGATTAGGTATGCATGACTGTGATCTATTCATTTTCCTTCCCCCATGACCCCTAAATAAATTACGAAGCTCAGCAAAATACATTTTAAAAGCCACCAGTTTAATCTGATATTAATTGTAGAAGAATATTTCTTTCACTAAGCTAGCATCGCTTATTTTTGTGTGCTTCTTGGATATACATCAAACTCTGCATGTAACAAATAATCAAATATTACCACCTTTAGCTTCTTCCACAGACTCTTAACTTATTTAGATTTCTTTTAATAAATTAGGCTGATGAGAAAAAATAAAGCAATACCTTTTTCAAAAATTCAGAATGATGATGCCATCATACCAAGAAGGAAACCCAAGGTTACACTTTTTTGCAGAAATTGTATTCTGTTGAATTCCTTTGAGTCGTCTCTCTCCAGAGGTTAATCCTGCTGTTATTTTGTTGTAAGGCTGTTCTCTTCTTTAGTTTCCATCTGCCTTGCTAGATGACAAGGACTTTCAAGAACTCAAGCTGTTTTCAATTTGGAGGAAGAAAAAAAAATTAGCCTGCCATTTAAGCCTCCCAGGGTCTGTAATGAAGCACTCTGCCTAGAAGTCAGGTTTAAGAAAGAAGCTTGGATCTTTCTTTCACTGAGGATTTATAAGGACAGACTCCTTCAAATGTGCTGATATTGGAATGACATGTTGTTAAATCAGAAATTAATTTTATTTGGGGTGCGTTTTTTTTTTCTTTTTCAATTCTACCTAAAAGCATTTTCAAACTTCTTAGTATGGAAGGATCCATAGGATTGTATATCCATACTGCCGCTACTCTAAATGAAGAGAAACCTAAGTCCTTCAGCCTTCTTTTAACAGCTCTAATTGCCAATTAGTATCTTTTTTCCTCTAGTTGTTTCCTTTGGGTTGATTGTTCTTCACAATTAGTGCTAAAGTCCTCAATGGCAGGACTATGTCTAATACATGAGGTTTGAGCAAATTGACCAAGTAGAAAATAATAAAGCATTGCATTATCGGACAACTCTGTCCACTAGCAGTTAATATAATGCATCCCATTATCTAAAAGTGAAGCACCACAAACATATGCCTTCCTTTGTTTCATCCACTGTTGTAACTAAGTGCACAGATTAGTTAGTCCCTGCTTGCAAAGTTGCTCAGTAAAATAAGTGTGAGTATAACTTAGCGTGAAGTGTCAGTGAAATTTAGAAATCCAGGAAGGCAGATATTACTGCAGTTCAGTTAAGAGGTTAGAGATCCTTAGGTCAAGTTTATGATGGGGAAAAAGGGAAAAGAAAAGAGTCAACAAAATTAAGAACTACTTCAGACAGCAATATTAATATCTTGTGATAGTGGAGTTCAGCATGAAGAAAGAACCAAAATTAATTTAGACATTAAGTGGTTAATAGCTGCCAATAGGTTACTAAATTGTTTCCTGGCCTGATACCCACCCTTCTATACCCTGTTTTGTAAGCCTAGGATTAACACTCTGCGAACTACTATGATGAAGAGGACAATGAAAAGACATATATCACTATGTTCATTACAGAATTATTTACAATAGCCAAGAACTGGAAACAAACTTTGCGCCCATCGACTGTTAAATGAATATACAAGATTTTATATATACACATTATGGAATACTATTCAAATATAAGGATGAACTCCTGCTGATTGCAATAATATGGGTGGACCTTGAGTGTGTTATGATAAGCAAGATATTTCAAATGGAGAAAGATAAATACCTTTTGATTTCAGTGGCCATTTCCAAATGGTTCTTGTCAAAGTGCTGCATAGAGTGGCAACTTATTATTTTTTATTTCTTTATTGGGGGATTAATGGTTTATAGTCCACAGTAAAATAGAATAGTTTGTACATGTGTAACATTTTCCAGTTTTCTACATAACAATTCAACCCCCACTAGGTCCTCCTCTGCCATCATGTTCCAGGACTTGAACCCTCCTCCCCACCCCAGAGTTTTTTTACTTTGGTGCAATATACCTAGTACCTTATTATAAATGTTTTTGCTTAATGGCAGGCTATGTATCAAGTTTCTGCCATTTTAGAGAAGAATCTGTAAGAAAAATATCATTCCTGATTAGAAAAAAAAGAAAAAAGAATAACATGGAGCTGGGGTGGTTATAGCATAATGGTTTTGCAAGCCACCTTCTTGCCTGAGGCTCTGAGGTCCTAGGTTCAATACGCAGCCCACCATAAGCCAGAGGTGAGTAGTATTCTGTTCTCTCTCTCTCTTTCCTTCCCTCCCTCCCTTGCCCTCTCTCTTTCTCTGTCTCACTTTCCTTTAAAAATAATAAATAGCGGGGCTGGGTGGTAGTGCAGTGGGTTAAGCACACATGGTGTGAAATGCAAGGACTGGCTTAAGGATCCCGGTTCGAGCCCCCAGTTCCCCACCTGTAGGGGGATCACTTCACTGGCGATGAAGCGGGTCTGCAGGTATCTACCTTTCTCTCCCCCTGTCTTCCCCTCCTCTCTCCATTTCTCTCTGTCCTAATCAGCAACGACATCAATAACAACTATAATAATAATAACCACAACAATGATAACACAACAAAGGGCAACAACAAAAGGGAAAAAAATAGCCTCCACAAGCAGTGTATTGGTGGTGCAGGCACTGAGTCCAAGCAATAACCCTGGAGGTGGTAATTAATAATAATAACAATAATAATATCATGAAAAGTTTTGAAAATGATCTTGGGTTCTTAGACAAAAGAGTTCAACTTAGGATACAGTGTACTGAAAAGTTTCCAGATGATTCGTTGTTGCTCAGTCAAACCAAAAGGAAGGTGATAAATGATGACTAATTGAAAGGAGGTGTTAACATTTGAGTTTGAGTAAAAAGATCTATTTCACATTTGAAAATAATTCTTTTTTTATTTATTTAATTAATTAATTTATTTATTTATTTATTTTATTTAAGAAAGGATTGATTAACAAAACCATAGGGTAGGAGGGGTATAATTCCACACAATTCCCACCACCCAATCTTCATTTCCCACCCCCTCCACTGATAGCTTTCCCATTCTCTATCCCTCTGGGAGCATGGACCCAGGGTCATTGAGGGTTGCAGAAGGTGGAAGGTCTGGCTTCTGTAATTGCTTCCCCACTGAACATGGGCGTTGACTGGTTGGTCCATACTCCCAGTCTGCCTCTCTCTTTCCCTAGTAGGGTGGGTCTCTGGGGAAGCAGAGCTCCAGGACACATTGGTGGGGTCTTCAGTCTAGGGAAGCCTAGCCGGCAACCTGATGACATCAGGAACCTGGTGACTGAAAAGAGACTTAACATACGAAGCCAAACGAATTGTTGAGCAATCATGGACCCAAAGCTTGGAATAGTGGAGAGGAAGTGTTAGGGCGGTACTCACTGCAAACTCTAGTGTACTTCTGCTTTCAGGTATATATTTTGCAGTAGTTTACGCATACGTGTGAACATATGCTCTCACAGAAACTGGTGTATATCTAGGTTTTGGGATGAAAATAATTCTTATCTTTTACAACATGCCTACTGATTTCTGCTCTATGATTTCTTCTTTTATTTATTTATTTATTTTTAATTTTTTTTATTTAAGATTTCTTCTTTTTTAAAAGATTTTTATTCTTTATTTGTTGGATAGAAACAGACAGAAATCAAGAGGGAAAAGGGTGATAGGAAAAGAGACAGAGACACACCTGAAACACTGATTCACCACTTGTAAAGTTTTGCCCCTGCAGGTGGGGACCGGTGGCTTGAACCCAGGTCCTTGTGCATTGTAACAACCAGGTGTGCCACCATCTGGCCCCACGTCATGTAATTTTCTATTTACTCAGAAAATAAAAAATAGAAAATATTGACAAAACCATAGAATAAGGGGCAAATTCCACACAATTCCCACCACCAGAGTTCAGTATCCACCCCCTCCACTGGAAGCTTTCCTATTCTTGGTTCATGGGAGCATGGACCCAGAGTCATTATGGAATGCAGAAGGTGGAAGGTCTGGCTTCTGTAATTGCTTCTCCACTGAACATGGTCATTGGCAGGTCAATCCATACACCCAGCCTGTGGAGAAAAGTCTGGAGAATCCTTACAAGGCTAGAAATGGACCATCCATATGACCCAGTAATACCTCTCCTAGAGATATATCCTGAGGACTCAATCACACCCATCCAAAAAGATATGTGTACACCTATGTTCATAGCAGCATAATTCATAATAGCAAAAACTTGGAAGTAATCCAAGTGCCCAACAACAGACGAATGGCTGAGAAAGTTGTGGTATATATACACCATGGAATACTACTCAGCTATTAAGAATAATGAACCCACTGTTTCTGACCCATCTTGGATGGAGCTAAAAGGAATTATGTTAAGTGAGATAAATCAGAAAGACAAAGAGGAGTATGGGATGATCCCACTCATAAACAGAAGTTAAGAAAGAAGAGAAAGGGAAATGCAAAGCAGAATTTGGCTGAGTTTAGAGTATTGCACCAAAGTAAAAAAAAACTGTGATATTTTTTTTTAACTCAAAGTGCAATGGGAAATCTATAGTTGGCTTAAAAAAGACTGCTCACATTATTATTTTTTAGTTTCTATAGTATTTAATCTTCTTTATACAATAGAAGAACAGTCAGTATTACTCAGTTATTCAATAGAAAGTGAGAAGTGCAAAAGAGGTATCCTATTTTTTGAGATTGTACACAGTGTTGCCTACAGAAACAAGCCTGGAATAACAGATGTTTCCTTCTGTCTGTGACATTGTAAAAGTAAGTCTGTACAACACAAGGTTTCTAAGTTGTTGGCTCTACACCATTCCCCATCTGTCTCCTCCTTTATGCTATCTGATCTTTGTTATATTTCTTAATTTTAATTTTATTAGTCATTTAATATTGATTTACAAAATTATAACAGGGATATAATTCCACATCGTTCCCACCATCAGAATTCTGTATCTCCACTTCCTCCATTGGAAGCTACAGCAGTTCTCCCAAAGTTGCAGATATGGGTTAACTATTATTATTTTTTAATATTTATTTATTTATTCCTTTTTGTTGCCCTTGTTGTAGTTAGTATTATTGTTGTTATTGATGTCGTCATTGTTAGATAGGACAGAGAGAAATGGAAAGAGGAGGGGAAGGGAAAGATACCTGCAGACCTGCTTCACTGCCTGTGAAGCGACTCCCCTGCAGGTGGAGAGCCTGGGCCCTTGCGCTTCACACCACATGCACTTAACCCGCTTAACCTGCTGCGCTACCGTCAGACTACGTTTGTCTATATTTGACCATTTTTCCCCATGGTCCAATTTTCTCTTCCTTTTCAAGTCACACCTACATCTATCACTACTTCCAAATGTCCTTCTTCTTTTTTTTTTTTTTCTTCCCTATTCTCTCTCCAGATCCTGATGGAGTTGGAGTTCAGAGCCCTCTGGTCATCTCCTCCCTATCACTTTTCCCCCACTGGAGTATGGACTGAAAATTTTGGGGGGATGCTGAAGGTGGGAGACCTGGCTTCTATAATTGCTTCTCTGCTGGACAAGGGTATTGGCAGGTTGATCCTCCCACCCCCCAGACTATTTATGTCTTTCTGTAGTGGGATAGGGCTGTGGAGAGGTGAGGTGCCAGGCTACATTGGTGAGGTCGTGTACTCAGGCAAGTCAGAATGAACTCTTGATAGCGTCTGCAATTTGGTGGATGATGGCAGGCTCGCCTAGGCAGAGAGAGCATCACATTATTTCTTTATCTTGATCAGATCAAAGTAAGTGCCAGGAAGTTTGTGCCATATTCTTATAGTCAGAGCCCTGTGCTAGGTCAGGTAAGCACTAGACTTTGCAACAACCCCCACAAATCTCAGTGGTTTAATACCTTAAAATGTATTTCTTCATTATTCTATATTGACTGTGGATCAGACAATCCCCTGGGCTAATCCAGGCAATATCTCAATGATCTTATTTCCCAAACAGTTCTATAGCTAGCCTTCACACTACTCACACAAAGAGAAGAGAGAGACTCAAGAACTGCGCAGGAAGGCTAAATTGTTTTAGCCTGGTAAGGTTACTTGTCCTTTCTACTCTGCTCTATTCCACTCGCCAGTACCTGCCGGTCACGATGTCCTATATAGCCTCTAATTTTAGTGAGGAAGCATGGTGTTCAGTGACCCAAGGAACTAAATGACATAAGCGAGCCCTCCTAAAATCTGCAGACATTGAGATAATCCTTTGACAAAGGTTTCCAGTTATAAATCCTACTCATTCATTTGATTTATCTAGTGTTTATTTAGCATTAGATATTAGATTTGTCGAATGTTTTTTGTAACACTAATCTGTGTTGTAGTAGTGCTGAAATATTGAATTGATTACTTAGCCTCTTTTTTTTTTTTTAGATAGACACAGAGATCACAGCACTGAGCCTTCTTTCAGTGTTTTGGGGGCCAGATTTGAACCTGGGTTGTTCATATAACAAGGCAGCAACACTATTCAAGTGGGCTATTTTGCCAACTCAGATTACTCAACTATTTCCTATGTGTTGGAGTATTGCTCCTGATGAGACTGAGTGGAAGGTTACTGTGGTGCTGGCCTTGGTGTGTTGTGACACCTGGAGGCTACAGCAGTGTTCTCACCAAAGCTGCCATGGTTTTAAATGAGTCTCTGGGCTCAGTCGTTCCTACCTATTTCCCAATCCTCCTGACAAGTCTGTGTGCCAGACAATATCTATTTTAAAAAATATTAAAATACAATTGAGATGGTTTTTCTTGCTTCCATATAAGAGCTTAACTAGCATAGCTCTATTTTCTGTGTTCTGCAAGAAAGATTATTAAACTGAGAGGAATATCTTTTCCATGGTCTCATAAGCTTTATTTTTCTCTCCCTTTATCATCCTTTTGCACTCTATTTAGTGGTGTTTTGCATAAACAATAACTCTTTTCTGCTAGGCTGTAGGTTGAGTTCCCTGAGATTAGAATTTATACCTGAATTTGTTGATTTTTGCATGTCCCCTGGTACTTGTCCAACCTGTAGTAGCTGCTCAACATATGTTTGTAATATAGATATATTTTATTTACTTAAAAAAGTAAGACAATATTATTGCCCTCAGAGAATCTATAGTTCTCCAAGAGCCCAGATTCAATCTTCTGCATCACCAAAAACTAGAGGTGAGAAGTGCTTTGGTAAAAAAATAAAGCTGTAGCCTCATAGAAAGTCAATCATGGAAATTAACAATGGTTCCAAAACTAGAGTAAATGAGTGTTCTCTACTCTAAGTGTGGGATAGAAGACAGAACTAATTTTTGCCAAAGGAACAAAATTAGGAAAATAAACAAATTTAAAAGAGTAGATGATAGTTGAATCAAATTAGTTTGTCAGATAGAGGTGGAATAAAGGAATATTCTTAGGGGCCAGGTGGTGGCACACCTGCTAGAATGCACAAGGGCCCAGGTTTGAGACCCCAGTCCCCACCTGCAGGGGGAAAACTTTGCAAGTGGTGAAGCAGTACTACAGGTGTCTCTTTTTCTCTCTTGATTTCTGGATGTCTCTATCCAATAAATAAACAAAGACAATAATTTAATAAATGGAATATTCTCCTTGTTAAAAGAAGGCAGTTTTACATTAAGGTATATATTTTCTCCTAACTTATGAATACATGTGCACATGTGCCCTACCCCTTGGGCCCTGGTCTATATCTAGGATCTGTAACTCTGTTGGGAAGTGAGCCACTTGAAATGGAATTAAGGAGTTCTATGAGCTAGGAAAGGTCTCACTAGAGTAATGGAGCTAGAAGGTTGACATTCCAAGCCAGGCATCTTTGAATAAAGATCAATATGGTTTACAGTTATACTTTTCTCATATTTGGGAACTACTCTCTGCCCTAATCCAGCATTTTAGTCCTGTTTGCAGCTCTGCCATCACCTACTCAGACAATACTCAGACAATAACAACTTTTAGCCCACCCAAACATTAGCTGTTGGGATCAGGCAAAAATTAGTAAAGCCATGGGCCCCATGGAATATACCTAAGATAGACTTCCTAGCTTCTTCTAACATGAAGACCCCAAATCTGGTATATTCTTACCTTTAGGTTCCTGATTATTAAACCATTTGTTCTGCTTTATATCTTACTGCTTTTCAGCCACCAAATTGCAGATGCTACCATGACTCCAACCTGACTTCCCTGGGCAGAGGACCTCACCAATATGTCCTGGAATGACACATTCCTAGAGCCCTGCCCCACTAGGGAAAGATAGAAACAGGCTGGGTGTCAACACCCATGTCCAGTGGAGAAGCAGTTACAGAAACCAGACCTTCAACCTTCTGCACCCCATAAAGATCTTTGGCCCATACTCCCAGAGGGATAAATAATAGGAAAACTTCCAATGGAGGGAATGGGATGTGGAAACTCTGGTGGTGGGAATTATATGGAACTGTACCCCTCTTATCCTACAATATTGTTAATCATTATTGAATCACTAATAAAAATAAAGAAATGAAAAGAAGGCAGGAAGAGCTGGGTAGTGATGCACCCGGTTAAGTGCATATGTTACCATTTGTAAGGACGTGGGTTTGAATCCCCAGTATCCACCTGTAGGAGGGAAGCTTCAAGAGAGGTGAAGCAAGCACTGCAGGTATTTCTGTCTCTCTCATTTATATCTTCCTCTTCCCTCTTAATTTCTCTCTGTCCTATCAAGTAAAGAAGAAACAAAAAACGAAAACAAAACAGGAAAAGGAAAAATGACCACCAGGAACAATGGATTCCTTATACAGGGAAATAGCACCAGCAAAAACCCTGAAGGGGACCATATATATTTGGCCATGTGTGGCTCACCTGATTGAGCACACAATTTATCATGCACAAGGATCCAGATTCCAGTTACTGCTCATTCTACCCACCTGCATGGGGGTGGGGGACTTCACTATTGGTGAAGCAATAATGCAGTCTCTCTCTCTGTCTCTCTCTGTCTCTCTGTCTCTCTTTCTCTCTCTCTCTATTTGCCTCCAGTATTATTGCTGGGGCTCAGTGCCAGCACTACATGCTCCTGGTGGCCTTTTTTTTTTTTTTTTCATTTTATTGGATAATACAGAGAGAAATTGAAAGAGAAGGGGGAGATAGAGACAGAGAGAGTGAGACAGAGAGAGATAGAGAGAGAGATAGACACCTCCATACCAGGTTCACCACTGTGAAGAGTCCCCCCACCCCCGCAGGTGAGGAGACGAGGGCTCAAACCCAGATTCTTTCCGAGGGTCCGTACATAGGTCTTTGGGCTTAGTTCTATGTATGTTTAGCAGGTGCACCACCACTCACCCCCCTTTTCCTCTTCTCTATCTCTTCTCTCCCCACTCTATTTCTCTCTGTACTATCTTACAGAAAGAAAGAAGAGAGGAAGAAAAGACAGAAGGAAGCAGGAAGGAAGAAAGGAAGGAAGGAAGGAAGGAAGGAAGGAAAGAAGAAAGAAAGAAAGAAAGAAAGAAAGAAAGAAAGAAAGAAAGAAAAAAAGAGAGAAAGAAAGAAAGAAAGAAAGAAAGAAAGAAAGAAAGAAAGAAAGAAAGAAAGAGAAACATGGCTGCCAGGAGTGGTGGGTTTTTCCTGCAGGCACTGAGCCACAGTAATAATGCTTGTGGCAGGGAGTCAGATGGTAGCGCAGCGGTTAAGCGCATGTGGTGCAAAGCTCAAGGAATGGTGGAAGGATCCCAGTTTGATCCCCCGGCTCCCCACCTGCAGGAGAGTCACTTCACAGGCGGTGAAGCAGGTCTGCAGGTGTCTATCTTTCTCTCCCCCTCTGTTTCCCCTCCCCTCTCCATTTCTCTCTGTCCTAACAACGACATCAACAACAACAACAATAACTACAACAATAAAAATAATAATGATGATGATGCTTGTGGCAACAGAAAGAAAAAGAAAAAAAGGCTTAGCAGTTCTTAGAAAGTTTATGAGACTTCAGTCTGTTCAGTATGCCCATATCAGAGAGTCTGGAGAGCCCTGGGTAGAGTATGTGACCTGAGACATAATCATGAACAAGGCTACAAAGTTCCTGAAAATCATAGCAAGGAGTGAAAATTTTATTCTCTCAGCAACGCAGAACACTGAAGAAAACAAGGAGGTAAAGATTATGTGGTGGCCTGACCTAGACTGTCATCCCAAGAAACCTGAGCCCTTGTAAATGTGCAAGTCTTCTCTAGTCAAGACGTGCTGTACTCTACGTTCACACCAGACTGAATGATGTGATGGAGTCCCCAGAGGTCCCCAAGAGACTGTCTCAATACCTAACATGTCCCTCTTTGCCCTCATTATTTGCCAGTGCCGCCTTCTCTTGACTAGCAAAGTGATTACTCTGCCAGAACATTGCCTTCCGTGCTTTATATGGGTCCCTTGGCAAGAGGATTCCGAAGTTCCCATATTGAAGCTCTAATTTATGCTCAATGAGACTCTCACTTTGACCATCAGCAATGGAATTCTACCTTTGAGAACAAGACCTTTGCAAAAACAGGAACTATGGGAATCTGAAGCATAATTTCTCCTACATGTATCACTGGAATGGCAGAAACAGTGGATCCATGTATTTTTTGTTATAGAAAGAACATCGTTAGTTGTCGAGCACTTAGATCACACACTGTGACCTGGAGGATGGTGCCTCATGATTGTGTGGGGGAACTCTGAGCTGCTGCCTCTGCTGTGCCTTTTACAAGATACTCCATCATTCTGAGATCAGCTCCTGGGTGATGCAGCAGTAATATACAACCAATGGGAAACAGCGACATGGTTATCTTTGCCATTTGGTGGTGGGTAATTCCATTTCAGTACCTAATTTTTAGACCACTAACTTTTGAAAGTTGGACTCTCTTAAGGAGATCTTTGGTCTGTACTCTCAGAGGGATAAAGAATAGGGAAGCTTCCAATGGAGGTGATGGGATATGGAACTCTGGTGGTAGGAATTTTATGGAATTGTAAGAGCTCTTACCCCACAATCTTATTGATCATTATTAAATCACTAATAAAAAAAAAAGAAGTTTTTGACATGTGACTAGCAAGCAGGAAGTTCATTAGGGAGAGCTCTGGAGATCAGTACTTGTGAAAGAGAATAGAAAGGAATTGAAGGAGGTAAGTGGGGAGGAGGGAGAGGGTAAGGGATGGGAGGAAAGATAATATAGAGGAAGAGAATAGAAAAGAAAAAGTAGAGTATTAGAGAGGAAGAGAAGATTGTGGAGAACAAATTTTAAGTTTTCAAGGAGTGACCTGGGATGTTTAGCTTACCTATAACACATGGGGGTCAGTAAGAAGAAATAGAGAGAGAAAAAATACTACATGCTGTTTTTTTTTAGAGTATAGTTATTGACACATGAGTACAATTTCTCCTTTCCTGATGATAGCTATCTATAAAGCTCTCACACCCAACTTAGATTGCCTGCCATAATTCTTCACCAAGAACCCAATGCTCCCTCACCCCATCAAACTGTTCTCCATCCACCCTCCCAGTGGTCTTTGCTTTGGTGCAACACATGGAACCCAGTCCAACCTTTACTTTGTGTTTTTCCATTCACACCCCCTGCCAAATGATTTTTTAAAAAATGACAGCTTGGGGGCCAGGTGGTAATGAAGAGGGTTAAGCGCACATGGCACAAAGCACACGGGCCAGCGTAAGGATCCTGGTTTGAGCCCCCAGCTCCCCACCTGCAAGGGAGTCATTTCACAAGCAGTGAAGCAGGTCTGCCGGTGTTTATCTTTTTCTCCCCCTCTGTCTTCCCCTCCTCTCTCTATTTCCCTTTTGTCCTATCCAACAACAGCAATGACAAAATAACAACAAATACAACAAGGGCAACAAAAATGAGAAAAATGGCTTACAGTGCAGGCAGTGAGCCCCAACGATAACCCTGAAGGGAAAAAAAAAATGACAGCCTGGCAGGCAACCCAATTCTGGTCCAGAGACACTGAACTGTTCCCATATTTCTGACCTACAGATATTATTAGCTAATGAGTACATATTGATCAGAAAAAATTACCTTTAGATTATTTGATTAAAAATTCAGATGGTGGTCACTGAACTAAATAGAGGCATATTTTTACATTAGCATGAATCCAGAGCTGGTATCATATTCTTTTTTTGCCTCCAGAATTATCACTGGGGCTCAATGCCTGCACTACAAATCCACAGCTACCGGAGGCCATTTTTTTATTTCTTTTTTTTTTAATTTACTTATTTATAAAGTGGAAACAGTGACAAGTCCATAGGATAAAAGGGATATAATTCCCACCACCAGAGCTCCATATCCCATTCCCTCCCCTTATAACTTTCCTATTCTTTATCCCTCTGGGAGTATGAACCCAAGGTCATTGTGGGATGCAAAAGGTGGAAGGCCTGGCTTCTGTAATTGCTTCCCTGCTGAACATGGGTGTTGACTGGTCGATCCATACTCCCAGCCTTCAGAGGCCATTTTTTTCCCCTTTTATTGCCCTTGTTATTTATCACTGTTGTTGTTGTTATTATTATTGTTGTTGTCATTGTTGTTGTATAGGACAGAGAGAAATGAAGAGAGGAGGGGAAGACAGAGAGGGAGAGAGAAAGATAGAAACCCACAGACCTGCTTCACCACTTGTGAAGTAACCCCTTCCCCCACAAGTGGGCAGCCGGGGGCTCGAACTGGGATCCTTATGCCCATTCTTGCGCTTTGTGCCATGTGTGCTTAACCCGCTGCTCTACCGCCTGACCCCAGCTGGTATCATATTCTATCCTGTAGGTATCTCCAGATTCTTTCATCCATTATTCCTCTATTTAACATGCAAGCTTTGTCCTTCAAGTCATGCAATTGCTGCTTTTCTGGTGGCAGTGCATTACTATTCGAGGCAGGAAGAAGACAGGGACATAAAAAGACTCCTGCAAGTGGAGTCTATTCCTTTCCAAAATGATTGGGGGAGGGGATAAGGGCCCCACCAGAATTCTTCCATTTACGTTTCATTGACTATTACTAATTCCAAAAGAGCATGGAGCACTGAGAGTTTGGCAGTCATGCTGTCACATATAAAATAAGAGTTCTTCTCATCAAGAAGAAGGGGAAATTGATGTGACCATTGAGAGTTGCCCATCCAGCAGTATCTGCGAAAGGCAGATAGGTCTAAATCACAGAGTCCTTTGATCCACACAGTAAGGCTTTGGGATTTTATTCTAATGCAATGAATTGCCATGGAAGATTCTTAAGTTGGTATGTGATAATGCATCAACTTATGCAATCAGTTGGAAGTAGAGTAGGATATAGTGAGAAAGAAAGGAAAAGGACCAGCTAGGAGACTGATATAGTAGACTGAAAGATTAGGTGGTTGGGTTGAAGGGAACATCAGAGCACTGAGGTTTGGAAAGACAGCTTGAACATGGAGCCACACTGTGACCGGATACATCCATGCTGCTTAGAATTCTACCAAGCAAGAAGGAAGGAGTCTCAGATAAGAGTGTAGTATCCATTTGGGCTATATGTCTGCTTGGGCTATAATAAAATACAGTAACAGATTCTGAGGCCTTGAAGTGGAAAAGTGGTATTAAGAGAGTATGCCCTCTTCAGCTGCAGGCAGATGAGGAATTATTCATATTTTTGTCATCACTAGAGCTTCACCATTCTGGGATGACTTTTTTAGAATGTTAGAGACATAGAGATAAAGGAAGAGATCAAAAGGCACCACAGCACCAAAGCATCCCCAGTGCAGTGTAGACTTGAACCGAACCAAGGTCGTGTACATGGCAAAGCAGGCACCCTCCCACATCAGCA
This sequence comes from Erinaceus europaeus, assembly GCF_950295315.1. Lineage (NCBI taxonomy): Eukaryota > Metazoa > Chordata > Mammalia > Eulipotyphla > Erinaceidae > Erinaceus > Erinaceus europaeus. The sequence continues at coordinate 26,299,093 of NC_080173.1, read as the reverse complement.
ATCTTGCTGGTCTAGGTGAAGAGTGACCCTCATAATTTATCATAGATTGAATATTTATTCTGAAACTTCCTGAGTATCACATTCCTTTCCCTCTTCCATCCAGATTTCACCTTTCTCCTTAGTTTTATTTTTCCTATACTTATTTTCTCCCCTTACTACACTCTCAAGATTTCTACTTCTCCTCCTAATGTGTTTTTATGGGTGACTGAACCCAGACAGAAAATATTTACAAAAAAAATATTTTTCTGGTAGCTTTATGTAAAGAAAAATATTCACTTTCTGCGTTTTTTTTTTTTAAGTACATAAAAAAAAACAGACCATTTGGCACCACCAAGTGGTTTCTATAGGAATTGCATGGAAAACGTCTACACCCATCAAATGTATTTTCTAAAAGAAAGCTGCACTCAAGAAGTATGCATACTATAATCTTTTGTGTGTTATTATACCACGTTACACCAAAATTTTGTGTCTCCACCCTCCCACCCACCTCCAAATATAACCACTGTGGTTTTCACAAGTCCTAGAAATACTTTTCTTGCTTCGGGTTTTGTTGTTGTTTTGTAAGTTCATGGGTATCTAATTCACTTATATGAGTGAAACCATCAATAAATTGTCTTTCATCTCTTTATTTTTTCACTAAGCATAATAATCTCCAGTTCTATCCATTTTGTCTCAAAGGCCACAATATCAACTTTTTGATTGCAGAGAAGTGTCCATGGAGTATATATCCCACAGCTTCTTTAGCCAGTCATCTGTTGATGGACATATAATCTTATATATTTATTTAGGATAGAGAGAAGTATTGAGAGGAAAGGAGGGAGAGAAGTACCTGCAGCACTGCTTCACCACTAATGAAACTTATCCCCTGTAGGAGGGGACCTGGGACTTGAACTGATGTCCTTGAACATAGTAACATGTGCACTCTACCAGATACACCAGATACATCTAGCCCCTCATTTAATATAATTTTATGAACTAGATTAATATTTCTTTTCCATTCATAGCAGTTGGAGTGGAAACAATCAATACCACAAACCACTCTATCAAAACAGTATCACTTCACACGGGGGAACTTCTCAAATGGCCAAGTAACCAGAATATTATTTAAATCCTTTCCCACTGGGCTTTGTCATAGGCATTTGCTATACACAAGAACACTATGGAAATGAGATAATTAAAATGTCTCATTCAAGCAGTCAGCCATTTCCTTTTTCTATCAGCTTAGTCTATGAAAATGCCAACTTGCTTGTTGATGCCAATTTGTGCTGTGGAAAAATTTAAGTAACAATTGTGCTATACGTATACGGACAGCCACCAGAATTCTACTATTAACACTGTAGTGTATCCTTTTGAGAAAAATTGTTTTGTTTTATTATTGACAGGAGATACACTGATGGTACTTTTAGCTGTGAAAATGTAATACTTGCTTTCCATCCTTACATAATCCTAGCAGTGACCATGCACAAGCCTTTTTTTTTTCTTTTATTTATTCCCTTTTGTTGCCCTTGTTGTTTCATTGTTGTAGTTATTATTGTTGTTGTCGTTGTTGGATAGGACAGAGAGAAATGGAGAGAGGGAGGGGAAGACAGAGAGGAGGAAAGATAGACACCTACAGACCTGCTTCACCGCCTGTGAAGCAACTCCTCTGCAGGTGGGGAGCCGGGGTTCGAACCGGGATCCTTATGCCGGTCCTTGTGCTTTGCGCCACATGCGCTTAACCCGCTGCGCTACAGCTCGACTCCCCTGCACAAGCCTTCTATCATTACATCATCATTTCTTTTTTACCGGAGAGTCTTCAACCTCACTGAAGAAATTCTGCCAAATATAAACTTCTAACTCTCCTGTTTAGAATTCTAAGTTCTTATTATGTTATAGAACAACACAGTAGAGCAGGAATAGTTGATATTTGGGAACCAAAGATTTTATTTATTTATTTATTTTTTTGGATTTGAATCCTGGTATTGCCACTGTATATTTGTATCTTTGTGCAAAACCTCAGCTTCCTTAATCTTCAGTTTTATAAATTATAAGTTAAAGGTATCCACACTTAATTTAAAGACATTGATAGATTACAAATAAATAAATGGTAGAGCATAGCTTCTGATATATGCATACACATATTATGTGCTAAATAAATAGGAACAATTCATATCATTTTTTTCCATTAGTATAGTTTTCATTGAAAACTGTTGCCTACGAATCCACTTTTTGGAGATTGGACTGACTATGTAAGGCCAATAGGACAAATGTGATTTTTCTCTAATATACACTATATAGACATTCTAGGTCAATTAGATTATGTGAAAGCATTTTCCTCCTCAGTGCTGCCATGTAATAAGAGAATGAATTACGTGCTAGTTGGGATCCCTTCCATGATGTGCTCAGGTGCAATTTGTCCACAATGTGGAAATTTAAAATGTGTTAGTAAGAACAGCTTTTGTGGCATTTTTGTGGCTGGTAATCAAAATTATCAATAAAAATTAACATCATTGGGTAGTTTATGTAAAGTATACATTTGGTTGCAGTACTTATGCACTCAGATATTTCACTTAAATTAACTCATTACTTAAGTTCATAACTAATCCTGACAGTGCTTTTGAAAATAATATGCTTATCAGTAAGGTAAATCAAATCCTAGCCCTGGAGGTGGCACAGTGAATAAAGTATTGAAACCTCAAGAGTAAGGTCTCGAGTTTGATTGCTGGCAGCACATGTGCCAAGGTGATGTTCTGGTTCTCCCTCCCTCTCTTTCATATCTGCTCTAAATCTCTAGTTACTATGGTTTTCTCCTTTTAAATTTTTAACTATTTACTCTATTTCAAGAAAGACTGAAAGAGGCTAGACTCTCTTCATTGATGAGCTTGGAGCCTCACTCATACAAGTCCTGTTTATTACTACTGAGCCATTTCCTGAACCATATTACATCTTCCGCCAAACCAATCACGCTTGAATAAAATCTTCAAATTTTTGGCCACATATGTTTAATTTATCACTATTAATTTAACATTGTTCACTTAATATGTTCATTCAAATTAAACTCATTTAACAATGCACCATCTTAAGAAATAATATATATGATATAAAATCACTGATTCTAAGTACTAAGTTTCCACCATAATATCCATTAAATTAATGTGCAGCTTCTAATATTTATTTATAAAAATGTACTGGGGGCTGGGCAGTAGCGCAGCAGATTAAGTGCACCGGGCACAAATCTCAAGGACACCCCCCCCACCTGCAGGGGGGTCGATTCACAAGCGGTGAAGCCGATCTGCAGGTGTCTTTCCCTCCCCATCTTTCCGTCCTCTCTCCATTTCTCTCTGTCCTATCCAACAACAGCAATAACAATGATAAACAATAAGGGCAACAAAAGGGGGGAAAAATAACCTCCAGGAGCAATGGATTTGTAGTGCAGGCACTGAGCTTCAGCAATAACCCTGGAGGCAAAAAAAAAAAAAAAAAGGAAAGAAAAGAAAAGAAAAAAAAATTGTGGGGGGAGGAATGTACAAGTGGGGGTGGGGGGTGGGGGAGTAGCCCAGCAGGTTAAGCGCACGTGGTGCGAAGCACAGGGACCAGGCTTAAAGATCCTGTTGTAAATGATAGTCCAATTAAAATTACTTATTGGCAAAAAAATAAGGAGTTGAAGCAAGACATTTATTCTTTTGTAAAAGGGCATGCTGCTAACAGTGGCCATCAGGCAGCAGCGCACCCCCCCCTCCCCCCAGGCCTTTTCCAGTCATTTATACCTGACACAGAACTGTCTGCTCCATCCCTGGGCTGGGCTTCAGAGCTCACTATCTCCCCATTGCCTAAATAAGGAAAGGAGGAAGAGAGTCTGAGGGTCTCTGCTGGAGGATTAGCTAGCACTGCAAAGAGCTGACTTAAAGAATACAAAGCTACTGGCCACAGGTGGTCATAGATAACAGTTTATAAAAAGAATTTTTGTACTAAACAGTTATTCTATTCATGTTCTTTTGAAGAGAAGACCTAATCAGTTTGAGCCCCCCCCCCCCCACCCCTCACCTGCAGGGGAGTCGCTGCTTCATGGGCAGTGAAGCAGGTCAGCAGGGGTCTATCTTCTCCCCCTTTCTGTCTTCCCCTCCTCTCTCCATTTCTCTCTTTCCTATCCAACAACATCAACAGCAGCAATGTCAACAATAACAACAACTAGGACACCAAAAGGGAAAAATGGCCTCCAGGAGAAGCAGATTCCTAATGCAGGCACTGAGCCCCAGCTATAACCCTGGAGGCAAAAAAAAAAAAAGTAGTCAAGTGCATGTCATATATATGCTTCCCTTAGGCTAACGGTGGTATGGCGACCACCGTTATCACACCCAGCTCCATGCTGCATGGCCTCCCTAGAGTAGAGATCTCAGCATTTCTCTTCTTCCCAAGTGCTTTTTCCTTTGGCTTTTGTACATTTTAGCAGGTGTTCATACTGATATTATAGAGGGAGCTTTAAACTGCTGTGAATCGATGTGCACGCCCTAGAAATGTGATTTCATTTTTATCTGAAGTAACACCTGTCTCTGATGAGAATGTGCATAGCATGTCTAACTTCTGGCTTTTTTTTTAAAATATAGTGGCTATTTATTCATTATATTTCTGAGGAAAACTTCTAGTCTGCAGCAGGAAATAGAGCATGAAAATCAGGTCTGGCTTGAATTTTATTCTAGACATTAACCCTATTTCAGCCTGTTTGCCTGCTAAGGTATAGCTAACAAATAACACTTTTCCTGTGTAAGAGCTTCTTAACCTTTAAGATACAAATACCCCATGTTTCAGCTTTCAATGTGTTATTCCCCACAAGCATTCAGTGGGTACTTTTTCTCCCTGTGTTGCTTTGCTAGAGGCTATTTGTAAATTCAGTTTGGGCTCCAGAGAAGCTAAGAGCAGATATTTGCAGATTGCATGAGTTTAAATACTTACCCACCTTTAGTTTTTATTTACTCTGGACCTCACCTGAGCTCAGTTTGATTATTTGTAAAATGGGACTAGTAATAACAACTACCTCTTAGGGTTGTTTTGAAAAGCAAATAAAATCTCTGGGGGTAGATTAGCATAATGGTTATGCAGAGACTCTCATACCTGAGGCTCCAAAGTCCTAGGTTGTTCAATCCTCCACACCACTAAAAACCAGAGCTGAAAGCCCAATTCCCCAGAACCCTGCCCAACTAGGAAAAGGGAGAGACAAGCTGGGAGTATGGATCAACCTGCCAACCTTCTGCACCCCATAATGGCCCTGGGTCCATACTCCCAGAGGGATAAAGAAAAGGAGAGCTATCAGGGGAGGGGATGGGATAAGGAGTTCTGGTGGTGGGAATTGTGTGGAATTGTACCCCTTTTATCCTATGGTTTTTGTCAGTGTTTCCTTTTTATAAATAAAATTTTTTTTAAGTTGTAAGACAGAAAAAACAAACAGCTGGTAAGTGCTTTGGTTAAAAATAGAGGAAGGTTATCTTGAAAGGAAATAATATTTTATTTTATTTTTAAATTTATTTATTTATTTATTTTAAAAAGGAGACATTAAGGAAACTATAGGATAGGAGGGGTACAACTCCACACAATTCCCATAACCAGATCTCTATATCCCATTCCCTCCCCTGATAGCTTCCCCATTCTCTATCCCTCTGGGAGTGTGGATCCAAGGTCATTGTGGGTTGTAGAAGGTGGAAGGTCTGGCTTCTGTAATTGCTTCCCTGCTAAACATGGGCGTTGACTGGTCGAGTCTGCCTCTCTCTTTCCATAGTAGGGTGGGTCTCTGGGGAAGCAGAGCTCCAGGACACATTGGTGGGGTCCTCTGTCCAGGGAAGTCTGGTCTGCATCATGCTGGCATCTGGAACCTGGTGGCTGAAAAGAGAGTTAACATACAAAGCCAAACAAATTGTTCAACTATTATGTACCTGAAGGCTGGAATAATGCAGATGAAGTGTTGGGGGGGGTACTCACTGCAGACTATTGTGTACTTCTGCTTTCAGGTATATATTTTGCCCTAATTTATGGATATGTGTGAACATATGCTCTATCTCAGGGGACCTCGTCTATATCTAGGTTTTGGGTCTTTGTTAGGAAGTGAACCACCTGGAGTGGAATTAGAGAATACTATGAAAGGAAAGGTCTCACCAGAGTGATGAAGCTGAAGGGTTGTCATTTCACACCTGGAGTCTCTGGACACAGTCTAAAGTGAAGCATGTTGGGTGGCACTCATGTTGATTAGGTTGTGATTGGCAGATGCAGTATTATTTGATATGAACTGAGAGAAGCCTGCAGGAAAATGTGCCCCACCCTAAGGTTCCAGGACTGAGGAAAATATAGGCTCTATAGTGGAAATGTTAGGTTCCTGCTGTCTTAGGGTTGAAGAAGACAATGGATAGTTATTGCTATCATTACATTATTTGGTAATTGGGTTAACTTTGAAAGGTCCCTTTGTTAGGGTTTGCTGTATAATACCCAGCAACTTGTATATAGCTGTGCCACCGGTTGATTCTGTTCTACCTGAGAGAGTCCACATATCAAAGACTAAGCCTATGTATTAAAAAGACTCAGTCTGTGTTTTAAAAAGTTCGAGACATACAATCAATTTTTCCCCTCTCATATTAATTAATGATTTATATGACTACACTTTAATAGGAGTGTACATAAACACCATTCCCATCATCAAAAGGTTGTGCTCCATTCCACCCACCCACACCCCCCCCCCGCCACCCTAGGAAGCCTAATGTCCACCCTTCCCCTCACCACAGGGTTTTTACTTTGGTGCCCTACTCTCCATTTAGCCAGATTCTGCTTTTAGTTTCCCTTTCTGTTATTCTTTCTCAACTTCTGTTGATGAGTAGGATCATCCCATACTCATCTTTATCTTTCTGACTTAGCTCACTTAACATAATTCCTTCTAGCTCTGTCCAAGATGGATCAGAGAAGTTGAGTTCATTGTTCTTAATAGCTGCATAGTATTCCATTGTATATATATACCACAACTTTCTCAGTCACTCATCTGTTGTTGGGCACCTGGGTTGCTTCCAGGTTTTAGCTATTATGAATTGTGCTGCTATGAACATAGGAGTACACACATCTTTTTGGTTGGGTGTTATGGAATCCTTGGGGTATATCCCCAGGAGAGGAATTACTGGGTTATATGGAAGGTCCATGTCTAGCCTTGTGAAAGTTCTCCAGACTGCTCTCCAGAGAAGCTGTACCAATTTACATTCCCACCAGCTGTGCAGAAGGGTTCCTCTGTCCCCACAGCCTCTCCAGCATTTGTTGCTGCTATCCTTTTTGATGTATGCCATTCTCACACGACTGAGGTGGTATCTCAATGTTGTCTGTATTTGTATTTCTCTGATGTCAGCGACCTGGAGCAGTTTTTCATGTTTGTTAGCCTTTTGGATGTCCTCTGAAGTGAATGTTTTGTTCATATCCTCTGCCCATTTTTTGATGGGGTCATTTGCTTTTTTGTTGCAAAGTTTGCTGAACTCTTTGTATATTTTGGTGATTAGTCTCTTGTCTGATATATGACATGTGAAGATCTTCTCCCATTCTGTGAGGGGTCTCTTTGTTTGTGTGATAGTTTCTTTGGCTGTGCAGAAGCTTTTCAATTTGATGTAGTCCCATTGGTTTGTTTCTGCTTTAGTCTTCCTTGCAACTGGGTTTGTTTCATCAAAGATGTCCTTGAGGTTTGGGTGGGAAAGTGTTCCATCAATGTTTTCCTCTAAGTATTTGATTTCTGGTTTCTGGTCTAACATCCAGGTCCTTGATTCATTTGGAGTTGATTTTTGTTTCTGGTGAGATAAGGTGGTTCAATTTCATTCTTCTACATGTTTCAACCCAGTTTTCCCAGCACCATTTATTGAAGAGAGCCTCATTCCTCCATTTAATACTTTGGGCCCCCTTATCAAAGATTAGATGTCCATAGGTGTTTATTTCTGGGCTTTCAATTCTGTTCCACTGGTCTGTGTGCCTATTTTTGTTCCAGTAGCAGGCTGTTTTGATGATGATGGCCTTGTAATATAGTTTGAGATCTGGGAGTGCGATGCTTCCTTTTCTGTCTCTTTTCCTCAAGATGGTTTTGGCAATTCTAGGTGTTTTCAGGTTCCAGATAAATGATTGTAGTTTTTGTTCTATTCTCTTAAAAAAAGCTTCATGGAACTTTGATGGGTATCATATTAAATTTGTATATGGCTCTGGGGAGAGAATATTCATTTTGATGATATTTATTCTTCCAATCCATGAGCATGGGATGTCTTTCCATTTCTTGGTGTCAGTTTCTATTTCCTTGAATAGTGAATCATAGTTTTCAGTATACAAGTCTTTCACTTCTTTGGTCAGATTTCTTCATAGGTATTTTATTGATTTTGCTGCAACAATGAATGGGAATGATTTCTGAATGTCTTCTTCTTCAGACTTACTGTTTGCATAAAGAAATGCCACTGATTTTTGTACATTGATTTTGTAGCCGGACACCTTTCTGTATTGCCTAATAACTGCCTGTAGTTTTCTGCTGGATTCTTTAGGTTTTTCTTTGTATACTATCACATCATCTGCAAATAGTGGGAGCTTGACTTCTTCCCTTCCAATCTGTATTCCTTTGATTTCTTTGTCTTGCCTGATTGCTATGGCAAGAACTTCCAATGCTATGTTGAAGAGTAATGGTGATAGTGGACAGCCCTGTCTAGTCCCTGATCTGAGGGGGAATGCTTTCAGTATGTCCATTGAGTATGATGTTGGCTGTAGGTTTTCTATATATGTATTCCAATATTTTGAGGAATTTCCCATCTATTCCCATTTTTTATAGAGTTTTGAGCATGAATGGGTGTTGGATTTTGTCAAAGGCTTTCTCTGCATCTATTGAGATAATCAGTAATTGAGATATTTTGGCTTTGCTTTTATTGATGTGGTGAATGACATTGTTTGACTTATGTATGTTGAACCAGCCTTGCATTCCTTGGATAACTTCCACTTGGTTGTGATGAACAATCTTTTTAATATACTCCTGTATCCTGTTGGTCAAGATCTTGTTTAATATTTTGGCATCTATTTTCATTAGAGATATTGGTCTGTAGTTTTCCTTTTTTGCTGTGTCTCTATCTGCTTTTGGTATCAGGGTGATGTTGGCTTCATAAAAGGTTTAAGGGAGTGTTCCTGCTTCTTTGATCTTATGGAATAGCTTTAGAAGTATGGGTATTAACTGTTTCCTAAAGGTTTTGTAGAATTCGTTTGTGAAACCATCTGGTCCAGGACTTTTGTTGTTGGGGAGATTATTAATAACTGTTTCAATTTCTATGTCTGTGTTTGGTGCATTTAGATTTTGTAGTTCTTGTTGGTTCAGTTTTGGAAGGGCATATGTTTCTAGGAATTTTTTCATTTCTTCCAGATCTTCTAGCTTGGTGGCATATAGTTCTTCATAGAAGTTTCGCATGATTTTCTGGATTTCTGTGGTGTCAGTTTTGACATCTCCTCCATCGTTTACAATACTATTAATTTGAGTCTTCTCCCGTTTTTGATTAGTGAGTCTGGCTAGGGGTTTGTCGATCTTGTTTAATTTTTCAAAGACTAACATTTGGCTTCATTGATCTTTTTATGGTTCTCTTATTTTCGATGTTTATTTCTGCTCCAATTTTAGTGATTTCTGTCTTTCTGGTTTTTTTAGGTTTCCCTTGTTCCTCTTCCTATAAGTCCTTAAGGTGTGCAGTAAAGTCATTTATTTGAGCTTTTTCTTGTTGTTTGATATGTGATTGTATGGCTATGAGTTTCCCTCTCAATACTGCTTTAGCTGTGTCCCAAATATTTTGATAGGTTGTGTCTTCATTTTCATTTGTTTCCAGGAACATTTGAATTTCTTGCTTGAGTGTCTCTCTAACCCAGTGGTTCTTAAGTATGTTGTTTAGTTTCCAAATTTTCTGTCTTTTAGTAATTTCTGTTTGTTGTTAAATATTAGCTTTACTCCACTGTGGTCTGAGAAGATACTTGGGATGATTTCAATGCTCTTGAATTTGTTGATGCTGTCTTTGTGGCCTAACATGTAGTCTATTCTTGAGTATGTGTTGTGTGGATTTGAAAAGAATGTGTATTCCAGTTTTGGGGGGTGACAAACTCTGAAAATGTCCAGGAGGTCTAGTCTGTCCATCTCTTCATTTAATTCTCTTGTTTCTTTGTTGATTCTCTGCTTTGTTGATCTGTCTAAGTGTGAGAGTAGGGTGTTAAAGTCTCCCACGATTATTGTATTGCTATTGATGTATTTTCGCAGTTCTTTCTGTAGGTGTTTGATGTATTTAGATGGTCCCTCATTGGGTGCATAGATGTTAATAGTTGTTAACTCTTCATGGCTGATTGGTCCTCTAATCATAATTTTATGGCCTCGCCTATCTTTTATTTCTTTATTTGATTTAAAGTCTATTTTGTCAGAGATGAGAATGGCTGTTCCTGCCTTTTTTTTGTGGTCCATTAGCCTGTATGATAGTTTTCCATCCTTTCACTTTATGTCTATGTTTGTCTTGTTGGTTCATGTGGGATTCTTGCAAGCAGCATATGGTTGGGTTGTGTTTTCTGATCCATCCTCCCACTCTGTGCCTTTTGATGGGTAAGTTTAAGCCATTGACATTTATTGATATTATAGATTTAATGTATTGTAGTGCCATTATTCAACAATTTTTTTAGTTGCTCTGATATATTGCGAGTAATATAGTGATGTTCTTGTTTATAAGAGGTCTTTTAGTACTTCTTTCAGGGCCGGTTTGGTGATGGTTGCCTCCTTTAACTGTTGTCTGTCTGAGATGGTTTTGATGACTGCATCTAGTTTGAATGAAGGTCTAGAAGGATATATTATCCTTGGTTGAAACCCTTTTTCATTCAGGGCTTGACAGATATCTTGCCATTCTCTTTTGGCTTTTAGAGTTTGAATAAGAAAGTGGCCTGAAGTAGTAATATCACCCATGCAAAAGTTTCTGGTTCCACACATATACATATAAAAATATAGACAAGATGAAAATCAAGGAGTTACAGCTCAGAATTGTAATCCAATGGGGAAAAAAAAAGAAAAAAGAAAAATAGAAATGGGAAGTGTCATTGACTCAGGTTATACCAATTTTATAAAATCACTAATTACAGCTACTTCACATAGCTCTCAATGTTCTTTCTGCTTAAAATTTTTTATATTTATTTATTCCCTTTTGTTGCCCTTGTTGTTTTATTGTTGTTATTGATGTTGTTGTTGTTGGATAGAACAGAGAGAAATGGAGAGAGGAGGGGAAGACAGAGAGGGGGAGAGAAAGATAGACACCTGCAGACCTGCTTCACCACTTGTGAAGTGAATCCCCTGTAGGTGGGGAGCCAGGGGCTCGAACCAGGATACTTGAGCGGGTCCTTGCGCTTTGCACCAGCTGCGCTTAACCCACTGCGCTACTGCCCGATTCCCCTCAATGCTCTTTCTGGTGAATATTTCAGAAACTGGCTTTTATTGAAAATAGCTACAGAAACTCACATTAGACATTGCAGTTCTCCTTTCTCCTTCTCCAAAATCCCCAGTTCTGCTAGTGATTTTATAAGATGGTTTACAGGGAAGGATGTTGCCCCTTGGGATTGGTCCTGATTCAGCTACTATTTGTTAAGACTCTGCACTAGTTTTCTTTTAAGGCTCTCTGTCCATTGGAGAAACTGGATTTGCACCATTATCTCTAAGATTCTTTAATTACAAAACTCAGAATGACGATGTGTTACCAGTTAATGAAATATTGTAATCTGATATAGTCATTTGAACTAGAAATAAAGGTAAGAAATGTTTCCTGGAAAATGATTTGTATTTCAATATTTTCATGTGAATAGAAGAGTCATTAAAATGTTTCAAATTATCTGATTGTGAGCACATTCTTTTAACAAGTTTTGTTCAACATTCAAATTATTTAATACCACCCTCTAGTGGCAACCAGAGTCTTAGTTTCTAATTTCATTTGACAGTGCATCCAGACCTTGTGTTCAAAGGAGAGTAGTTAGGGGAAATTTATGTAACTGGTAATCATGTACAGTCCTCCTGACTCAGTGACTTTAAAATAGATTTATTTATTTTATGAGACAGATCAAGAGATCAGAATAGCACTCGGGAGGTCGGGCGGTAGCGCACATGGCTTAAAGCGCAAGGACCTGAGCAAGGCGGCTCCCCGCTTCACAGGTGGTGAAGCAGGACTGCAGGTTTCTTTCTCTATCCCTCTCTGCCTTCCCCTCCTCTCTCCATTTCTTTCTGTCCTAGCCAACAGCAACGACAGCAATAACAACAACAACAATAACAATAACTACAACAATGATAAAACAAGGGAAACAAAAGGGAAAAAAGTAGCCTCCAAGAGCAGTGGATTCATGGTGCAGGCACTGAGCCCCAGCAATAACCCTGGAGGATAATAATAATAATAATAATAATAATAATAATAATAATAATACAATGCTAGCATATACAGTGCTGAGCACTGAACTCTGGTCTTTAAGCTTGTTAGGTCTGGAACTCTATTGCTGTGCTACCTCTGAGACTGCTACCGTCCTTCTCAAAGTGTAATCCAAACTCCTGAGGCATTCAAGTCGAAGTGGTAAAACACACAGCTCTCAGAGCCAATGCAAGTCAGCTAAATCAGATCCTTGAAGAGTGGGACCCAGGAATTGACATGGCTAACAGAGTACTCAGCTGCTCCTTTAATTTCTGTAGTGTTGAGTTGAACCTACCAGTTGTCAATATATGTCATTCTTTATTTTAGAGAGAATGAGAGAGAGGGAGGTCGGGGTAGAGAAGGACAGACAGGTCATGAGTGACACATAGAAGAGATACTATTGCACTACTGCTTCCCTGTTCACAGAGCTCCCCCCTACACTGACCACATGGTGCAGGGGCTGGAATCCTGGGTCTCATGCACAACAAACCATGTGTTGTACCAATGAAGTCATTTCTGGGCCCTCAGTTGCTGCTTGGAATCTGAAAACCAATGATAATCCTAGCTGCCTGGGAGACATAGTGTAGATATGTACATAATCATATATCCAGTGTGTAGTAAGGATGCAAAGCTTTAAATATCAGGGAGAAACCATTTAAAATTCTATTTTGTTGTTGTTGCAGGCCCAAGACAGCTGGGAGGTTAATACTACATTAATTCCCTGTCAACATCAGGATAAGGCTGTTCCTTAACATCTCACACAAGCTTGTCCATGATCTAGACTTTAGCTCTCCAATTACCAGACCTTAGAATTTCCATTATATCTTTGTTACTGCTATTTAAATTCCACATGCAATTCTTTGGAATCCCTAAGGGAATCTATGTAATAGATCTGCATGTTAGATTTGCTATTCACTTTCCATGATGCCTTTTTCCAACTTAAATTTGATTGGGAATACCATCTGTTGTCATTATTTATTAAGCCAAAATGGATAAAAATACATGAAGTTGAGACTAACTAGAGTGTCAAGAATTGTCTTATAAGTTATTTAAGTGACCTGCCATCCCTTTTTTTCTTTCTTTCTTTTTTTTTTTTTCTTCCAGGGTTATCAGTGGGGCTTGGTGCTGGCACTACTGCTCTTGGAGGCCATTTTTTTTCTTTTTATTGGATAGGATAGAGAGAAATTGAGAAAGGAGGGGAAGATAGAGAGGGGGAGAGGTATAGAGACACCTGATTCACTGCTGGTGAAGTGACCCCCACTTCCCCTAAGGTGGGGAGTGGGGTCTTAGAGTGGGGGCTCTAACCTGGATCCTTGTGGTTCCTTTTGTTTCATATTATGTGTGCTTAACCTGGTGTACTACTGCCCAGACCTTTCACCTCTTCCTTTTTAAAAGATGTTTTATTTAATTTTAATGAGAGAAGAGATAGATAGATATCAATAGATAGAGAGACCAACCACGAGAGCACTGCTCAACTCTGTCTTATGGTAGTGCTGGGGATTAAACCTGAAATCTTGGAGCTTCAAGTATAAAAGTATTTTTCATAACCATTATACTGTCTCCCCAGCCTAGAACAAGATCTTTAAAACTTTTTTGTTTAGATAGAGACGGGCAGAGAGGGCGAGATAGAGAGAGAAAGAGAGACATCACAATACTGTAGCTTCCTCCAATGCAGTGGGGAAACATAGCAAAGCAGCACACTACCCAAATGTGCTATTTTATCAGCCCAACCTATTACCTCTTTATTTATTGCCTAAATTTAGAAATGCTTGAGAAATATGCACAAGACCAAAGATAAATAATGATCAAAATGTGAGCCCCTTGTTGGAGAATAAAATTTGGTCTTTGGGAGGCCTTAGGACCTACAGAGCAGGTACACTAACTGCATTTCTTTGTGGTCAAGATGGGAGAAAAAGAAATTGTATTTGGGAGCAGCAATGTTCTAGCAGATTTGTTCTCCCCAATTTAGAAGATGAACATTGCCTTTAAGACATCAAGCCACAGAGAAATTCTGCAGCTGCCTCTCTGTGGAATTGTACTTTCTAAGAACCAAAATGTAATTTTCAATATCTATTCTAATTTTGTCTTGCCTGTAGCCAGAACTCCTGTTAATAAAGTACAACATGTTCTGCTCTGGGCCAGTTGGCCTATGAAGATCAACTTGCTTCTAGTAAAAGATGTTGTTTTTGTACATGTTGTAGTAGATAATTGAATGTAGTGATAAAAACTTCAATTATTAATGCAATAGTGAGAAGTTATTTTCTTCGTGTTTTTATCTAGATAATTATAGATTCACATGTAATTGTAAGAAGTAATGCAAAGCAATATTTATCTAGTTCCTTCCCCATTAGAGGAATTTTGCATGAAAATTATTTGTATGAAAATATCATAACCAGGATATTGACAAGGGCACAATTCATTAATCTAATTCATATTTCTTCAGTTACTCATTTGTGTGTTTATAAATGTAAAAAAAATTATATCTACGCCCACCTTTCTCCCCCAGATATCTCCTCCATCCCTAAACACTACTACCACTAATTAATTCTTCACTTTATTTTCTTTTTTGGGGTCATCCCCAGGGTTTCAGTGCTCTGGGATGACTTTTTCAGAGAGGTGGATAGGTTGAAAGCACCACTGAAGCTTTATTTAATACAGTGGCGACCAAACTAGAACCTGAGTCATATACATGGGTGGGTCTAATACACTAACTAAGTGAGCTATTTTGCTGACCCTTAATGTCCATTTCCAAAATTTCATGTTGAAAGTTCAGTATATTCTAAATCCTAGTAGTTGGTGGGATGACTATATTGTTTCCAAATCTTTTCTCTCCATTTATAATTTGTCTTTTTAGTCCCTCTATTTGGGCTTTTCACAAGCAAAAGCTGTAACCTAACAGCTGGAATATTGCAGATGATGATTTGTGGTCTCCATTCTGAAGATAGCTAGTAGGCCTATTTTAGTTATATTCCAAAAGGCCCATAACTCTACTAGTTTTTGCCTGAGCCTGACATCTGATATGCAGGTGGACCCAAGTTATTGTCTGGGGAGATGATGTCATGGCTGGAAAAAGGGCTAGAAAGTTTTATCAGGGAAGGGAATAGCTCCCAAATATGGGAAAGGTGTATAAATATTATTGACTGTAGACCCCACTGATTTGATCTGGGGCCCATATTCAGCTTAGGGGCCTATGTAACCTCTGCATCCCTGTAAGTCTAAGCTCACATTCTGTGGTCATGAGTAGGAACGTTCCAAGCTGCCCCAATTTCTTCTCCTTCTTCTCTCCCTTCTTTCCTTAGTTCTTTTTGTTTCCACTCTCTCTTACGTTCACCTATACATGTCCAATTGTGAGAGGCACTTTTTGTTGAAAATAATTTCTTTATTAAACTGCTTTTTTACTTTTTCAAAAGTTAGTTGGGCATGTTTCTAAGAATCTAACTTTGACACTTCATTCTTTCAATGATGTATTAACATAGTTCATTGCCAATACAAAGCTGTTTGGATAACTCTGCTGAAAACTTTATAATAACCCTAACTTTTGTGAAGAGCAGTTACTCACACTTACTTTTTTGATTCTCACTTAGTACCTATACTTTTCTTTTAAAGTTTAGAATCTAGAGGCTGGAAAAATAGCTGACTTCGACAGTATGCTTTGCCATGTGCACAACCTGTGTCCAGGACTAACTATATTGAGGGAAACTTTGGTGCTGTAGTCAGTCTGTCTGTCTGTCCACCTACCTATCTATCTGTTTGAAAAAATTAAAGCAAAGCAGTGAAACCCCACATTAATCCAAAACATTTAATTAATTTATTTATTTTAGAATATACTTGTCTCTCCCTATAAAAACATGACTGGATTGGATAGGAATATCACTAAGCCTGTGGATCAGTTTAGGAAAGTCTGATTTCTTCACTATGCTCAGTTCTCTCGTCCTTAAATATGGTATGTCACTGCATTAAGTATCCTTTGAGTTCTTTCGTTTGTATTGTGTAATTTTAGCATAAGTGTGCCATATGTGTCGTGTGATGTGGGGAGCCACCTGTGCCCTCAAGGTTGCTCTTGGCATGACCATAGAGTCTTTGTTCACAGACTGGCCTTGCTTAAAAGTTAAGTTCCTGCTTCTTTACACCTTAGAGTCTTTGTTCACAGGTAAGATAAGTTCCTGTCTCCCAATTCCACCTCCCCATGAATCACCCAGGACCTTCCAGATAACAGCTGATTACCATGGCAACACACCACTTCAATCAATAGCCCCCAGCTGCTAACTCCACCCTTGCCCTGGCCTTAAAAACAGCATCTTTGGTGCTAATAAACAGACTTGATCAGAATCTTGACTTGTCTCATTTCTCTCGCGTGTCTTGTCCCCTTCCCTCTCCCTTCTCTCCTTGTTCTCACTCCCTCTCCTAGGTTAACCCACGTTGAAGGTCCCGCGGGATGGGACAGTGTGAAGTATATATCTAAGTACTTGATTTTGTTCAAGCTTATTGTAATGGTATGTATTGTGTTCTAAACTTCAATTTACCTTCATTAATATATAGAAATATATTAATGTATAGTATTGTAATTCACTTTTTATATGCTGATCTTAGAGTCTTCAGCCTTGCTAAAATTCATTTTATCAGTTCTAAAAGTATTTTTGTAGATTATTTGGGAGATTTCACATAAAAAATCCTGTTATCTATTAGTAGGGGGGAACTTTCAATTCCTTATTCTAATCTATATGCATGTATTTCTTTGTCTTACTTCAATGGCTAAAATTTCCAGTACTATGAAAGTTATAATATTCCTTTCCCATCTTCTAATATGTAATTTTGGATTGAATAAAAAAAAGTTATTTAGGAGAGAGAGAGAAAAATGAGCATTACTTTGGTACATGTGATGCTATGGAAGAAACTTAGAACCTCACATTTGAGTGTCCAACACATTATCCACTGTTTTAACTCCCTGAAATCAATTGATTGCTAATGTGAAAAATCAGTGGCTGGACTGGGTGGTGGCTCACTGGGTTAAGTGCACATATTACAAAGCACAAAGACCCTCGCAAGGATCTGGATTCAAGGCCTGCTCCCCACTGGCAAAGGGAGTCACTTCACAAGTGGTGAAATAGGTCTGCAGGTGTCTCTCTCTCTCTCCCTCTATCGTCCCCTCCCCTCTCAATTTCTCTCTGTTCTACCCCCCAAAAATGGCCAAACGAGCCTTGGATTCCTAGTGCAGTCACCGAGACCCAGCAATAACCCTGGAAGCTAATAATAACAACAACAAGGAGGAGGAGGAGGAGGAGAAGTAGTAGTAGTAGTAGTAGAAATGACTGGGAATGCAGAAACACAAAGCATGACAACCTTTGTTAAAGTTAAGCAAAAGGAGAGATCAAAAAGGAAAGTTCATGTTTCAGGAGTACTGAAGTGCTATTAAAGTTATGATTTAGAATAAGAAGAGATCTGACATACATTCAGTTTGTTAAAAAATATTAATGATTTAATAGTTATTGACAAGACTATGGGATAAGAGGAGTACAATTCCACACAGTTCTCACCATCAGAGTTTGACATCCCATCCCCTCCATTGGAAATTTTCCTATTCTTTATCCCTCTGGGAGTATAGACCAAAGATCTTTATGGGGTGCAGAAGGTCTGGCTTCTGTAATTGCTTCTCCACATCGGCGTTGACAAATTGATCCATAGGCCCATAGTCTGTTTCTATCTTTCCCTAGAAGGTCAGTGCTCTGGGGATGTGGGGCTCCAGGACACATTGGTGAAGTCATCTGCCCAGGCAAGTCAGGTTGCAGTCATGGTAGTATCTGGAACTTGGTGGCTGAAAAACATTAAGATATAAATCAGAACAAATTGTTTAGTAATCAGGTAAAAATAACATAGATGAGATTTGGGGTCTTCATGTTGGAAGAAGCTAGGAAGTCTATTTTAGGTCATACATTCAATTTTAATAACTGATAAAGCTTGTATTTTTTAGCATTCTTAGAAGTTATTTGTATTTAATACAAATCAAATAAAAAAAGATAAAATCCTTAATGCATAATTTTGGAAAACTAGAAAGCAAAGATGTCTACTTCATGACAGTGATTTGTTTAAAGTATTACACAAAGATAATTCAGTTTATTTGTATGTTGGAAGAAGCTGTGTTAACTTTAAATAATAACTCTATAAAGTTATTGCTTTGTTATGTTTTTAATCACAGTATTTCATTCATTTTAGATTAAAAAATAAAACTTACTTTTTTATTTTATTTATTCCCTTTTGTTGCCCTTGTTGTTTTGTTGTTGTAGTTATTATTGTTGTTGTCGCTGTTGGATAGGACAGAGAGAAATGGAGAGAGGAGGGGAAGACAGAGAGGAGGAGAGAAAGATAGACACCTGAAGACTCGCTTTACCGCCTGTGAAGCGACTCCCCTGCAGGTGGGGAGCCGGGGTTTGAACCGGGATCCTTATGCCAGTCCTTGTGCTTTGCGCCACCTGCGCTTAACCCGCTGCGCTACAGCCCGACTCCCAAAACTTACTTTTAAGTTTGATAATAAGTAAGATTGAACAGTCTTGTTTTGGAGAAGGAAATGGCTAAAAGGGGCTGACCATTAATTTGCCATAAATCTTTGGGTTCTTGATCACTGATTACAAGTTATGGTAGTTTTGTTCCAGCTATGTTTATGTATGTAGGTTCAACATATGTCTCTCTGGACATTTTTCATCTAACACTAGCACTGTTCCTTTAAAATTCCATGCCACTCACTTGACAGTGAAAGTGTCACCACATATCCTACCTTTGTCAAACAGCTATCCAGTGCTTTAATAGACTCATGAACTGCACTTCCAAATTGTCAAATAGACTTAGTTCCTTGATAGTTTATTTTATTTCTGTTTCCACTGGACTAGAGGAATTCACTTTAGTTAGGCTGGGGTCATATGAGATGGGGCCAAGTGTCTAACTTTCTAGATCTATTTGTTTGCCTTTTACTTAGTTTTCTTCACTCTTTTTGAGTTTAATTAGTATTTTTTAAATATAAAAATCTTAAAGCCATAGATGCCAACTAATCAATACTGGAAAAATATTTACATAGTAAGATTCCACTGTTTTGAATATCAAAGCTTAAACATTTTATATTTTGCTGTTTCCCTGCCTTAAACAGTATCAAGTTCATTTTATTTAGGTACTCACTTCCGCAGTCTACTGGCTAGGAGAAAAAAAAATTTTGTTTCATCATCTAGAAAATGCTAAAGGCAGTTTTCCCTGCATTCATAGAAAGATGTGCAACTCTTGTTTCTGCTTATGGTGTATGCTCGGTGTGGTTTTCTGAAGTCTAGAAGGAAATAAGAAGACAGGACTTTTGTGTGTAGTGATGAAGACAGTACAGATGCATGTGGAGAAAAGGAAACAATTGAAACAAGTGATGAATGTCAATGCTCTCATCCCGGGGACTCATTCCAGAAAGAACTGTTCCATTGTTCACCACGTCATGAGTGAACTTAAAGAAAGATGGTTACAAAGGACATTGTTAAAAGATTGATAACTCACAATATCTTGATGTCACTGCCAATCACTCACACACCTTTTCTTTTTAATTTTGTTAATTATCTTTATTTATTTATTTATTGGATAGAGACAGTCAGAAATCGAGAGGGAAGGGGGAAATAGTGAGGAAGAGAGACAGAGACACCTGCAGCACTGCTTTACCACTTGCAAAGCTTTCCCCATGCAGGTGGGGACCAGGAGCTCAAACCTGAGTCTTTGTGCATTGTAATATGTGTGCTGAACCAGGTGTGCCACCACCTGGCCCCAACACACCTTTTCCATTACCAAATATAAAGGCTATGAAACCTGTGCACAAGGAGTCTGCTGACTCCATTTATGCCAGCACATGATCAGCTAACTGCCTTGCAGAGGTGGCATCACACTGTGCTATGAGACTTCATAAGGTCTCCATCTAATGGTGCCTAGGCATGTGCTTCTCAACAGTGCCCTGGAGCTTCTGAAAGAACAGGTTCCTATAGGAAGGGATGAGTGTGTCCCTATTTATCTTATGTATGGTTTTAAAAAGATGAAGATGTTTTTAAAAATCTGGGCTTCAAGATAAAATACATTTGATAAAGCAAATAAAATCATGTAAAAAAGAACAGATGTGGATAAAGAAAGTCCAGCCCTATATCAGCTCTGACACCATCTCCCTAGACAATAGTTTTCCACCTGAAATTTAGTTTTTAAGCTCAATAAAAGATTATTAAAGTCATGGGCCCGTAGGAACATACCTAAAATAGACTTCCTAGTTTCTTGTCACCCTAAGATCACTATTCTCACCTGCTCTATTCCTATTTTTTTTAATTATTTATTTATTCCCTTTTGTTGCCCTTGTTTTATTCTTGTAATTATCATTGTTGTTGTTACTGATGTCATTGTTGTTGGATAGGACAGAGAGAAATGGAGAAAGGAGGGGAAGATAGAGAGGGGCAGAGAAAGATAGACACCTGTAGATCTGCTTCACTGCTTGTAAAGCTACTGCCAGGGAGCCGGGGGCTCGAACTGGGATCCTTAAGCTGGTCCTCGAGTTTCACGCCATGTATGCTTAACCGGCTGCACTACCACTGACTCCCCTCTATTCCTATTTTTTGGTTCCTATTTATCAAACAGTTTGCCCTGTTTTGTATCTTGACACCTTTCAACCATCAAGATGTAGATGTGACTATTATTTCATCCTGACCTCCCTGGGCAGACGACCTCACCAATGTGTCTTGAAACCTCACCTCTCCAGAGCCCTACCTCACAAGGAAAATATAGAAACAGGCTAGGGGTATGGATTGACCTTCCAGCATCCATGTACAGCAGAGAAGCAATTACAAAAACCAGGATTCACACCTTCCGCACCCCATAAAAAAATCTTAATCCATACTCATAGAGGGAGAGAAAGTTAGGGAAGGATGACCAGAGGGTTTAGAACTCCAATTCCATCAAGACCCCAAGAAAGAAGAGGAAAAAAAGAAGGACATTTGGAAGTAGCAATAGGTATAGGTGTGACTTAGAAAAAAAGAAAAGGCAGGACCATAGAAAAAAGTGGCTATATATATGGCTATAGAAATAATAGCCAACCTTTATCTATGACCTAGGGAGAACTACTGCAGTTTCCATTGAAGGGAATGGGAACACAGAGCTTTGTTGGTGTATGAAATTATATCCATTATCTCATAATTTTATAAATCAATATTAAGTCACTATTGAAAAATGGAACAAAGAGGAAGGAATGCATTAGAATATAGCTATGTAGTGCATAACATTCTGACAACAGTTAATAATACTATAATGTATGTTTGCTTATAACTATGTATGGCAACAAATCATAACTGTATTTGTTTTAGTAATTATTTTTCCAGTGCACATGCACATCAAATTATCCTGTATCCTTTAGACTAACGTTGTATGTCAATTCTACCTCACCTAAAATTTTCACTATGAAGGTAAAAAGAAAGCAATGAAAATTACAACTATGGGCTAGGCATTAAGTCCCTCTCATTTAATATTCAAAATCTTCTGGTGAAGAAAATACCACTGCTATCCCCACCTCACAAACATCTGTAGAACAATGGACAATGGACAATGGAATTATATAATGCAAGTGGTAATGCATAAACATTTTACCTTTCTCTGAACAAATCTTCATGTTAGTTTGACATCTACAAAGCTTGAAGGTTGTTAATTTAATCTTAACTGGAACATTTGATCATCCATAACTATTTAAAGATGATCATGCATATGCATGATATATATGCATAATACAGAATATGTGCAAGTGTCTTTGAATCATTTCCGAGGGAAGAAATCTGACACAAGGAATTGCTTTCACAGGTGATGAAATAGCTGAAGAACCAAACAGCACTGAGAGTTTTCATATTTGTTCTTGTCTGACATATTGTGAACACTACTTCTGCACTGTGTCTGTCTCCTCTCACTAGAAATGTAACCTTATAGAAATGAGGTCAGGAACTTGGATCAATAAGTAAAACCTACATTTAGCAAAAGAAGGAAAGAAAGCTACTGTTAACTTTGGCTGGAGTGCAAAAAGCAGAAGGTGGTGACAGGGAGCTCAGGAGGCAAAGGCCACCTGATTGTCTTGCCTAGTGAAAATTTAAATCATTTGTTCGCATCCTCCAAGAATCAGAGCCACACAGTTATTACAGTAACTACTGGAGATTTTGCTTGAAACAACTTCCACCAGACTCCTGTTAGCTAAACTCAAATGGAAGCAGGAGGCAGGAAAGCCTTGCTTTTTTTCTGTAGGACACAACATGAAGAATCCATCTGAGAACAGTCAAGTGATTGACACGCCTCACTTGTAATTGATACATATAGGGCATGAGAGAGGCTGTTAGCAGAAGGATGGATATTTAAGTGTCACTCTTCTTCACTGCCTGCTCTGTCCTCTAGCTGTTCACCCACAGGAGCTCCTCCTCTATGGCTTGCTAGTCAATGCTGGTTTGCAATATCTTTCCTTATTCATGCAGAAGCATCACTTGCTCTTGATGAGAGCTCTGTTCTACTGGCTCAACAAAAAAGAGACTTCATTTAAGACCATCAGTTTATTGAACTTTTTTGAATACATGTGTTCTCCCAAAACTGCTATGCCTACAAGCAAATAGTGGAATTTAAAAATGGTTTTTGCTGTGGGTATGGCTTTTCTTATTTGTATTCTAAGTAACTCATTTTGGCAGAGATAGAAAGTTATTCCTATTTGCATTTATTCTGCCTGCAGAAAACTTACAGCTCACGTGATTGTTCTGCTTCAAAGAAATGATCAAAATACAAATTGCTTGAACTATAAGAACTGAAGCTCAGAAATTTAGGAATAGGAAGAGGAATGAAATCACTTTTTTTGTGTAAATGAAAGATGTTTTATACCATAGCTATCTTTAATTCATATCTCCGAGGTAGTTATAAAAAGGTCTGAAAATGACTTAATGGATAGAAACTATATCCTTTCCAAAATTTTATTTTTTGACCAGATGAATCAGAAAGGATGTCATTATTATTTGAGGTAGATAAATATGATACGTATGATTTTTCCTGTAGCAAAATTAAGCAACAATAGATAATCATTTAAATCTAATCCCCAAAGAAGTCTTGAATGAAAGAATATACTACTAGCCAAATGAAAGGGGTATCAATTTTATTTTAAAATAATATTAGCTTAAATAATAAGGGCAACAAAGGGGAAAAATGGTTTCTAGAAGCAGTGGATTCATAGTGCAGGCACCAAGCTTCAGTGATAACCCTGGAGGAAATAAAATAAAATAAAATAAAATAGCATTTGTTTTGAGTTTTTATGGAGATTAACGGTTTAATGAACCACTACAGTGTTAACGGTGACATTTTTTTTCCCACCAGGGTTATCACTGGGGCTCAGTGCCTTCACCATGAATCCACTGTTCCTGGAGGCTATTTTTTCCCTTTTGTTGCCCTTGTTGTTTGTCTTTGCTGTTATTGCTGTCGTTGTTGTTGAATAGGACAGAGATAAATGGAATGAGGAGGGGAAGACAGAGAGGGGGAGAGAAAGATAGACACCTGCAGACTTGCATCACCGGCTGTGAAGTGACTTCCCCCAGCCCCCCGCAGATGGGGAACCAGAGACTCAAACTGCGAACTGCAATACTTGTGCAGGTCCTTGTGCTTTACACCATGTGTGCTTAACCCGCTGCACCACCACCCAGCCCCCTGACAAATATTTTTGGTGAAGAAAAAAATATTATTTTGAAAGTGATGCAATTAATGTTAACTAATCTAGAACCAAGGTAGATTTTTATAAGCTAACACAGTTTTTCAAAATGTATCAGTGTTACCAATTTGAGGTGAATTACATTTTGACCTGCCTGTGTTGCATTTACACAGTTAGTTCATGTCACTTGATTAGTTACATAAGAAGCTTTAGCTCAGTGTGATCACACAGACAAACACAAACACACTGAGCTAAAGCTTCTGTGTTTGTCTGTGTGATATTTCATAAAAAAATCAGTACATAGATGACTTTTGATGCTATGTTGGAAATATGACAATATTGTCTTTATTTATTTATTTATTTATTTATTTTTACCAGTTCATTGCTTAGTTCTGGTTACATTGGTGCCTCAGATTGAATGCGGGATATCAGCTTCAGGCATAAAAGTTGTTTTTCATAACAATGATGCTACATCTCTACCATCACCCTTCCTCATTTCCTAACAGTGAACTATTCATTAAATATGTTCCGGATTAAAATTAAACTTCTGAATAATTTAACTAAACCATATTTCTTTTTCTTTCTTTTCTTTTTTATTTTCTTTTTTTATAACCAGAGCACTGCTTAACTCTGGTTTATGGTGGTGCTAGGGATTGAACCTGAGGCTTTGGTGCTTGAGGCATAAAAGTCTTTTTGCATAACCACTATGTTATCTCCCCAGCCCTATATTCATAAACACAGGTAAGTGTTGAAGTTGAAAATAATTTCATTGCTATATTTTATCTATTGTGTTTACCTCGTGAAAAGAAAAAGTGTTGCTTCTACATCACTCACAATGAGTATCTCTGACTTTTAAAAAATATTGATTTATTTGCTTATTTACGTATTTTACCAGAGCACTGCTCAGCTCTGGCTTATGGTTCAGGGGGTTGAATCTGGGATCTCAGATCCTCAAGCTTGAGAGTCTTCTTGCATAACCATTATACTAACTTTCCTGTCCTCCAATAACTTGTAAGTATACAGAGATATGGTATGTTTAACAGAAAAGGAAATGCAAAGCATAATTTGACTGAGTTTGGAGTATTTCACGAAAGTAAAAAACTCTGGGGGGAGAGTATGCTTCTAAAAACCCCTTCTGTTTCATTAGTTTAATCCCCCCTGCTTAACACTATTCTATTTACATAACCACTTCATTCTATTTACATAACCACTGTTAACAAGCACCACCCTCCCTCCAGGGCATTGGTGGTTCAGTGGTAGAATTCTTGCCTGCTCCGCCCCCCTCTCCTTGTCATACCCTGATTTTCACCAGTCACTTTTCTCTCCACCCTCTCTGCGTCACATCCTGTTCCCACCCTACTGGGCTAGTGTATTTATAAGGACAAGATTGTTTGTAGTTTTTAGTTTAGTTTTAGCTTAGCTTGGTATAGATTGCACTGCGTCCTGCATGAATAAAGAGATACTGCGTACAACTCAACCATGAGTCCCTGGTCGTCTGTTACCTGCCTATGAAGCCAGCCTGGCAAAAACAACAGAGAGGGTGTAGATTTTTCAGCTCATTATGGGGTTGGGGGTAGAGACAAAAACCTTTGGTGGCTGGCTAGAATGGTGTTAATATACACTCCTATTAATTTATAGTTTTATAAGTCACTAATTTAAATAAAAAACATACAAAACCATGTAAGGAGGAAGGGAACCTAAGGACAAAGGAGAGCAGACTTGTACGCTCTTCTTCTAGCTGTCAGCACTTGAAGTAAAATGTATTTTCTCACATACTATATTATTTTTTTTATTTCTTTATTAGGGAATTAATGTTTTACATTCAACAGTCATACTATAATATTAGCCACTAACAAAATTGAAATTTTCTATTCAACTAGATTTTTAAAAGAAAATCAGACCCCCCTTATTTTTTTAGTTCATTCTTTTTTCAATGTTTAAATTTTTATTTATTATTTTTTAAAATTCTTATTAGTGATTTAATATTAACTTACAATATTATGAGATAGCAAGGATATAATTCCACACCTTTCCCACCATCAGTTTTGTGTCCTCATCCCTCCCTCTACCGGAAACTTCACTAGTTTTCCAAGATCAAACACACACATACACACATACACACACACATTTTTCTATGGTCCTGCCTTCTCTTTCGTCCTAAGTCACACCTACACCTTCTGAATATCTTTCCTTTTTTCCTCTTTTCTCCCTATGTCTTAATAGAATTGGAGTTCAGAACCCTCAGGTCATCTTCCCCTTCTTCCATGACTTTATGAGGTACAGAAAGTGGGAGTTCTGGCTTCTGTAATTGCTTTTCCAACAGATATGGGCATTGGCAGGTCCATCCATATGCCCAGCCTGTTTTTAATCTTTCCCTAGTATGGTAGGGCTCTGGAGAGGTGGGGTTCTGGAGAGGTGAGGTTCCAGGACACATAGGTAAGGTCATCTGTCCAGGGAGTTCAGGATGGAATCATAGTAGCATCTGCTACTTGATAGCTGAAATGCAGTAAGATATAAAGCAGGACAAAATATTTGATTTTTTTAAAAAATGGACTATAAAGTAGGAATAGAGTAGATAGGAATAGTGATTTTAGGGTAGAATGAAAGCCTCTTAGTAACAGTCTCTCCAATAGATAAAATCGCATTTGAACAGACACAGGAAGCAAGTGTGAGTTTTAAGCCTTGTGGGTATTTAGGTAAAGTTCATTCTAGGTGGAAGGAAGAACCTAGACAGCCCACTGACTTCCTTTTGAATAGATCAAATGTTGAATAGAAAATCAGCACCTACCAAAAGTTGAGATCCTATGGGAAATTTGAAAACCTGGATTAAAGTCCAGATGGCAGTGTCTGACAAATTGTTTGAAATCGCTAAGTCTTTATTTTCTTGTCTATAAAAAGGGGATTTTCACATTTTCTTCTTACTAGTGGTTCTGAAAAGATTAACTGATTAGCAAAGCTTAAGATTTTTTTCCGTTTTTTGTTGCCCTTGTTGTTGTTATTGCTATTGTTGCCATTGATGTTGTTGGCTATGGCAGAGAGAAATCGAGAGAGGAGCGGAGACAGGGGAAGAGAAAGATAGACACCTGCAGACTTGCCTCACCGCCTGTGAAGCGAATCCCCTGCACGTGGGGGGGGGTGTGTGTGTTCAACCGGGATCTATACACCAGTCCTTGTGCTTCCCGCCACGTGAGGTTAACCCTCTTCGCTACCCTCCAACCCCCAAGTTTAAGATTTTAAGTGGAGGACTAGAGAGAGAGCAAATTGGTTATGCACTACAAATCCACTGCTTCTGACAGCAATTTTTTTTCTCTCTCTCCCTTTCTTTCTTTCTTTCTTTCTTTCTTTCTTTCTTTCTTTCTTTCTTTTTTATTAAATAGGACAGGGAGAAATTGATAGAGAAGAGGGAGATAGACACCTGCAGACCTGTTTCACCGCTTGCAAAGCAAACCCTCTACAGGTGTAGAGGTAGTGCTGAACCCAGATCCTTCCTTGCTGGAGTCCTTGTGCTTTGTACTGTGTGTACTTAACCCAGTGTGCCACCGCCCAACCCAGTCCCCTCTATCCCTCTTTCTAAACTCTTGTCCCCCCCTTTTTTTTTGCCTCCAGGGTTATTGCTGCGACTGTGCCTGCACTACGAACCCACTGCTTCTGCAGCCAACTTTTTACTATTGTTGTTGCTATTATTGTTGTTGTTGGATAAGACAGAAGTTGAGAGGGGAGGAGATGATAGAGAGGGAGAGAGAAATATAGACACCTCAGACCTGTTTCACCTCTTGTGAAGCGACCCCCCCTCTTCCACTGTAGGTGGGGAGCCAGAGGCTGAACC
The DNA here is from genome assembly GCF_950295315.1 of Erinaceus europaeus. Lineage (NCBI taxonomy): Eukaryota > Metazoa > Chordata > Mammalia > Eulipotyphla > Erinaceidae > Erinaceus > Erinaceus europaeus. The sequence goes on along the minus strand of NC_080173.1, from coordinate 26,271,156 downwards.
AAATTCTTTGTGCTAGTCATTGCGCTTTGCGCTATATGCACTTAAACCGGTGCGTTTACTGTCTAACCCCCTCTTTCCCTTTCTGTATATTGAAATAATGTCATTTTTCAAGTTCTCTCTCTGCAATTCAACTTAAAAATGGTAAAACGATGGGTTAGAAAACTGGAGAGACTGTTGGGCGGTAGCACAGCGGGATAAACGCACATGGTGAGAAGCGCAAGGACCAGAGAACAAGCATCTAGGTTGGAGCCCCGGTTCCCCACCTGCAGTGGGAGTCACTTAGCAAGTGGTGAAGCAGGTCTGCAGGTGTCTTATCTTTCTCTCCCCGTCTCTGTCTTCCCCTCTTGAATTAAGAAGAACTCATTAGAGAATTGGAGAGACAGATAAATTAACCACAGGCCAAAAGTAATACACAGAGGGGCCTTGGAATTGCTTTCCCAAGTACAATTCTTGTCAAAGCTGTTCCAAGATATGCACCAGTCCATAATTAAAAACCTTCCTCCTTTTCTCCTGTAAAATCTATCAGTCCCCCAGAGTCTAACTCTGCAACTTAACCAAGTGTTAAGGTTGGGCAAGACTGACAACCTCTCAATGCTGAACATCAAACTGTGTGTTATAGACAGAAGTTGAGAAATAAAACAGAAGGGGAAACACAAAGCAGAACTTGAACTGGGTTTGGTATACTGCACCAAAATAAAGGGCTCTGATGCAGGGTGAGGGGCTTTCAGGTCCTGGTACATGATAATGTAAGAGGGCCCAGTTTGGGGTGGGTGAGAGTATTCTGCAGAAAACTGAGACATTTTAAACATGTACCAACAACTGTATTTGCTGTTAACTGTAAACCATTAATCCCCCAAATAAAAAAAAAGTGGAAGTGATAAGAATTATCCAACAGGGTTACCTAGAATATAGTATGGCTTCATGACAAAGTAAAAGCAGTCATTAAGATAAAAGGGATGGACTAGAGAAATAGCTCACTGGATAGGGTGCTTGCATTGCTATGTGGTTTGCCCAGTTTCCAACTCTGGCACTATGTAGGAGGTCTTATGGCAACATGGGGACCATCAGTGTTGTGATGTCTCCCCACTCTTTGTATCCCTTTCTTAATAAAAAGGGAGGAGGGACAGCCAGACTCACCCATGAGTGTGGCCCTGGTTCCAACAACAGGAAGATATGGGTGGAATTGTGGTGATTGTAAGGTGCTTTCTAGCTGAAAGATAGCATGCTGATTTGGTAATACATAGATATATAAATAAATGCAAAGCAGAAAATGGGAGAAATGGACATTAAGCTGTTTTTTTTTTCTTCCAGGGTTATCACTGGGGCTTGATGTCAGCACTATGAATCCACTACTCCTGGTGGCTATTTATTCCATTTTACTGGATAGGACAGAGAGAAATTGAGAGAGGAGGCAGAGATAGAGAGGGAAAGAGAAAGACACTTGAAGACCTGCTTCACCATTTGTGAAGCGCCCCTCCCCTGCAGGGGGCGAGCCTGGGTGGGAGAGTGTTTAGAACTCAGATCCTTCCACGGGTCCTTGGTTGTAGTACTTTGTGCACTTAACCGAGTGTCCCACCACCCACCCCCTCCAAATTATGTATTTTGGATGTTGATTAAGGTGTTGAAAAAAATGACACAGTTGGAAGTCTTATCCCTCCTAAAGCTTTTTTGGTCTTCTTTTAATTTCTTTTTATGAAACTTTCACAGAGAGGAAATCTATTCTAGTGAAAACTGTTTGAGACAGTGACAACCTAAGAAATGTGCTAGGGGTGCTCTGTAACATTTGAATTGAGCCCAAAATCGATAGTGCTAATTAGCTATTGGAACCTTTGCATAACTACGCATGCTCAAGGGACAGTCTCTGACTTCCTGAGCTGTCTCTCAGAGCTGCTATCTTGTGACTATTGGAATGAGTGCTTTTTTTTTTTTTTTTTTATGAAAACTAGCTTTATATTTATGGTGTGGAGGTGTAATATTATAGTAATACTCCCAGAACATATGTATTAATCTTTGTTGGTGATTCAATTTTTCATCTTTCGTTTTGTTTTCCTAATGCTATATAATACCAATAGTTCCACAATTGCTGTGGCCTAAATTAGAGACTTGTAAGTATGTGGTTTAAATTCTGTATGATCCATTTCCCCCTGACAACAGAATATATATCAAAACAAAATAGACATTCATATCTAAGTTTAGCATTATTGAACACTTTAGGATTATTAATAATTTCTTATTTATTTATTTATTTATTTATTTTGCATGGCACTAAGAAGATCGGGGAACACAAGATGTAAGAGGCAAACTATAATGTAAAAATAAATTCCAGCTCATAATTGAAGACAGAAAATCAGAAACCCAAGAAATGATTTTTTTTCACTATCATCTTGAAAATATTTTAAGTATGTGACAAAACCCTGGTTTTATGGAGGGTGTTATGGAGAAACAAATGTAGGGCAGTAGTACTACATTTTGAGAAGAGAAATGCTAGTTGTATCTATCAACTTCTTCTTGATAGTCTTATCCTTTGCCCTTAGTCCCAGAAACACTAATGCTAAGATTTTTTTTTTTTTTTGTCAATTTGTTTGCTTATGGGTTATGGGGACTGCTGGGCTGACTTTTATTTCCCAGTTCTTTATTTCAGACAGGGAGGTGGACAGAAAAACACTACAGTATTGTTCCTCCATGTGTGGAGTCATGATGCTCCCACTTGGTGTTCGAACCCAGATCCTCATATGGTAAGGCACATACTTGACCAGGTGAACAATCTTCCAGCTCTATCGCTAATATTCTTACATAAATTTTCAAGCCATATCGACAAGAGTATTTATTGTTGTTTGTAATAACAAAAAGAATGAAAATAACATAAAATATCACCTAGATATAACTATAAATGAGACCTAAGCTCATGTGTCTACATTTTGTAATATAAACTCTGTGTGTGGGGGGGGGTGGCTTGAATATGTTTATCATCTAATATATCATATGATTTACTGCAGGTAATATAAATAATATAGCAGAATGAAAATAACAGTTATGTGTAAAAAGTTTAGCTTTTGTGTTTCAAAAGGCTAGATACTCTGGTATTTAGAGGCTTGTATAGTGAATAAGAGAACACAACTCATAGTTAAAAATGTCCTGCATTGGAAGAAAAGGATGAATATAAGTAAAATAATACAAATTATTTTACCAAGAAAAAAGAAAGCTTGTTTCTTAAGTAAAGACCATTAATAATCATATGTCCTGATTTTGACAGTCTCCTGACATAGTGCTAAAAGAGCAGAGGAAGAATTGATTGTGTGGTTTAACTAAAATATTGGTCTGAGAGAGTCTGAAAACTTCCCTCTAAACTACAGCATGGAACAATCATCTCTTTGGTCTAAGAATGACATAGCTACCTCAGGGCAATGCAGAGTATCTAAAAGGACTAGAGAGAGCTGGGGAGACAGCAGAATGATTATGCAAAATTCTCCCATGTCTGAAGTTCTGATGTCCCAAGTTCAGCCCCTCGCACCATTATAAGAGAGCTGAGCAGTGTCCTGGTTCATTCTTTTCTCTCTCTCCCTCCCTCCCTCTCTCTCTCTCTCTCTCATCTCTATCTCTCTTTTTTCTCTCTTTCTCTCTCTCTCTTCTATCTACCTCTCTCTCATCTCTATCTCTATCTCTTTTTCTCTTTCTCTCTCTCTCTTATCTATCTACCTCTTTTATTTTTTAATATTTATTATATTTATTTCTTGGATAGAGACAGCCAGAAATCAAGAGGGAAGGTGGGAGATAAAGAGAGACAGAAAGACACCTGCAGCCCTGTTTCACCGCTCGCAAAGCTTTCCATGGGGGTCAGGGGCTTGAACCCAGGTCCTTGCACACTGTAACATGTGCGCTCAACCAGGAGTGCCACCACCCACCCCCTCTACCTCTTTTATTAAAATAAATAAAATTTAAAAAATATAACAGGACTAGCTGGGGGAGCCAGAGATGATCATTAGAGATCTATATGGTTCAGTTTATTCTCACTAGAGTAAATATGGCTGTGACTCAATATAGATAAAAAATTTCAAGTGAAATATGTGATGTATATAATAACGTTTTCCTACAAATATTGAACGAACCTCCCAAATAAACTCTTAAGTGTTAAAATCAGTTATTTGAATAACTGCACTAAATTTCTAACATGATACTTTGGTTTTTGGCTGACTAGAGACTTGCACAAAGGAGATTTCACTCTTTTGGGTGAACTTATTTCAGATAGAGAAAGAGCAACACAGAGAGGCAGAAAGATGGGGAAAGAAATATCACTGAAGCTTCTCCTAGGGCCATAGTACTCCCATGTGGCATGCCAGAGGCTCAAGCCTGGGCCATATACATGGAAAACCACTACCAGATGAGCTATCTCTTGTTGGGAACATGTGTTAAGCAGGGGGGATTAAACTAATGAAAGAGAAGGGGTTTTTAGAAGGGGGATGCATAGAACAAGTCTGCCAAAAAATATTAAATGGAAAGTGTTACTTTCTTAAGGATGACAACCTGTGGAAGAAATATGGGAAGCTTAGAATTGAGTAATGTGATGTTTGGGTTAAGTAAAATAGTAATACATGAGATAATCACTCTTACTTTTTTTTTGAAAAAAGTTATTCTAGATAGAGATGTTCATTAATCTCGCAGTGAAACTCTTTAAGCTCTTACAAGGAAACGTACTCTAGGTGAAATGCAGTTTTATTATAAGCTGAAGCAGCCCCTATCAGCACAGGAGTATATGTAGTGTGAGTATGTGTAGTGTGTGTGTGTGTGTGTATTTTAGAAACTGCATGCTAAGTAAGGTCTAATATTTTTAACAATTTATTTATTTTTAATTAATTGATTTATTTTATTTGATAGGACCAAGAGAATTTGAGATAGGAAGAATAGATAGAACTAGAGAAAGAGACATCTGCAACACTGCTTCACTACTTGTGAAACTCCCCTCTGCAAGTGGGGAATAGGGGACTTGAGCTTGAACCTAGGTCCTTGCACATGGTAACCTGTATGCTCCACCAGGTGCGTCACTGCCTTAGCCCAGAAAGTCTAGTATTTTTTTTTCCAGCGATATACAATTGAAGTGGTCCTTAAGAGACTGAACATGGAACTCTGTTCTACCTTGGAAAAATAGGCTTTGCTCTTTAACAGAAAATATTAAGATAATAAAAAATGAGAGTGGGCAGTGATGTACCCTGTAGAGTGCACAGGCTACCATGCATGGCAACCCAGGTTCAGACTACTTGTCCCCACCCACAGGGAGGAAGCTTCATGAGCAATGCTTTTCTCTCCCTCTCTCCCTCACCTTCTATAAAATAAAATTTTAAAAGAAAACAAAGGGGGGGGGGACCTGTAGAGATGTGCAAGCACCAAGCTCCAGCAATAACCCTAGAGGCAAAACAGAGAGAAATAAATAAAAATATAGGGCTGGACAGTGGTGCACCTGGTTAAAGTGCACACATTATAGTGTGGAAGGACACAGGTTTGAGCCCCCTGGTCCTATCTGCAGTGGGGAAAGCTTCAAGTGAAGTGGAGCAGGGCTGCAGGTGTCTCTGTCTCTTTCCCCCTTTCTCCCCTTTCCCTCTCAATTTCTCTCCCTTTATAACCATTAAACAAATAAATAATCTAAAAAAAGAAATGTAAATCAGTAGCACATTTCTTCCTCAGAGGAAGACACAAGAATAAGCCAAACTGACAGAAATAATTTAAATGTGTTTTTATGTGTATAAAGTATAGTGATACTTAGATTTACAACTTTGAAATTTGTACTTTCATTTAAAAAATCCTTCCTCTTCAATCATAAGAAGCAATATTAGGAAAATTCTTACTTTCTAGTCAGTAATAAAATCTTCACTTTCATAATTTTCAACACATTAGCAAGTGGAGAAGAGGATGATGTGTTTGATCACTTCCATATGGGCTGAGAAAATTCCTGTTACACTCACTGCTGTAACCACAATACCTAGTGTCTGTTGAATGAACTTATAACAGTTGTTGTGAATAAGATATTTTAGTTATTTAGACATTTAGTTCACAAAAATACCTAGCCACAATCCATGTCCCTTTAATAGATTCCAATTAGGTTCATCTATATTTAAACTAATTTTTTTACTTTGCTTCCTTTAATAGTTTCAGAGCAGTAGGGATTGTAGAGACCATCTTTTAAAACTGTTTTGGGGATGGATAGATAGTATAATATTTATGCATAAAGGCTTTCATGCCTAAGACTCTGAGGTCTCAGGTTTAGTCCCCAGTACCACCATAATCCAGAGCTGGGCAGTGCTCTTATTTTTTTCTCTGTGTATATTTATGTATTTATCTTTCATTAATATAAAAACTGTTTTTAATCAAATGAAAGAAAAGACTAAAAACTCACACCAAATTCATAGATCATACATGCTACAGAAACACAAACCCTATATACACCTCATCTAGTGGAGAAAGATTTTGCCTTGCTCATTGTCAGTGTCTTTCTCCTCACCAAACCAAATGTGTGCTTGGCCTGAAAAAATGAAGAATTTATCACATAACTGAGTTCCCAAACACTTGATATTTCTTTTTGCTTTCTCTTATTTCTCTTTCTCTTTTTTTAAAGCTCTAGTGCCGTGCTATTATTTGCACCATCTTTACATCAGCTGCTTGACTTAGTATATTCAAATACTGAAAACATCAGATAACTGTTTTCTAGTGTTTATTGTATTAAAAGGTTGGTGATCTACTAATTGTTAGTAGGAGGAATACAAGTATACAGTTGTACTGTTACAACATCCCATGAGTCTCCCTTGTTCACAGTAGTTACTTATTTCTTAAAAAAAATATTTTATTGAGGCTGATTAAGCACATATATTACCATGCCTAAAGACCTGGGTTTGAACCCCTGATCCCCACTTGCAGGGGGGGACACTTCACAAGTGGTCATGCAGAAATTGCAGGCGTCTCTCTGTCTTTCTTCTTCGCTATCTCCCCTTACTCTCTCAATGTCTTTCTGTCCTATCAAATAAAGAAAGGAGGAAAATAAGTTTTCTGAAGCAGTGAATTCATAGTGCGAGCACCAAGTGATAACCTTGGAGGCATTTTTTTTTTCTTTTAATAAAAGAGAGACATAGTGAAAGATACAGAAAGAAAGACACCTGAGTACTGTTTATCTCTGGCTTATGGTGGTTTTGGGAATTGAATCTGGGACTCAGAACCTCAGAAATGAGTTTTTGCATGACTATTATGCTGTCTCCCCAGCCATGTTGTAGCTATTTTTATGACTGTTTGTGCCGGGCTGGGCTAGCTTCACGGGCAGTAGAGACGACCAGGGACTCATGGCTGAGCTGGGAAGCAGTATCTCGTTTATTAATCAGATACATCGCCTTTTTTTCATCTCTTCACCAGAAGTGGCAAGGGAAAGGAAAAAGATTAGGAGAGGGGGTGGAGCAAAAAAAGATTGAGAACAGAACATAGAAAGCTTCCATCTAACCAGTGAAGATTAAATCAATACCCTGCAGGCAGGGGGGGACCCAGGTAAAACAGTGATTACGTAAATAGACCACATAGTAAGTAATACAAGCTAACCTAATGTGATGATCAAAACAGAAGGTCTTATAAGCAGAATTTAGAAGCATACCAACATGTTTGCTAAAAGCTGACTTCTCTACTCAACCCATGAGAAACACTACCTAGGAACTATGAAGAGGCTAGTAAACGCATTTTAATTTTTTAAAACAGAAGAAACAAGTAAACATAATTTTAAACATATATATTTTAATACTTATTTTCCCTTTTGTTGCCTTTGCTTTATTGTTGTAGTTATTTTTCTTGTTATTGATGTAGTCATTGTTGGATAGGACAGAGAGAAAAATCGAGAGAGGAGGGGATGACAGAGAGGAAGACAGCAAGATAGACACCTGCAGACCTGCTTCACCATCTGTGAAGCGACCCCCCTGCAGGTGGGGAGCCGGGGGCTCCAACCAGGATCCTTGCACTTTGTACCACATGTACTTAACCTGCTGCACTACTGCCCAATCCCCAAGGAAACATAATTTAACTGGGATTATCATAATCTTTTGCCAACATTACTGTGCCATACAATTGTAATCAGGTTTTTGTAGAGAATGATGTAATGAGACCAAAACTGTAAGACTCATTGAAAGACTTACTGTGGTCCTGGGTTTTGTTGGGAAACTGATACCTGAAGCCACAGAAGTGCATTAGACTAACTCTAGAAAACCTCTAGACATGAACCTGGAGCTAAATATCTTCAGCAGTTGGGGAAACTGACTTGACAAATGGCTTTCTTTCTTTTTTCTTTTGCCTCCAGGGTTATTGCTGGGGCTCGGTGCCTACACTATGAATCCACTGTTCCTGGAGGGCATTTTCTCTTTTGTGGCCCTTGTTGTGTATCATTGTTGTTGTTATTATTGTTGTTATTGCTGTTGTTGTTGGATAGGACAGAGAGAAATGGAGAGGGGAAGGGAAGACAGAGAGGAGGAGAGAAAGATAGACACCTGCAGACCTGCTTCACCGCTTGTGAGGCGAACCTCCTGCAGGTGGGGAGCTGGGGGCTTGAACTGGGATCCTTATGCTGGTCTTTGCACTTTGCATCATGTGCGCTTAACCCACTGTGCTACCCACTGCCCGACCCCCACAAATGGCTTTCTTTTGAGAGAAGTAAACTGGGTTAGCTAATAGTGGAGAAGTTAAAACTAACAGTAGCAGCTCTGGTGACCTCCTCCCTCTAGGTTTGTTGGGAAAAAAGGATATGAATGAGCCATGAGCCATGGGACACATATAAAGGAGTTGTCATAATACCCTCTAAGGTGCTGTCTTAAAGGACATTCCTAGGCCTCAATAGAGGTAGACTGAAAGCCCTGTTAGGTTACTGAGCAGTTGCTGGAGAAGGAGGTGACCTGTTGAAGCAGAGGCACACACATCCAATTAAGGAGCACCAGCTGAGCGCTCTTTAATATAGTTTTATTTATTTTGTATGACAAAGGGAAATTTGGGGGGGGGGAGTGGGCGAGACAGCTGTAGCCCTGCTTCACTTCTTGTGAAGCCTCCCCCCTGCAGGTATTGACCTGGAACTTGAACCCTTGTCCTTTCCCATGGTAAAGTGTGTGCTCTACCAGGAGTGTCTTTTTTTTTTTTTTAATTTTTTATTTAAGAAAGGATTAATGAACAAAACCATAAGGTAGGAGGGGTACAACTCCACACAATTCCCACCACCCAATCTCCATAACCCATCCCCTCCCATGATAGCTTTCCCATTCTCTAGCCCTCTGGGAACATGGACCCAGGGTCGTTGAGGGTTGCAGAAGGTAGAAGATCTGGCTTCTGTAATTGCTTCCCCACTGAACATGGGCGTTGACTGGTCGGTCCATACTCCCAGTCTGCCTCTCTCTTTCCCTAGTAAGGTGTGTCTCTGGGGAAGCTGAGCTCCAGGACACATTGATGGGGTCTTCAATCCAGGGAAGCCTGGCCAACATCCTGGTGGCATCTGGAACCTGATGATTGAAAAGAGAGTTAACATACGAAGCCAAACAATTTGTTGAGCAATCATGGATCCCAAGCTTGGAATAGTGGAGAGGAAGTGTTAGGGAGGTACTCACTGCAAACTCTAGTGTACTACTGCTTTCAGGTATATATTTTGCAGTAGTTTATGGATACGTGTGCACATAAGCTCTCTCTCACAGAAACTGGTGTATATCTAGGTTATGGGACTTTGTTAGAAAGTGAACTACCTGAGATGAAATTAGAGTGTACTATAAAAGGAAAGGTCTCACCCGAGTAATGAAGCTGAAGGTTGTCATTCCACACGTAAAGTCTCTGGACACAGTCTGAGGTGAAGCATGTTGAGGTGGCAATCGTTGCGTTGGTTAGGTTGTGATCGGCAGATGCAATATTATTTGGTTTGGATTGGGAGATGCATACGGGAATGTGGGCCCTATCCAAGGGTTCCAGGACTGGGGGAAGTAGGGGCTCTATAGTGGAGATGTGAGGTTCCTGCTGTCTTAGGGTTCAAAAAGACAATCGATAGTTAATGTTATCATCACATTATTTGTTAATTGGATTAACTTTGAAAAGTCCTTTTGTTATGGTTTGTTGTACAGTATCCAGTATCTTGTATATAGCTGTGCTATTGGATTCTTCTGATCTACTTGGTCTAGGCTTTTGAGAGAGTCCGCATCTCAAATACACAGCCTATATATTAAAAGGATTCAGTTTGTGTTTTGAGAAACTTTGAGACATACAATTGATTTTACCCCTCTCATATTAATTAACTACTGATTTATGTGTCTACATTTTGCTAGGAGTATACATAAACACCATTCTCACCACCAAAGGACTGTGACCCATCCCTCCCGCCCACTCCCACCCCCCACTGGCCCAGGAAGCTGCATGTCTACCCCTCACCACTGGGTTTTTACTTTGGTGCCCTACTTACAATTTGATCAGGTCCTGCTTTTAGTTTCCCTTTCAGATCTTCTTAATCAACTTCTGTTGATGAGTGGGATCATCCCATACTCATCTTTATCTTTCTGACTTAGTTCACTTAACATAATTCCTTCTAGCTCTGTCCAAGATGGGTCAGAGAAGGTGGGTTCATTGTTTTTGATAGCTGCATAGTATTCCATTGGGTATATATACCACAGCTTTCTCAGCCACACATCTGTTGTTGGGCACCTGGGTTGCTTCCAGGTTTTAGCTATTATGAATTGTGCTGCTATGAACATAGGAGTACACACCTCTTTTTGGTTGGGTGTTATGGAGTCCTTGGGGTATAACCCCAGGAGAGGAATTATTGGGTCATATGGAAGGTCCATGTCTAGCCTTCTGAGAGTTTTCCAGACTGCTCTCCACAGAGGCTGGACCAATTTACATTCCCACCAGCAATGTAAAAGGGTTCCTCTCTCCCCACAACCTTTCCAGCATTTGTTGCTGCTGTCCTTTTTGATGTATGCCATTCTCACAGGAGTGAGGTGGTATCTCAATGTTGTCTTAATTTGCATTTCTCTGACAATCACTGACCTATAGCAGTTTTTCATATGTTTGTTAGCCTTTTGGATCTCCTCTGAGGTGAATGTTTTGTTCATATCCTCTGCCCATTTTTGGATGGAGTCATTTGCTTTTTTGGTGCTAAGTTTGCTGAGCTCTTTATATATTTTGGTGATTAGTTTCTTGTCTGATGTATGGCATGTGAAGATCTTCTCCCATTCTGTGAGGGGTCTCTCTGTTTGTTTAATAGTTTCTTTGGATGTGCAGACGCTTTTCAATTTGATGTAGTCCCATTGGTTTGTTTCTGCTTTAGTCTTCCTTGCAGTTGGGTTTGATTCATCAAAGATGTCCTTGAGGTGTATGTGAGAAAGTGTTTTACCAATGTTTTCCTCTAAGTATTTGATTGTTTCTGGTCTGACATCTAGGTCTTTGATCCATTTGGAGTTGATTTTTGTTTCTGGTGAGATAAAGTGGTTCAATTTCATTCTTCTGCATGTTGCAACCCAGTTTTCCCAGCACCATTTATTGAAGAGAGCCTCCTTTTTCCATTTAACCCTTTGGGCCCCCTTAAGAAAGATTAGATGCCCATAGGTGTTGGGATTTACTTCTGGGCTTTCAATTCTGTTCCACTGGTCTGTGTGCCTATTTTTGTTCCAGTACCAGTCTGTTTTGATGATGATGGCTTTATAATATAGTTTAAGGTCTGGGAGTGTGATGCCTCCATTTCTGTTTCTTTTCCTTAAGATGGTTTTGGCAATTCTAGGTGTTTTCAGGTTCCAGATAAATGATTGTAATGTTTGTTCTATTCTCTTAAAGAAGCTTCGTGGAACTTTGATGGGTATTGCATTAAATTTGTATATGGCTCTGGGGAGAATATTCATTTTGATGGTATTTATTCTTCCAATCCATGAGCATGGGATATCTTTCCATTTCTTGGTATCAGTTTCTATTTCCTTGAGTAGCGACTCATAGTTTTCAGCATACAAGTCTTTCACTTCTTTGGTCAACTTTATTCCTAGGTATTTGATTGATTTTGCTGAAACAGTAAAGGGAGTGATTTCTGGATGTCTTCTTCTTCAGATTTAGTGTTTGCATAAAGAAATGCCACTGATTTTTGTACATTGATTTTGTAGCCTGATACCTTGCTATATTGCCTAATAACTTCCAGTAATTTTCTACTGGATTCTTTAGGTCTTTCTATGTATATTATCATATCATCTGCAAATAGTGAGAGCTTGACTTCTTCCCTTCCAATCTGTATTCCTTTGATTTCTTTCTCTTGCCTGATTGCTATGGCAAGAACTTCCAATACTATGTTGAAGAGTAACGGTGACAGTGGACAGCACTGTCTAGTCCCCGATCTGAGGGGGAATGCTTTCAGCTACTGTCCATTGAGTAATGATGTTGGCTGTAGGTTTGCTATATATAGACTCCACTATCTTGAGGAATTTCCCATCTATTCCCATTTTTTGTAGAGTTTTGAGCATGAATGGGTGTTGGATTTTGTCAAAGGCTTTCTCTGCATCTATTGAGATAATCATGTGGTTTTTGGCTTGGCTTTTATTGATGTGGTGAATGACATTGATTGACTTGCGGATGTTGAACCAGCCTTGCATTCCTGGGATGAATCCCACTTGGTCATGATGAACAATCTTTTTGATGTGTTGCTGTATCCAGTTGGCCAAGATCTTGTTTAATATTTTGGCATCTATGTTCATCAGAGTTATGGATCTATAGTTTTCCTTTTTTGTTCTGTCCCTATCATCTTTTGGTATCAGGGTGATGTTGGCTTCATAGAAGGTGGAAGGGAGTATTCCTGTCTCTTCAATCTTATGGAAAAGCTTCAGTAGTATGGGTACTAACTGTTTCCTGAAAGTTTTGTAGAATTTGTTTGTGAAGCCATCTGGTCCAGGACTTTTGTTGTTGGGAAGATTCTTAATAACTGTTTCAATTTCTTTGTCTGTGATTGGTGCATTTAGATTTTGTAGTTCTTCTTGGTTCAGTTTTGGAAGGGCATAGGTTTCTAGGAATTGTTCTATTTCTTCCAGATTCTCTAGCTTGGTGGCGTATAGTTCTTTATAGAAGTTTCGCAGGATTCTCTGGATTTCTGTGGTGTCAGTTGTGATATCTCCTCCATCGTTTACAATTCTATTAATTTGAATCTTTTTTTTTTGTTTGGTGAGTCTGGCTAGGGGTTTGCCAATTTTGTTTAATCTTTCAAAGAACCAACATTTGGCTTCATTGATCTTTTGTATGGTTCTTTTATTTTCGATGTTGTTTATTTCTGCGTGAACTTTAGTGATTTCTGTCCTTCTGGTTCCTTTAGGGTTCCTTTGTTCCTCTTCCTCTAAGTCCTTGAGTTGTGCAGTAAGGTCTTCATTTGAGCTTCTTCTTGGTGTTTAATATGTGATTGTATGGCTATAAGTTTCCCTCTCAGTACTGCTTTCGCTGTGTCCCAAATATTTTGATAGGTTGTGTCTTCATTTTCATTAGTTTCCAGGAACATTTGAATTTCCTGTTTGAGTGAGTCTCTGACCCAGTGGTTCTTAAGGAGCATGTTGTTTAGTTTCCAAATTCTGTGTCTTTTAATAATTTTCCGTTTGTTGTTAAATGTTAGTTTTACTCCACTGTGGTCTGAGAAGATACTTGGGATTATTTCAATGCTCTTGAATTTATTGATGCTGTCTTTGTGGCCTAACATGTGGTCTATCCTTGAGTATGTGTTATGTGGATTTGAAAAGAAGGTGTATTCCAGTTTTTTGGGGTGTAGGATTCTGAAAATGTCCGAGGTCTAGTGTGTCAATCTCTTCATTAAATTCTCTTGTATCTTTATTGGTTCTCTGCTTTGTTGATCTGTCTAAGTGTGAGAGTGGGGTATTGAAGTCTCCCACTATTATAGTATTACTATTGATGTATTTTTGAAATTCTTTCAGTAGATGCTTTATGTATTTAGATGGTCCCTCGTTGGGTTCACTGATGTTAATAATTGTTAAGTCTTCTTGGCTGATTGATCCTCTAATCATTATGTAATGTCCTTTCCTATCTTTTATTACTTTATTTAATTTAAAATCTATCGTATCTGAGATGAGAATGGCTGTTCCTGCCCTTTTTTGTGGTCCGTTAGCCTGTATGATAGTTTTCCATCTTTTCACTTTAAGTCTGTTTTTATCTTGTTGTGACAGATGGGATTCTTGCAAGCAGCATATGGTTGGGTTATGTTTTCTGATCCATCCCCCCACCCTGTGCCTGTTGATGGGTGAGGTTAAGCCACTGACATTTATAGATATTATGGATTTAATGTATTGTAGTTCCATTGTTCTAAAAAAAATTGTTTGCTCTGATATAGTGCAAGTATTATAGTGATGTTCTTGTTTATAAGAGGTCTTTTAGTACCTCTTTCAGGGCCAGCTTGGTGATGGTTGCCTCCTTTAACTGTTGTTTATCTAAGAAGGTTTTGATCCCTCCATCTAGTTTGAATGAAAGTCTAGCAGGATATATTATCCTTGGTTGAAACCCTTTTTCATTCAGGGCTCAATAGATATCTTGCCACTCCCTTCTGGCTTTTAGAGTTTGAGTGGAAAATTCTCCAGATAATCTTATGCGTTTTCCCTTGTATATGACTTTTTGTTTCTCTCTTGCAGCCTTTAGGATCCTTTCTTTATCCTTACTTCTTCTCATTGTGACTATGATGTGTCTTGGTGTCTTCAGGTCTGGGTTGATTCTGTTTGGTACTCTCTGGGCCTCTTGAACCTTGATATCCTTTCTGTTATTCAGGTCTGGGAAGTTTTCTTGTATTATTTCCTCTAGAATGTTTGCTTCCCCTTCCTCTCTTTCTTCCTCTGGCAGGCCAATTATACGAATGTTACTTCTGTTGAGATCATCCCATATGTCTCTGTTGTTGTTTTCAGTGTCTCTCAATCTCTTTTTAAGCTCTTTCACCTCTTTCTTTGTTTTCTCTAACTCATCCTCTGTCTGACTAATTCTGTTTTCTGCTTCTGTTAGTCTGCTTTCCCTTGCCTCAGCTTCTTTCTTCATTACAGCTATTTCAGCTTTCAGTTCTCTAATTGCCTCAAGATAATCAGTATTTTCCTTGGGGGTCTCAACTGTTGTTTCCCTAATACTGCCATTCCTTTCCTCCAATGTTGTTTTCATTTCTGTGATTAATAAGTTTATTATTGCTTGCATACTTTTCTTATCTATGGTTACTTCTGGCTGATTTGTAGTTTCTTCTGGGCTCTTGTCTTCATTCATTGGAGTTGCAGTTTTATTTGTTTTTGATCTACCCATTTTTTTTATTTATGTGTTTCTTTCTTCTTTTTTTTATGCTCTGTTGTTCCTCAGTTGTTGTGTCTTGAGTACAAGTAACACTGTACTAAATACCTTTATGACAATTGCACTCACCAACCTCCGGAATTACAGTAGCAACTGAAGTAAGTATTGAAGGAGTTTAATCGTTACCAGTTAGCCAAACAATTTCTCCAGTCCGTGAAAAAATAGTAACCAAATCCCAGTGAAGAAAGAGAAAAGAAAGAGAGGATAGCAAGAATAGAAAGTTATGCAAATCTACTATCCACCGTATATTCTAGGGGTAACAAGAGTGTAAAGGGAACTAGAGCAGAGAAACACACATAGGGAGTCCGCTCTGAGTCAGATTTCTTCCCCAAAGTAATTCACAAATTCAGAAAGGCAAAGAAGAAGGAAGAAGTTTATGACAAGATTTAAAAAAAAGAGAGACAGAGAGAGAGACAAGAGAGAGAAAAGGGAGAAGATAAGAAAAAGAGTTGTAATTAAAGAGCAGTGCAAGGAACTTCCCAAATGTGTATCCGTGAATTCAAAAAAGCACCCTGTTTGGTGGTGTCGTGGGGGGGTGTGGGGGGGAGGAGGTATGCTTGAAAATTAAAAGGAAGAAAAAAGAATTTTTTCCCCTTCTCAAATTCTTAACCCAAATTATGTTATAGTCATCTCCTTTTCACCGCTATGACACATTATTGGCTGGCCTGCTAAAGGCAGAAAATCCTATTGTTTCCAGGGGATGTGTTCGGAGCTCAGTGGCTAGCAGCTTTTCAGTCCGCCATCTTCCGGGAAACCCCCCCCTCCAGACTTTTTTTAAAGGATTTCTCGAAAATGAAAACTAGCTCCAAGTCCTTTGATCCAATGAGAGCTATACTTAAGAAGTCTTTCCAAGAGAAACCCCCTGAGCTACAGTGCTCCCTCCGGGTCCTCTGCCGGCCACCCAGTAGCGCTCTGCAACCGGCGGAGGAGCCGCCTTCCCGGGCGGAGGACAATGCCCGGTGCACCCGCCTTGCCCGCCACCGCCTGGGAAGTCTGGAGCAGCCCGCCCACTAGTCAGTGCCACCTTTAATCTAATTCTTAACCCAAATTAAATTATAGTCACCTCTCTGGTGACTATAATTATTGACTGGCCTGCTAAAGGCAGAAAATCCTACCGTTTCCAGATGTGATCAGAGCACACGCTGCTAGAAGCTTCTCAGTCCGCCATCTTCCCAGGAGTGTCTTTCTTTGGAAGAAAAAGTCTTAGAAAAGCCCTGGTAGCAAAAAAAAAATAATAAAATAAACAAAAAATTAATATGTTATGCCATTTCCATAAAGATGTTTTGGGAAGATACAGGTATACATATATAAACACTGTATTATGCTGTAGTATAAACTATGTAAATATATAGTAAATTTGCATCTATATACACACATACATGTACAAATATCTCTACATAGGAAATTAGTTTCCCCTGAGCAATGGAAGTAGAAAATGGGATCCGGGGACACTTATTTTATACAATTCTAAGTTATTGAATTTTTTTATTTATTACTTTAAAATTATTTGTAAAGTGGGATCCAGGCAGTGGTACACCTGCAGCAAACATGTTACAAACATGTTACAATGTGCCAGGACGCAAGTTCAAGCCCTTGATCCCAACCTGCAGGGAGAAGCTTCATGAGCAGTAAAAGAGTGCTGCAGGTATCTCTCTTTCTATCTCCCACTTCCCTCTCAGTTTCTTCCTGTCTATCCAAAAAAAAGTTTATTAAAAAAATAAATCAATAAAGAGAATAAATCAAATTAACTTATCAATAAAATTGTGAAAGTATGCCAAAAGTAGCATTATTTTACTTGTCTTCTTTCCCTCCCTTTCTTTTCCCTTCCTTCCTTCCTTCCATCCTTCCTTCTTTCCTTCCTTCCTTCCTTCCTTCTTCCTCCAGGGTTATCACTGGGGCTCGGTGCCTACACTATGAATCCACTGCTCCTGGAGGCTATTTTTTCCCATTTTACTGCCTTTGTTGTTTTTATTGTTATTCTTGCCATTGCTGTTGTTGTTGGACAGGACAGAGAGAAATAGAGAGATGAGGGAAAGACAGAGACCTCCCCCTGCAGGTGCCGAGCAGAGGGGTGGTGGAGGAGCTGGAGGGCGGCTCAAACCCAGATCTTTGCTATGCTCAGTCCTTGAGCTTCACATCATGTGTGCTTAACCCTCTGCACTACCGCCTGGCCCCCTCTTTTTTAAATTCCTATTTTATTATGACAGAGACAGACAGATATAGAGTGGGGGCGGGGAAGAGAGGCAAGGAAAAGAAAGATTACATCTTGCTTTGCTGCTCATGAAGCTTCGCCCCACCTTCAAAATTGAGGACTGAGGGCTTGAATCTGAGTCTTCAGGTATGGTAACTTACGTGCTTCTGCCTGGCCCCTATACTTATATTTTCATATGCATATAAGCCAGTAATTTAACCAAAAGCATTATTAACTTAATCTTTTTATAAAGATAAAAATCTTTGCAAAAGAAAATTACATATTTTTTTCTTGCTTAATTTATACATCACAGTAAGCAAAATGTTATTCAGCCTTCATCCCAGTAGGTAAAGAGTTTCACAAATATGTTTCATTTCTTATTTCATCATTGAGCACAATGAGTCCTAGGCTAGGAAAATAATAAACTTTTTAAATTTCAGGATATCAGACCTTAATTCTCAGACCTACTGTACCTTTAAAAATTGAATCTTTGTTATATCAGATTTGGGTTCACGAAAAATTGAGCAGCAGGTACAGAGGTTTCCCATATACCTTTTGCCACTAAACAAAGATGGCGTTGCTCATTGTTCACACCCACTATTGGAATATGATACTTGTTAAAATTGATATGGCATGATTCACATGCTTCCGTTTATATGACAAAAGTAAGTGTAGTTCTGGAAACTTTCTAAGAGTAGATTACATTGATCTAACAGTCAAACTTATATAATCATAATAAGTGATGTTTTCCTAGAGCAGAGGTAATTGAAAATTGGCAGTTGTTCCTAGAGAGATAAAGAATAGGGAGCCTCTGATATGCAGGTGGGCATATTAGAGGTTAGGCTCTGGTAAAAACTACTATAGTCATGGACCCTTTGGAATATAACTAAAATAGGCCTGCTAGCTATCTTCAGAATGGAGACAACAAATCTTTATCTGAAACATTCCAGCCTTTAGGTTCATGATTAGTCAACAATTTATTTGGCTTTATATGTTAACTTTTTTTTCAGCCACCAGGTTTCAGAGGCTACCATGATGCCAACTGGACCTCCCTGGGCAGACAACCCCACCAGTGTGTCCTGGAGCCCCAATTCCCCAGAGCTCAGCCCCACTAGGGAAAGAGAGAGACAAGCTGGAATATGGATCGACCTATCAATACCCATGTTCAGTGGGGAAGCAATTACAGAAGCCAGACCTTCCACAGTCTGTACCCCATAATGACTCTGGGTCCATACTCCCAGAGGGTTAAAGAATAGGAAAGCTGTCAGGAGAGGGGATGGGATATGGAGTTCTGGTGGTGGGAACTGTGTGGAGTTGTACCCCTCTTATCTTATGGTTTGTTTGTGGTTTTTTGGTCAGTGTTTCCTTTTTATAAATAATAACAAAAAATAAAAAAATAATAAAAATAATAATATAATATAATAATAAAATAATATAATAAAGAATAATAATAATAATAATAAAGAATAGCGAGCCTTCGGAGAATGAAACATTCCCTACTATTATTGATCCACACTGAGGGCAAGGTCCTACAGGAACCCACAAAGGAGTCTATTATGTTGTTCCTGATGGAAATGACCAGTGACAGTGGCAAGAGGGATCTGGTAGATATCTAGGCCTATCATGTCTATGTGGGAATCCCAGGATTCCCTGAAGAGGGTCCCAGGTGATGGGATGGCCTGATAGTGACTACAGAGTCATCATTAAAGTATGCCACTCTCTTGCCCTTTTTCAGCTTTTCTAGTCCTGTGTCTGGCAAGGTTATCTTTGGAGTGATTGGGGGATGTGTAATAGGAGGTAGGTGAGGAGAGTCTAAGTAGAAACTATTTCATTAGGTACTTTAAGGTGTCTTTTTAGGTTTGCTTGTTTGCTTCATTTATTGACTCCAAATTACTGTGTACTTTTGCTTTAAGGTACATAATTTCCCCTAGCTTATGAATGCATGTATATTGTGTACTTTTGCTTTAAGGTACATAATTTCCCCTAGCTTATGAATGCATGTATATTTTCTCTATTTTGTGGGCCCTGATCTATAAGTTTTGAGGTTTGTTAAGAAGTGCATCACGGTAGCTCAGTGGGTTAAGCGCACATGGCGCAAAGCACAAGGACCAGCATAAAGATCCCAGTGCAAGCCCCCGGCTCCCTGCCTGCAGAGGAGTCACTTCACAAGCGGTGAAGCAGGTTTGCAGGTGTCTATCTTTCTCTCCCCCTCTCTGTTTTCCCCTCCTCTCTCCATTTCTCTCTGTCCTATCCAACAACAATAATAACTACAACAAGAAGACAATTAGGGCAACAAAAGGGAATAAATAAATAAATATTTTTAAAAGGGAATAAATAAATAAATATAAAAAAAGAAGTGCATCACTCAAAATGGAGTTAAGGAGTCTTATAAGCTGGGAAAGGTCTCACCAGAGTAATAAAGCTGAAGGGTTGACATTCCATGCCTGACTTCTCTGAATAGTCCGAAGTGAA
The DNA here is from genome assembly GCF_950295315.1 of Erinaceus europaeus. Lineage (NCBI taxonomy): Eukaryota > Metazoa > Chordata > Mammalia > Eulipotyphla > Erinaceidae > Erinaceus > Erinaceus europaeus. The sequence continues at coordinate 26,251,172 of NC_080173.1, read as the reverse complement.
GCATGGCCCCAGATCAAACCAGTGGAGTTTACAGTTAACATTTATTTCCTTTCCCCATATTTGAGAGACACTCTCTTCCCTGACCCAGATTTCTAGTCTTTTTTTCAACTATAACACCATCTCCCCAGACAATAACCCAGGTCCACCTGCATATTAGATGTCAGGCAAAGGCAAAAACTAGTAAAGTCATGGGCCCTCTCTGAAATATACCTAAAATAGAACTACTAGCTTTTTCCAAAAAGGAACCCCAAATCTTCATCTGCAATATTCTTGCCTTTAGGTTCATTATTAGTCAACAATTTGTTCTGCATTATATCTTAACTCTTTTTCAGCCACCAGGTTCCAGATGATACCATGATGCCGACCCAACTTCCTTGGGCAGAGGGCCCCACCATGTGTCTTGGAGCCTCACCTTCTGAGATGCCTGCCCCACTAGGGAAAGAGAGAGGTTGGGAGTATGGACCAACCTGCCAATACCCATGTTCATCAAGGCAATTACAGAAACCAGACCTTCCATCTTCTGCACCCCACAATAATCCTGGATCCATACTTCCAGAGGGATAAAGAATAAGGAAGCTATCAAGGGAGGGGGTGGAGATGGAGCTCTGGGAGTGGGCATTGTGTGGAAATGTACCCCTATTATCCTATGTTCTTGTCAATATTTCCATTTTATAAATAAAAATTAAAAAGAATAGGGAGCCTATCAATGGAGGGGATGGGATATGGAACTCTGGTGGTGGGAATTGTATGGAATTGTACCCTTCTTATCCCACAATCTCATCTATCATTATTAAATCACTAATTAAATTTTAAAAATAGTAAAAATAATGAGAGAAAAAAATTGTTAGTTGTTCAATGGTGAAGAATTTTGGGAAGGCGGGATGAAAGATCTAGACATTAGTCACACAACACCACTACTTGTACCATATTCTTAACATGCCATGATTTGTGATTATACTACAATTAAAAAAGAATGAAAATGTGGACCAGCTATCCCCTAATAATTAAGTTAGGTAGTTAGGGTTGGTGACGTCTCATCAGTATCTCCAATTTCAAATTATCTGAGAGATGTATCATTAATAACTTGGGTAGTTAGAATATATATCACTAGTTCAAACTCTCAAGAACTACTGACTTCAAATTTGACTTCATCTACATCTTGGAATGTGAGCAAACAATCAGCTCATCCATTTTTTAGTTATAAACTCAGTTACAATCACTTAAAAGAAATGTGTTGCTTGTTTTTGTTGAACATAGCTTGGAGAAAAGATTCGCTCTCTCTTTCTTTTCACTAAGTCCCTGTCTGTCTCTCAACTTCCTTCCTCCCTCCCTTCCTTCTTTCCTTCCTTCCTTCCTTCCCTCCCTCCCTCCCTCCTTCCTGCCCACTCTCTTTGTGTGTGTATATATATAAAAAAATAACCTGTCTTCTATTTATGGCAAAATAACCTATTTAATTATACCTTTCTTTTGAGTATTATTTGCCAAGCAGGTATAAATGAATTATAACTTCGTTAAAACTTAAACTTAATTTTAGATATTGGATTTGTACTTCTCCGTGTGAGTAGATCCAGCAGTGTATTCACACAGTTGTCAAGTTACATGGAAAACACACACACACACACATACACACACCAAAAAACAAACAAAAACTAAGGTTGATAGAGAATATGGCCATGAAGCAGCAAAGGATTCAGTTTTGTAATGTTTTATATTTGAGTTATTTTGAGGTTGTTTTTTTTTACTTAAAGGTTATATTAAAAAAGAATAGGTAAATGTGCTCTTTTAAAATATACTCTTACAATTATAGATTACAATTCTGAAATTTTTCTTTAATTTTAAATAGCAGATGCAAGTGCAGTTTTGTCATATTATAACACAAGGTCTCAAGACCATCTGGAGAATTTAACAAAGTGAAAAGAATGCAGTTAATTTTGAAATACATACTTTTGTTAAAGATATGAAATAATCCATCTGATCTGCCCTACCATCATCAGCTGTGTATGTGTGTATCCCCTAAAATAAGAATACAATTATTAGAGATAGTAAATATTTCCATTTAAAACTGTTTTAAGAAAATCATAAAAGCATTTCTGCCAAACCTCTGCTAATAAACACCAAAGAAGTTATAACTTTTTATGTCATATAATTTTATTTTCACAGGATGTATTTATGTATCTGAATTTCTACCAAAAAGTTTTAAAAGACTCAACTTCTTTTTTTCTCCTGTTTTTCTTTTCTTTCTTTTTTTTTTTTTTTTTTACCAGAGAACTGCTCTCAGTTCTTTCTGACTTGTCATATTGGGGACTAAATCTAAGAGTCTCAAGGCATAGAAATTCTTTTCTATGACCATTATTCTGTCTCCTTATCCTAAATGATCTAACACTCTTAATAACCTCCTAGGGAAATCCCCAAGATCAACTACCAGGCTTGAGAAGAGAGGAGAATTTTGGCAGAAAGAAATGAGAATTTTGAAAAGAAAGAAAAGAGAAGAAAACAAATGGTCTTTAGAAGTGTCATCTGTCAGTGATGTTGTCTGATTACTTGCAGTGCTAATACAGATTATCTCTTCACTGTTGTCATAGGTATCATTTATTGACCTTTTTTGTAGCTATGTGTATTGGCCTGGCTGTGCTAGATGTTCTTCCGATTGTTTTATTTATGTTTATTCAATTATTCTGTCCTATAATGTATCATGAGAAGTGCAGTCATTATCCCCACTTTACAGATAAAGAAACTGAGTGACATGAGTAAATGATTTCCTCTAAGGCTACACAGTTACAGAGCTAGGACATGAAGAAGCCAGTTAACCTAATTCTAGAACTTCTAGCATCACCTTTCTATGATAGGTTCTCTCACAGCGAAGAAAAAATTAGGCAAGATGTCTCCATTCCTTGGACTTCTTTTATCTCATTCAGAAATTGTTGTGAGGAGTGTTACGAGATTAATTCAAAGCTTCTATGATCCATTAATCTTTGAGAACATGGGAGTGAGCCAAAGAAAATGTCAAAAATGATGAGCATTTTGGAGAACACACTAATGATGAAAGACCAGAATAAGTAGTAAGACTGAACCTTTGAAATAGGGAGTTTTTCCAACTGTGCTGTCATGTGTTCATGGAAGAATAATAGCAATAGTTATAGTAGTAGTAAACAGTAGTGCTTATCTTCATTTTTCCAGAGAAAATTGATGTTTTAGCAAGAAGATTAGGTATTTTCTGAAAGTCTGTCATATTCTCAAACTTTACATAGAAACTGTATTTTGGGGGTTGGGTGGTAGTGCAGTGGGTTAAGTGCACATGGTGCAGAGTGCTAGGACCAGTGTAAGGATCCGGGTTCCAGCCCCCAGCCCCCACCTGCAGGAGGATCACTTTACAGGTTGTGAAACAGATCTGCAGGTGCCTTTCTCTCTCCCACTCTGTCTTCCCCTCCTCTCTCCATTTCTCTCTGTCCTATCCAGCAACTAAGACATCAGTAACAACAAGAATAATAATAACCACCACAACAATAAAACAACCAGGGCAATAAAAGGGGAAAAATAGCCTCCAGGAGCAGTGGATTTGTACTGCAGACTTTGAGCCCCAGCAGTAACCCTGGAGGAAAAAAAAAAGAAGAAACTGTATATAATCTTTTCATGAAATTTTATGAGGGTATGGGTATAATCATAAATGTTATTTACTATACATAAGACTTATTTATTTTATAATGTCTTTTTATTAGTGATTTGACATTTATTTACAAAACTGTACAATAACAGGGGTATAATACAGTACAGTTCCCAGCACTAGAGTTCTGTATCCCCATCTCCTCCATAGGAAACTGCAGTAGTTCTCCCAAAGTCACTGATTTGAGCTGATTCTGTTATCTATCTATCTATCTATCTATCTATCTATCTATCTATCTACCTATCTATCTAACTATGTGCATGTATATACCCCCCTCCTTTTTTCAGTGCTCCTGCCCTCACTTCTAATATCCCAAAATTAATTTTTGAGCCCAGGAAATAATAGTAATAACAGTAATCATAATAATAACTGTTGCAGTACTTTAATAAGTCAGTGCCAGATTAACCGTGTAAGAATATGCAGCAGATTAACCGCAGGTGGCACAAAGCACAAAGACCGGCATAAGGATCCCAGTTCAAGCCCCCGGCTCCCCACCTGCAGGGGAGTCGCTTCACAGGTGGTGAAGCAGGTCTGCAGGTGTCTGTATTTCTCTCCCCCTCTCTGTCTTCCCCTCCTCTCTCCATTTCTCTCTGTCCTATCCAACAATGACGACATCAATAATAACAATAACTACAACAATGGGCAATGAAAGGAAATAAATATATTTTTTAAAAAGAATATATATTGTGCCATCCTTACACCTATTGCTACTTCCAGAGGTCTTTCCTTTTTTCCTCTATTCTCTCAGATAGTAGAAACAGTGCCTGGCTTCTCTGGTATTTTCCAGACTCATTTCCCTTTTGTTGCTAGTATAAAAAACAAGATTCCAGGAGTCTGTCAGTAGCACAGTGGGTTAAGCGTACGTGGCGCCAAGCACAATAACCTTAAGGATCCCAGTTTGAGCCTCTGGCTCCCCACCTGCAGGGTAGTCATTTCACAGGCAGTGAAGCAATCTGCAGGTGTCTTTCTCTCTCCCTCTCTGTCTTCCCCTCCTCTCTCCATTTCTCTCTGTCCTATCTAACAACGATGACATCAATAACAACAATAATAACAATAAAAAACAACAAGGTCAACAAAAAGGAAAATAAATAAATATTAAAAAAAACAAACAAGATTCCTGGTAACAAATGCTTTGGGTCCTGGTGGAATAGGGGTACCGAGTCCTCCGGTTTACTTCCTCTGGAAGTATGAACCAAAAAAAATTTTTGAAGGGGGTATAGAAAGTGAGTCTTCTGGCTTCTACAATTGCTTCTCCATTGGACATAGGCATTGGCAGGTCAATTTGTACTCCCAGCCCGTTTCTATCTTTCCCTAGTGGGATAGGGCTCTGGAAAGGTGAGGTTCCAGGAAACGTTGGTGAGGTCATCTGCACAGGGAAGGACTTTTTTTTTTTTTTATTACTATACGCCTACATTTTCAATGGGAGAAATAGTATACATTCTTACAAGGTTAATGATATCCACTGTATTGTGTATATATATATATATATATATATATATATATATATATATATATATATATATTTCCTCCAGTGTGGGAGGGAGGGCAGGTTTGAACCCAGGTTATACACAGGCAAAGCAAAGACACCATCCAGGTGAGCTATATTGCTGGTTCTTGTGATGAAGTTTCATGCTAAATAACCATACATATATTATTTAAAATTTTATTTCAGCCGTTTTTACTGAAATTAAGTAATATGAGTTTAGGCCTTATTTGATCTTTGAGTTAATTGATATGCTATATTCACTTTAAAATTAGAATTCTTCAAAACATTTCTCACCCCTTGTCCTATGTGTCAGTAGTCCATACAAAGGAAAATTGCAAAGAAATGATTACATAGACATCCAATTTCTTTCACACTAAAGGAAGATTTAGAAAATTCTGGTTAGCAGAAGGTGCTGACATTTAATACATAATAGTTTAATAGTCTCCCAACAATTCTAGTATTTAGTGTACCATATTATATTAATTTTCTATGAAAAAAAAACTTAAGCTACCTTTTCCTCTTTGCCACAAAGATGTAAGAAGGTTACAACCAGTTTTGTTGTGCCCTGAGAATAAGAATCAATTTGCTTAAATAATGTAAATCCATATACTGCAGCATGTTACTATTTTTTTTTGCTTGTTGATATACTTATTTTTATGAGAATGAGAGTGATGAAACAGAGAAGAATTAGAGAGAGGGGTGGGAGAGAAAGAGGTAGAGAGAGTTGGGATTGAACCTGGGGCCACAGACTTGGAAGTCATCTGTTCTATTGCTGATACATTTTTTTTCTTTTTTGCAGTTTTCATTTAAAAGTGAAGCCTCTGAGATTCAAAACGATTATTTTACAAGTTCAGTTTTGTTTGTTTTAGCAAATTTGGCTTATTTTTCACTGTGGTGCAAGCTCGGTGGGTGGTGGTGGTGCTGCTGGTGGTGGTGGTGGTGGTAAGATCCAGTCAAGCTGAATACAGCACCTAGAAATGTGCTAACAACACATTTGTACTTGTTGAATGAGTTGTACAACATTGGCATAATTGACATTTTATATATATATTTTTGTTGTTGTGGGCATTGTCTTCTGCATTCTAACATGTTAAGCAGCTAGTTCAGTTTCTACCATGTTGATACCAGTAGCACCGACCCTCAGCTGTGACAATATATTGTCAAGTGTTTCCCAAGAGGAAGATTGAAATTGTCCTCTACTAAGAACCACTACAGGGGGCTGGGCAGTAGTGCAGTGGGTTAAGCGCATATGGCACAAAGTGCAAGGACTAGCTTTTTTTCTTTGCTTGTTGATATACAACTTATACAACCAACTTAAGGATCCCAGTTTGAGCCCAGACCTCCCCACCTGCAGGGGGTCACTTCGTAAGTGGTGAAGCATGTCTGCAGGTGTCTATCTCTCTCCTCCTCTCTGTCTTCCCCTCTTCTCTCCATTTCTCTCTGTCCTATTCAACAACAGCAGCAGCTATTACAACAGTAAGAATAACAACTACAACAAGGTCAACAAAATGGGAAAAAAATGGCCTCCAGGAGCAGTGGATTGGAGGTGCAAGCACCGGGCCTCAGTGATAACCTTGGAGGCAAAAACCAAACAAACAAAAACATTGCAGTATATGATTGGATGGCCTAAGTAACTCAAAGAAACCTTCATAACTATCAATATAAGTTCTGATTGAGAATAAAACAACAAAACAACAACCAACAACAAAACAAGAAATTTGGAAACTGAGGCCAAGTGGTGACTCACCCATGTTTGAGGACCTGGGTTCAAGTTTCTAGTCCCCATCTGTGGAGGGGAAACTTCACAGCAGTAGGGGCAGTGCTGCAGGTGTATCTCCTCTCTTTTTTTCTCCACTGCCTTTCCTCCTACTCCATTTCTCTCTGTCTCTCACACTCTTAAGAACAACAACAACAAATGGCTACTGGAACTGTGGAATCATATAGGTATTGAGTCCTACAGCTAACTCTGGTGGCAAATAGACGAAAGTTTTGAAAGGATTTGGAAACAATTTGATTTAAATAATTTTAGAAATGGTCTAATGTCCCATCAAAGTTAATATGACTGTAGTGCATTTGTAGTAGATTTGTTATAGTAAAAGAGACATCTTTTCATCATCTTGGAATAGATGAAAATGGATCACTTTCAGTTACTGAGAGTTGTGGCATTTTTCACATCCTAACTCCTATTTCTTCCACCAACCTAATTCTTTGGGAAACTCAATGGTATAACTAGATCTCAAAATAAGGTTCTAACCCTAAACTCTTCAAAATATTAACATTGCAAATGTGATAGGGAACTCTGGGTTATTTTGGTGATGCAGCTGTTGGAAGCTCATACATTTCTGGAACGTGAAAAGCATCCTTTGACAATGTGCAATTGTTGTCTAAGTGATTACATTGCCATTTGCCAGAATTCTGGAAGATCTCACATGATGTTTGAAGGACTGGAAAAAACTTGCCACCATATTAGCAAGGAGAAATACTGGGTGTGAAGGAAGTCTTAGGGGAACAGACTCAGCAATCACACTTCATTGGTGCCAAATTCTCAGCTCAAAGGAAATATTTTAAATAAATCACATATTCTATCTTAAGAGATGCAAATGTTTAGATGACCTTGAGCAAGCTACTAAATTTTTCTAAGCATGGACACACTATTAATAAAGGAGGAACTTGGGGGGGTGATTCGTAAATGATAAATGTAGAACATTTATCAGAGTGCCTGGGATGAGGCTGGATTCAATTGATAGTAGTCATTATAATTGCCATCACTACTGAATATATGTAAATGATGTCCTACTTTCACCAGTTAGTTAACTATAATGGAGAGATCAAGAATGCCAGAACAGTGAGTGAATTTCAGGAGGGAATTTTGATAGTTATTTAGTAGCCATGTGGGTACCTGCATCAATTCAGCGAGGTTACCTTGTGTTGTAGTAACAAAATACTTAAAAAAAAAAAAAGCCAGTCACTTAGTACCCAAAATGCATTGTCTCTGCAGAGCAAGACAGGACTGTGATAGTCTATATGCCTCTAAGGCAGGTTTCTGAGCTTTTACCTTGACTTCTCCTGAGGTTTAGGCAGAAAGAGAGAGATGCAATTAATACATGTGGAGAGTGTGTATGTGCCTGACTCTGCTTCAGATAAGCTACCTACAAATTATCACTGAGTCCATAGAATCACCATCTAAAGTGGATGCAATACTTTTAGCTCCATTTTACAGAAACAAACACCCAGCTGAGCCCATGAAGGAATTAAGGAATTTCCACACAAGATCATACACATAAAATGCAGCACAAATGTCAAGTACTTGATAAAGGCAGTTCTCATCCCATCTAGTTGTAGTTGTGTAATGGCTTATTTTTAAAATAACTGTTTTTAATGGTTTTAGTCTCTATCTGCATGTAGGAAAAGCAGTAGGAACAAAACCGGCTGACTGCAGATGGTAGAACTATCCTTTTAGAGTTCCTACTCACTAAATTTTTGTTTTTGTTTTTTGTTGGGCAGCAGTCATTTACTCTGAAAACTTTCTCTCTCCTCTTTTTAAATCCAGATTTGGCTTGTATCTTCTCCCCAGACTTCAAACTACTCATTTTCATCTCTTCTTCACTTTGAAATATAAACACACACACACACACACACACACACACACACACACACACACACACCTCTCCAAACCTTTCTGGCAAATCTTTGTAGTAAACAGATGGGCTATCTGTGTTGCTGGGAGACCACTTCATACATGAATCCAGTCCAAAGGGAGTAGGAAGAAGAGGACATATAAGCTCCATGGTGTAATGGCTAAATGTTCTGATTCTTCTTCTTCTTCTTTTTCTTTTACTATTTTGAATCCAACTCTACCTTTATTATCTGCTAGCTGTATAACCTTGGCCAGGCCACTTCCCTGCCATCACATTCAATTTCATCTCTAATGATAAGAGTCCTAGTAGAATGTGCTTGTGTGTGTGTGTGTGGGGGGGGGTTGCAATATTTAAAGAAAACAATGTTTATAAAACCCTTAGTTTCTGAGTGAACTCTGCTGTTTTGTGTTTTACTCTGCTGTTTTATGTATTACTTTTGGCACAATTAGCAGATCAAGGGAGGAAATATTGGGAACCACTTCCACTCTAAGAAAACATTCTGGTTTTGTTGTTTCTTCTTGTTTGATTAGTTTGGTTTGGGGGTGGACGGTCTCATTTATGGGGTGTTTCATCTAGGAGTTGTTCCTGAGACAAAGGCTTTCAGTAGAAAAAGTAAGTTTTAGAGGAAGTTGAACTTTACTCCTTGTTTAGCCTTTCACGATCTATTTCCTTTTGAATAATTTCACCTAAGTTTGTTTTTTACTTTTCAAATGGCAAAAAAAAAAAAATGCTCTTGACTTCATATAAGTCGAAGTAATACGAAGATTTCTACTGAGAACATTGCTTCATATTTAAGATAAATTTGTTGCTTCCCACCCCTCTGAATCTGTTTTATTTTCTTACCCTCATATTCTCTGGGGGGAGGTAGGGATCCCGTTTATCCTCTTTCTTGATGTATTTCCAGGACTGGCATTGCCCTGATACCTGGAAGAAAGTTCCCTGAAGATTTGGCAGTGAGAGGTGGGTTGGGGATGAAGGAATCAACATTTTCTTGGATGTTCAGAGGTCACCAGGACGTCTACACTTCCCCCTGGTGGAGGGGGTGGAGGGAGTGGGTACCTTTCTTGACCTGGAACCCCTTTCTTCAGGAGGGAACTTCACTTCAGGAGGGACCCTTCCACTTTCCACAACCAGCAGCCACCACAAAGTTTGCCCGGAGCTGAGCTGAGCCAATGGCTGCTTAGCCCACCCCAGCGCTCCCCCAGGAGCGCACATCTGGCCAATTGCAGCCTCGCGGCGCCGGGCTCCCCTCCCCAGGCTCCCGGGCGGGCTTGGCTCGGCTCCCCGGCGCCCTGGCTCCCAGGCGCGCACAGCCCAGCCCGGCCAGCTCCAGCTAAGACGCGCGCCCTCTCCCCAGCTCTTGCCTGCTCCGGACGCCTCCGGGGTTCGCCCCCCCCCCCTCCCGAATCTTCAGAAAAGGGATTCCAAGCCCTGCGGGAGAGGACAGTGGTGTCTCTCGAACTTCACCGCAAAGGGAACCCGGTGCGTGTGGAACAGAGGCAGGGCGAGCTATGGACCCTGTGAGTCAGGTAGGACCGAAGCTGGCAGGGCGGCTGGGGCTACGGAGTGGGGGCGCCTCTCCGGAACCCTCCTGGGAGGAGGGCGAACCTCTTATCCTCACACACACACACACTCTCTTTTTCTCTCTCTTGTCTCCTTCATTCAAAGCTGGCCTCAGCAGGCACCTTCCGGGCGCTGAAGGAGCCCCTCGCCTTCCTGCGAACCCTGGAATTGGTGAGTCGCGGGGTGTGAGTGTGTGTGTGCGCGCGCTGGGAGGCGACCGAGGCCATGACAGCAGGTGAGGGAGAGTCGGTGTGTGTGTGGGGGATTGCTCTCGGGGTTCACCGTCCCTGACTTACTCCTGCTTATTGACAAGGAGCCATTCAGCCTGAAGCGGGGGGTGGGGGTCGGGAATTACCCCACACACCCACACACTCCTCCCCCATAGCTCTGGGGCGAAGAGTGTGGCCGGATTTTTTTTTTTTGCAGGTGCTTAGAGGAGTGTCGTCTCACCTCAGGCTCTAGGAGGGGATGAAGGGATGGGGGGCACGTTGAAGAAGAGGCTGTGGGGCTACTACCACCCCCAACCCCCACCCCCCGCCCTAGCCTTGTGCCATGCCACTGGGCTTGGGATGAGGACTGGGGGGATGGGGGGGGGCAGAGGCTGAGCGTAGTAGCCAGAAGCACTTGGCTGAACTCAGAAAGTTGGCCAGTGTGGGGCAGTTCTTCCGCCCATAGTGGGGTGCTGGGAGCCTTGGAGTCCGTGGGACCCCCAGCCAGGGATGCTGGAAGATGGTGGTGTGGAGAGCGCTTTCCCTGCACTTCAGACCCTCTGGCCGCTCTTTCAGGACTCTGCTGATCTTTCTCTGACATGCCGCCTCCCTCACTCTCAGCACATACCCTCTGGCGACCTTCTCTATGTGGTTTGTTTCAGCGATTGGGATCTGAGAAGTCTTGCATGCTCCTTTTACCAAGCATCCTGACAATCCTATGGCAACTTGTCTATGACATATGAGGGTGGCACAGAACCGTTACTCACAAGTACATAGAGCAAGAATATCCTTGTCTTAAAATGATGGTTATTGAGAGTGAAATCTGTAGGTCACACCCTCTCTTGTCGGTGATTCTCGAAGGCAAGTGAACCTATTTGAACAGAAAGTTCAAAGCCCGTCATGTAGCATTAATCACAGGCCTGACCACTAACTAGAGGGGGATATTATGTAAGAGTCTGCTCTGTCCTCACAGATCTTAGCTCTGAGGGCTGGTATCTGGCTCTGGCTTTGCAGCTCTGGTACATGTTTGCATGGGTGATCTGTGGAATAATTGCATTTGCCTTGCTTGCAGACCTGCACAATATGCATGAATATTATCAATGTGACGTATATCATAACAGCATTTCAGAGGCTTGAACTAGTGATTCTGGGGTCACTATTTTTAAATTGCCAGTGAAAAAAAAACACTGCTCCCAATCCAGGAAGCTTTCAGTTGTCTTTTTTTTTTAAGTCTTTTAAAAATATTTATTTTTTTATTATTGGATAGAGACAGAGAGAAATGGAGAGTGGAAGGAGAAGTAGAAAGGGAGAGAGAGAGAGAGAGAGAGAGAGAGGGAGAGAGACACCTGCAGCCCTGCTTTACCACATATGAAGCTTTCCCCCTGCAGGTGGGGACCAGGGACCCAGGTCCTTGTGCACTGTAATGTGAGTACTTAACTAGGTGTGCCACTGCCTGGTCCCTCTCATTTGTCTTCTTCAGAATTTTGTCCACATTCATTTAATAAACATTTCCTGTGAGTGTTTATTTTAATCAAAATGATCATTTTATTGCCAAACCCTCTGTCAAAACAAAGTTCAAAGATCTGTCATCCCTTACTGACATAATCTATTGTTTCACATTGTCTGCTTATCTGAAATATTAGTTTGCATTTTTAAGTCCTTTTGTAACTTTATTTCATTTCACTCTAAACTGTAAAAATCCTACTGGTATGCTTCAAAGTATGGTACATCTGGATATGTTTGCTTAAAATGCAGATCTTCAGCATATAATCAGTGTATTGGCAGGAAGGGTACCTATCACTCTATTTTAAGTGCACTTCCTGGATAATTGTGATGCATATTAAAGTTGGAGAACCATCACTCTGATCCCACCAACGTACAAAAATACTTTTTACTATATTCTACTTATTCTAACCCTATATATATATTGCCTCCAGGGTTATCACTGGAGCTCAGTGCCAGGACTAAGAGTCCACTGCTCCTGGAGGCTGTTTTTCCCGTTTTGTTGCCCTTGTTGTGGTTGTTATAGCTGTTGTTGTTGTTGATGGATAGGAGGAGGAGAGAAAGACACCTGTAAACCTGCTTCACTGCTTGTAAAGCAACCCCCCTGCAGGTAAGGAGCCGGGGATCGCCCAGTTTATATTTTTTTAATGGGAGTTGAGAGATAGAATATTCATTGAGTGTTTAAATCAATGGAGAGAGGGAAAGAGTAAATATTTTGTGGTATGTGGAAAGATGAGGGACCTCTGGAAGTATGCTTTCCTAGGCGATAGTGACAGTGATCTCTTACGTGCCAAGAAATGATTCTGTTTTTATCTGTATTTACTACTAGTAATTTTTTTTGAAATAGTTATGTATTTATGAGAGGGGGAGAGAGAGAGAGAGAGAGAGAGGGAGAGAGAGAGAGAACACACCAAAGCATCAGTCTGACACATGTGATACTTGGGATTGAACTCATGGCTTATGCCTCTAAGTCCAACATTTTATCAATTGTACTGCCTCCTGGGCCACTCCCATTAGTAACTTTTCTAGTACAGTAAGTGATCATCAAAATGTAAATCAGTAAAGAGAGACCACTTAAAAATATACCAGTGTCTCCTATTTTATAGGATAGGTATAAAGCGTGTGGAAATTAAATTATTTAAATTATGGTATAATTTTTAAATATATATATGCCATAAAAGTGTTTGAAAAGACACATGTAAATAATATTTATTGCACTGCCATTTGTAGAGGAAATAACAAAACAATAAATCCACTAATATAATAATGATAAAAATATGATTCATACACGTTGTGAAATATTATACTGCCATTAAAATAATGAATTAAATTTACATACAGTGATCTGGAAGTCAATGTAAGTACTTAATGTGTGATAAAGTGTAGAAAAAAATGAGTTTCATTCTTACTATTTGATAAAATTGTTAATTGTTAACAGGATTTTTTTCTTTTTATCCACATTCAATTAGACATCAAAGTAATGCACAATACAGTGCTGCTTTATAAAATTTAAGAAAAGAATAGAAAGGAGGTGGGCGGTAGCTCACTGGGTTTAGCTCACTGGGTTAAGAGCACATAGTGCAAAGCATAGGGACTGGCGCAAGGATCCTGGTTCAAACCCCAGTCTCATGTGGGAACTACAGGAGGGTCCCTTCTCAAGCAGTGAAACAGGTCTGCAGGTGTCTTTCTCTCCCTCTCTCTGTCTTCCCCTCCTTTCTCAATTTCTCTTTGTCCTGTCCAACAACATCATCAACAACAGCAACAACAGTAACAACAACAATGGAAAAAAATATAAAGGCTGCCAGGAACAGTGAATTTGTAGTGTAGGCACCGAGCCTGGATGTAAAAAAAAAAAAAAAATAGAATGCTGTATGTGTAAAAATGTAGTTTGTATTATCATAAAGTAAAAGATAAATTTATACACTGGCTGATAACCATAGCTTTCTTTTTCAGGGTATGATTTGTGGTTCAGTGTGCAAAGAGAATGGGCAGCTGTAGTAAGGAGGGAGAGTCATAGGCATATTATTTATCTACAGTTGTCCTCATAAGTATTTTTAAAGGCATTTAAAATTATTTATTATTTATTTACTCCCTTTTGTTGCCCTTGTTATTTTATTGTTGTAGTTATTATTGTTATCGTCGTTGGATAAGACAGAGAGAATTGGAGAGAGGAGGGGAAGACAGAGAGAGGGAGAGAAAGATAGACACCTGCAGACCTGCTTCACTACCTGTGAAGCGACTCCCCTGCAGGTGGAGAGAGGGATCCTTATGCTTTGCGCCATGTGCACTTAACTCGCTGTGCTGCCGCCTGACTCCCCATAACTATTTTTTTTTAATAACTCATATTTCTAGTGATTACCTATGCACTGGCCCAAGGAAGTACTCTTAATTTTAAAGCCATCCTCCAATTTTGGATTTATAGCCATAGGGGTAATTGCACTTTATTTATTGCTTAGAAAGGGCTTATAGATATAGTAGATTTAAAGTCAAAGTAACATATAAGGCCAAGCCTACAGGGAAAAAACCCTCAGCCATTTCAAAGACTTTGAAGCACAAGTCCCAAATCCATAATCTATACTTAAATTAGGCCATATGTCCTTCCACTATCTTTCTGGTTAAACTAGACATTCAAGACACAGAACTGGCTCTGGCAATTTGTGACCTTTATTCTGTGATGATAAAATAGGTCTCGAAAATCTGTTAAACCATATTTTGGAAATAGTAACTATGTGTTGAATTTACTCTATTTCTCAGATCTTGAGAAAAGCAATATAATTCTGCTTTCCATGTATCATCTTATTTTATTTTGTCCATACTGTGGCAATCACTGTACTTTAAAACAGGTGGTCTTCCTTTATTTTCTTTTCCTTAGAAAAGTTTTGTTAACATATTTCTTTTTCTTCTTTTTTTTAAATTGCCACAGTGGTTATCTCTGGGCTTGGTGCCTGCACTACAAATCTACTGTTTCAGTGGATATGTATATGTATATATGTGTATCTATATGTATATATGTGTATATACATGCACACAGAAAAACCTCAGTACTGCTTCCCCACTCAAGAAGCTCCAACCCCATAGCCCCCTGCAGGAAGGTATGCTCTATCAGATACACCACCACCTGGACCTTCACATTCTTCTTTTCTAAACTATTTACAAGGCTTTACATCTATGGATTTGAGTGTAGTGGAATAAGGGGATCCAACTCACCCTTATTGTCTAGAACCAGAATTGACGCTAATGTAAGAACACTGAAGGAGCTTCAACTCTCCCAAATGATACTGGTTTGTTTGTCATAGACTTCCAACATAATGCTGCAGGTCCAGATTCTGTGCTCTATAATTAACTGCTTGTTAGTCAACTTGCTTAGTTTCTTTAATTCTTCCTCTTTGTTCGTTTGACATCTACTATAAATTTGGTGTACCATTGCTACTACAACTTCTGGGCATCACATCTCCATTTGCCTTTCATTTCTCTCTCCCTCTCTGCCTTCCCAAAGTAAGTCAGCTAATCTAGAGATGGAGTGAGCTCTATGTATGAAGTACAGGTCGTATGTATGTATGTATGTATGTATGTATGTATGTATGTATTTTTGCCTCCAGGATTATCACTGGGGCTCGGTGACTGCACCTAGGAAGCCACTGCTCCTGGTGGCTCTTTTTGTTTCCATTGTTGTTGCGGTTGGTGTTGTTGGATAGGGCAGAGAGAAATTGAGAGAGAAGGGGAAGACAGGGAGGGAAAGATAGACACCTACAGACCCACTTCACCACTTGTGAAGCAAACCCCCTGCAGATGGTGAGCTGGGGGCTTGAACTGGGATCCTTGTGCCTGTCCTTGAGCTTTGCACCATGTGCACTTAATCCATTGCACTACCGCCAGGCCCCCCTACCTAATTTAAATACAGACACTAGTACTTACAGAAATATCATTCCTGAGACTAAATTTGGAGTCATTTACTAAGCAAACATTACCAACATCCACTTTATATTAATAGAAATTATAATTAAATTCTTGGTAATAATAAATCATGTTAAACTTTACTATATCCTACTATAATTTTATTAGTCACTACTCTATATTTCTAATGAGAGATGTAGCAGTAACTATCATGGCTATGCAGTATCTCTATGAAGCCTGCATTTCTGAGCTTTTTGCATATCATCCTGCTGAATCTGTATGACTCTCACATTCCCATCTCATCATGAAACTCAGGGATGTTGACTAAGTCATCAAGGATGAATGCTGGAAACAGCAAAGCAAAATCTGGGCAAATTCTGTACTGCATTATTAAATCCTCCCTCTCCTGATTCCTTCACTGTGGCAGGAGTTTGCTGTACCTTATTCCTAAATATCAAAGAGATTTTTAAAAGGCAGATGCTATTCTGTTTTTCAATGTTTCTCTGAGTCAATAATACTGGTATGTCTCTGTGGTCTTTTTCTGGAAATACCACAGAATGTCTTTGTTCATAGATTAATTCAATAGATAATAATACTTTTTCTTACATTCAGTCTTATTTCATTTTGGATCCAGGTAGAATAGTTTCTAATTAAAATTAATATCTTTAAATAGAAAATATATAGAAAGATACTTGAATTATGAAATCAATAATTTGATCTTATGGTGATTTTTCTATTTTCTTAAAAAATGTATGTGTATGAGTGAGACAACTTGTTTTAAAAGTATAAACAAAGGGCCAGGTAGTGGTCTTCCAGTACATACATAACCATATGCAGTGACCAGGTTCAAGGTCAGAAGCTATTCTACCTGGATCCAAAATCAGGAGAGGGAGGCATTTAAGATAGTGCAGTACAGAATTTGCCCTACCTGCAGGGAAGAAGCTTCATGAACTATGAAGAAGTGCTGACGGTGTCTCTATTTGTTTTTTTTCTTTCTCTCTCTCTTCCTTCTTATCTCTCAATTTCTGTCTGTCTCTATCTCAAAAAATGGTTGAGGGGAGCACTGGGAGAGGTGTATTTATCTTGCAGGCACCCATCCTTAGTAATAAATTTGATAGGAATAAGAACAATAAGGAGGGGCCAGGTGGTGATGGAACACCTGGTTGAGTGTACATGTTACAATGAGTAAGGACTCAAGTTCAAGCCCCTCATCCTCACCTACAGGGAGAAAGCTTTGTGAGTGCTAAAGCAGGGTTGCAGGTGTTTCTTTCTCCTTATCACCCTCTTGATTTCTGCCTGTCTCTATCCAATAAATAAATAAAGATTTTAAAAGGACAATAAGGATAAATAAAGTAATGAAATATAAACAAGATAAGAAATTCTGATATACTACTTATTTAAAATTTCTTTCTTTCTTTCTTTCTTTCTTTCTTTCTTTCTTTCTTTCTTTCTTTCTTGCCTCCAGGGTTATTGCTGGGGTTCAGTGCCTGCTCTACAAATCCACAGCTCTGGACTACCATCTTTTTTCCATTGTTGTTGCTGCTGTTATTATTGTTATTGCTAGATAGGACATAAAGAAATTGAGAGAGTAGGGGAAGACAGAGGGGGAGAGAAAGATCGATACCTGCAGACCTGCTTCACTGTGAAGCAACCACCCCTGTGCAGGTGGGGAGCCGAGAGCTCTAACCGGGATCCTTATCTTAAGCTGGTCCTTGTGCTTGCACTATCTGGACTTAACTTGGTGTGCTACTGCCCAGCCCCTTTACTACTTATTTAAATTATGATCAGCTATCTACCACTGAGTGTTTGGTGTAATTTCAAAACCACATCAGTGTGAGTTTAATTATAATTTTCTATTTTCTCATGTAGTGACAAAAACATTTACAATTGGAATGGGGATAAACTCACTGTTTGTTAGAGAAACTCCTAAGTGTACAAATGGATTCATCACCAAGTGCTTTGATGAATTTTTTCATGACAACTATTTTTAATATATATATATATATTTAAAACTTGTATTTATTTTGACAGGAAAATGAAAAATTGATAGGGAGTGGGGAGAGAGGGAGAGAGAGAGAGGGAGGGAGGGAGAGAGAGAGAGGGAGGGAGGGAGAGAGAGAGAGAGAGAACTGTAACACTGTTTCACTGCTTGTGACGCTTTCCTTCTCTAAGTAGGGACTGGAACCCTTGTTCTTGTGAACTTAGCCAGGTGCACCACCACATGGCCTATAGAAATATATTTCTTGGGGGTGGGGCAGTACAGCAGTGGGTGAAGCGCAAGTGGCGCAAAGCGCAAGGACCTGCAGAAGGATCCCGGTTGGAGCACTGGGTTCCCCATCTGCCAGGGAGTTGCTTCACAGGCAGTGAGGCAGGTCTGCAGATATCTATCTTTCTTTCCCCCCTTCTGTCTTCACCTCCTCTCTCCATTTCTCTCTGTCCTAGCCAACAACGACGACATCAGTAACAATGATAATAATGACCACAACAGTGGTAAAACAACCAGGGTAACAAAAGGGAAAAAATGGCCTCCAGGAGCAGTGGATTCATGGTGGAGGCACTGGGCACCCACAATAACCCTGGAAGCAAAAAAAAAAAAATATATATATATATATATATATTATGAATTTTAATCACCAGTTTGGTAACCTTTGGTAACTTGCTTAATTCATTTGGTGACATTCATATATATATATATGAACTGATAATATTTCCTACTGCAAAGGGTTGTATAATGATACTGTATCCTGCTAAATTATCCTTCAAATATGAGGGAAAAATAAAGATCTTTTCAAACATTCAGAAACTAAAGGAATTTACCACTTCTGCCTTACAAGAACTACTGAGAGGAGTCCTACATGAAAAGAAACAGCAGCAAAGGAATTCCAACTTTTAATGAGATTATCAATATTAGAATAGAACCAGAAACACAACAACAGGGAAAAACAGACATAGGAAGACAGAGGGGGAGAGAAAGATGGATACCTGCAGACCTGCTTCACTGTGAGGCAACCAACCCTGTGCAGGTGGGGAGCCGAGAGCTCTAACTGGGATCCTTACCTTAAGCTGGTCCTTGTGCTTGCACTATCTGTCAGTGTTTCCTTTTTAGAAATAAATTAAAATTAAAAAAAAGAAAAAAAGAAGACTTGTAGATATTGTAAGTTAGACACAATATTCATGGTAGCCAAAAACCAAAATATAGCACAAATACAAATAAGAAATATATATAGTAAACAAGGCCATTATAGAAAAATCATCCACTAAAGTAAAAAACATAAATAAAAAGGAAAATAGTCAACAGAAACATAAAGCAACATTGAAACAAAAGCCAGAATGGCTATAAGCAAACCCCATTTATCAATAATAATCCTAAATGTGAATGGCTTAAATTCACCAGTCAAAAGATTCAGAGTAGCTGAATGGATTAAGAAGCAAAATCCAACTATTCTGTGACTCCAAGAAAGACACATCCTACAGAGAGACAAACAGAGGCTCTGGGTGAAGGAATTTCAAGCCTATAATGCAAACAAAAGGGCAGGAAAAGCTATTCTAAAATCAGATAAATTAGACTTTCACGCAAAGAAGGTGAAAAACAGACATGGACACTATTGGTGAGAGGATCAATTCAACAGAAAGACATAGCCATAATCAATATATATGCTCCCAACATGCAGAACCCAGATATATTTTAAAAGTATTTAATGAATTTAAGGGCAACATAGACAGCAGAATAGTACTAGTTGGAGACTTCAACACACCTCTCACAGCAAGAGATAGATCATTAGGACAAAGATCAGCAAGGAAGCAGAGGTAAAGTAAAGTGAAAAGGGAAACTATGGAGGATCACATTCCCTAACTTCAGTTTATACTACAAAGCACTAGTAATCAAAGCAGCATGGTACTGGAATAAAAATGGGCCCTTGGATCAATGGAGCAGAATCAAAAGCTCAGAAATCAACCCATACTTATACAATCTCCTAATATATGACAAGTGGGACAAAACTGTTCAATTGGATATAGAAGTTTTCTTCAACAGATAGTGCTGGGAAATTTGCACAGCCATATGTAGAAAAGTGAAACTGACTATCACTGAGCATCATACCCCAAGGCCAAATCAAAATGGATTAAAGATCTAGATATTAGACCAGAAAGGAAAGTTTATAGAAGAAAATGTTGGTGAGACTTTGCAGGACCTTCACATCCAAGATGGATTTAGAAACTCAATCCCCTGGGCATGGGAAATGAAAATAAGAGTAAATAAATGGCATTAAATGAAACTAAAATGCTTCTACACATTGAAAGCAAACTACACAAGGATAGCCAGGCAACCCATTTACTGGAAGAAGATATTTGCACATCACACATTAGACCAGGAACTGATAGCAAACTTCTATACAGAATTGGTGCAGATCTATAAAAGATGCAAAAACAACCCAATAAAAAGTAAGCCCAAGAGCTAACCAGGCAATTTTATTTATTATTATTATTATTATTATTATTATTATTATTTATAAACAGGAAACACTGACAAAACCATAGGATACAAAGGGTACAACCCTGCACAATTCCCACCATCAGACCTCCACATCCCACCCCCTCCCCTGATAGCTTTCCTATTCTTTAACCCTTTGGGAGTATGGACCCAAGGCCACTGTGGGACACAGAAAGTTAAAGGTCTAGCTTCTGCAGTTGCCTCCCTGCCAAACATGGGCGTTAACAGGTCAATCCATACTCCCAGCCTGTCTCTCTCTTTCCCTAGTGGGGAAAGGCTCTGGGGAAGCGGAGCTCCAGGACACATTGGTGGGGTTGAACCAGACAGTTTTCTAAAGAAGAGATGCACATGGCCTACACACAAATGAAGAAATGCTCCACTTCACTTGTCATTAGGAAAATACAATTAAAAGTACACTGATATACTATCTCAAACCTGAGAGAATGGTTACATCAACAAACCAGGAAATGATAGGTATTAGAGAGGTTGTGGAGAAAAGGGAACTCTGTTACATTGCTGGTGGGAATGTAAACTGGTACAGTCTGTTTGGAAGACTGTACAAACAGTCTTTTAACAAGAAGAAAAAAGGATTTTACTATATGATTCATCAATGCCACTCTTAGGCATTTATCCAGTGGATACTCGGACACTAAGTAGAAGGAAGAGCCAAAGAATGGAAGCAGCAGCCTAAATGCCCATCAACAGATGACTGGTTAAATAAATTATGGGATACATATTCCATGAAATACTACTCTGCAAACAAAAAAAGATGAAATTGTGTTCGTTGGGATAAAATGTATGGAACTGGAGGTGATTATGCTTAGCAAAATAAGTAGAGAGATGAAAGACGGCTATCAGATGGTTTCACTCATATGTGCAGTCTAGAAATCAGACTTACATGCATTTTGCAAAAAAAAAAAATCAAACAAAACAGAAGCAAGTTGTTTGTAATACTTGTGAGAAATATGGTGGAGGGGCCAAGCAGTGGCACACTTGGCTAAGTGCACACATTACATTGTGAAAGGACCTGGGTTCAAGTCCCTAGTCCCCACCTGCAGGGGGAAAGCTTACAAGTGATGAAGTAGAGCTGCAGATGTCCCTGTCTCTTTCCCTCACTATTGCCCCCCTTCTCAAATCTCTCTGTCTCTAATACAAATAAGTTAATAAATAAACAAATAAATAATTCAAAAGATATGATGGTTATCTTTGGGAGGTGGAGAGGTGAGGATATAGAACTTTGGTGATGAGTGTAGTGTGGAACTATACATTGTAATCTTACTATTAATAACAAATAAAATAATTTAAAGAAAGGGGGAAATATAAGGTACTACTCCAGAGAAGCCAATGTTGAAACTGAAAGAGAAGGCTTAATGAAAGTATTGCAAGTATTACTTGATATTTGAGTTTGTTGTTGTCAGTGTGTTTTTAGAGATTCATTGCTTATGTGAAAGCAATGGTGGTTATCAGAGGAAATAGGAGAGGGGTAGAAGGTTGCATTTAGTGGAAGATTCAATAAGTTGAATACACACACTATATTTCCTAAATCTTTTTTTAAAATTTTTAAACATTTATTTATTCCCTATTGTTGCCCTTGTTGTTTCATTGTTATAGTTATTATTGTCATTGTTGTTGGATAGGACAGAGAGAAATGGAGAGAGACGGGGAAGACAGAAAGGAGGAGAGAAAGATAGACACCTGCAGACCTGCTTCATCACCTGTGAAGCGAACCCCCTGCAAGTGGGGAGCCTGGGTCTCAAACCGGGATCCTTACGCAGGTCCTTGTGCTTTGAGCCACCTGCACTTAACCCACTGCGCTACCGCCTGACTCCCCCCTAAATCTTATATAATATTATAAACCAGTGCTAAATCAAATAAATAAATATTTATGGAAAAATCTGATACAATATGAAATATATATATTTTTTTAATATATATTTTTTAATATATATATATATTTTTTTTTTCTACTAGTGCTATTGCTGAAGCTTGGTGCCCGCATGGCTTCTCCATTTTCAGCATTTTCCCCTT
This sequence comes from Erinaceus europaeus, assembly GCF_950295315.1. Classification (NCBI taxonomy): domain Eukaryota; kingdom Metazoa; phylum Chordata; class Mammalia; order Eulipotyphla; family Erinaceidae; genus Erinaceus; species Erinaceus europaeus. Next base: position 26,228,701 of record NC_080173.1, on the reverse strand, counting down.
TTTCATTTTTTTTGACAAATGGTGAAAGACAGAGAAAGAAAGATAGATTGGGAAAAAAAGGACAGATACCTACAGAACTGTTTCAATACCTGTGAGTCTTCCCCCTCCCCCCACCCCTGCAAGTAGGGACCAGGGCCTTGAACCTGGGTCCTCACACAGGCTAATGTTTACTCTCTACTGAGTGAGCCACTATCCAGACTCAGGTGAATATATTATTGGTATCATATCTGTTACTGTTATTATCCCTCCATTGGTAAAACATTTACTATAAGATAATAAGGTATATACCAGTAGTATGAATAATATGTAGAGATAAGCACATTACTAAGTACTGTACATGTGCTATTTCATTTGGTCTCACAATTACCTCTGAAGGAAAGGAAATTGACCCTTTTTCCAGGTGAGGAAGAAGGCCTAAAGAGATGAAATTTTGACCTAAAGTTGTACAGTGAGTATGAATTAGAGGCAATATTTTAATGCAGCTAATTGGATGGCAGACCCTTTGGTCTTAATCAGTTTTCTTCATCATCTTTTGTTAATGGTAATCCCTAGGTCTTAAGAGTTTAATGATTTTCCCAAGGAAGAGAAGGGGGTCACTACATGCCATATATATCATGCCATTTCGTTCCTGATTTAGTTCCCTTTGTGCTATCTCATACTGCCAGAGCACAAAGCAAAGTTTAAATGCTTCCTAATTGATGAGGGGTGGCCAGACCTCAGGAGCTTTTTTAATTCTTGGGTAAATGCATATTCCATGAGAAAATTTTTACTGAACTTTTATAGATTTTCTAACAAAGCCATCATTCTCAGATTCATTGTGTAAGGAGAGTCAAGTTCAGGAGTGTATTTTTGAAATATGCCTATAAAATTGTTCTGTAGAATTCAGAAGGGATCTGGATATATAATATGATTAGAAACACATTCCTTTTGGATTCTGATAAATGATCAGGTGAAATAGGTTTTATCATGAATACAAGGGGAATAAATGAATTTTGTTTGCCCATTTTATATTTGTGCATGTAGATGTGAACATTGTGTATTTGAGAGGGAGTGAGAGAGCACTGCCATTTTTTGTATTTATTATTTTGATGAATTTATAAGAAGACATACCCCCTATGGATTTAGCAAGTGCTCAAACATCTATCTGGTATACCGTAAGACCGACTGACTGTGTTTCCGTGCCCTTATCTCACCAGATGGATGGTTTTGTCTCTACCTAATAAACAGTTGGCACCCCACTTTTGGTTCCTTCCTAAAACTGGGATTGAGAAAAGTTGAGATAATAGAAGGATTAGATTGGGGGAAAAATGTGATTCCAGATAATTTGGCATAAATCCAGGATATAAATGAAGAATGGAGATCTTGAGAGATATTTAATCTGAAACAAAAAAGGGTAGTTATGAGTATGGAAAATGATAGGGGCCTAGATTTTGCTGACTTTAGACCCACACAGCTTGAGCTCAACCACAGGTTTTGAGTGTGTTCAAGAGTAAATAAATCAACGTAGACTTAATATTTCAATAGACCTACATATTTCAAAAACCTACCTCAAATTATGTTTACATGATAAAACTGAAGAAATGTCTGGAAAACCTCAGACTGATCTCAGTATCATTTAACAACTTCACAAATTGTAAAGTGTGTGTGTGTGTGTGTGTGTGTGTGTTTGTGTTAAAATCCATAATAGAGTTATGACATGAAATGACCTAAGGTATTTTGAAATTCTCTTCTGAGGCTCAACAAAATGTTGATTGCCCCTGAACCTAGAAAACTAAAGATCTAGTGTCTGGGGGACTGTTTCCTGTAAAGGCAGTGCCTGATATATTACTTTAATGTACATCTACAACTACTGTCATATGAAGGGAGGGATGGCATTATTTCATATTCCTCAGTCAACTATACTAAATTTTGCATTTGACTTCCATTTCCATCACTGGCAAGCTATGTGACCTTGACACATTACTTAACCTCTACGGGCCTTTCATATTTATAAAAATAAGGACGAACAAAATAATTTTCTTGGGTAATGCACTGTTTCTTCATGCATTTGACCCAGATTCAAACCTGACCCTACCACACTGAAGAAAGCTTTAGTGCTATGACTTTTTTCCCTCTTTCCACCTCTCTGTCTCTCTAAATAATATTGATGATTTTGATGAAATTAATAATAATAAATCACAGGCAGAATTGTTGTGTTCATCTTGCTCATTAAAAGACAATTCTTTCAAAGAGTGATGGCATAAATCAAACATGCAAAAACAATATTTGATACAATGTTCTTTTTAAAAATTTATTTACTTATTCCCTTTTGTTGCCTTTTTTCTTCTATTTTTGTAGTTATTATTGTTGTTGTCCTTGATGTTGTTGTTGTTGGATAGGACAGAGAGAAATGTGCCGGGTTAGCATGGGGGTGCCTCTTCCGGGTTGTGTACTCTCTGGGTTGGAGAGAATGCTACAAGAGCACGACTGAAACCAGATTGGGCTGCTATACTCACTCAGCGATGCAAAGGAGATGACTCAGGAACCAAACACATGGTGAAAGGCAATGCAATGTATTTGTTGATCAGAGCGCTCAGGCTTTTTAAAGAGCAGACCCAGAAGTGGCAAGTCTGAAATGGAAATCACTAGGAAAGGGGTGGAGAAAGGCAAAAGGGGCTGGGAAGATAGAAACTTCCTTAGCAACTGTTGCGAGGATTTTAACTGGTAGGATTATTACTACCCTGCAGGTAGGAAGGGTCTTGAGGGTAGAAAGAATATAGATCAAAGGAATGGAATAGGTGGGGATCTTTCAGGCAAAACAATGATTATGTAGATAGGCCATAGTATCAGGAATGCAGGGTGGTTTGTGAGCCCTTGCAAATTCCCTACAGAAATGGAGAAAGGAGGGGAAGACAGAGAGGGGGAGTGAAAGATAGACACCTGCAGACCTGCTTCACCACCTGTGAAGTGACTACCCTGCAGGTGGGGAGCTGGGGGCTTGAACCCGGATCCTTATACCAGTCCTTGCGCTTTGCACCACCTGGACTTAACTTGCTGCACTACTGCCCAACTCCTACAATGTTCTTTTTTCTTTTAAACAAAATATTTTTTACTGCTAATTGAAGAATTCACCACAGTGTTTAATTTCTCCAAATGTTTGCTTCTGTATCTCTTGCTTCCTCCACCCCTCCCTTCCCACCTTTACATATATTCTTATTATGAAAGTCCATGAAGAAAGATATACATGACCCAAATGAATTCATATCAGACAGTAAATTTTGGCAGATTTAGTTAACAAGAAAAAAAAAATGACTAAGTAGGAGTATCAGTTCCTAGATCAATGTCCCTGATACACTGGAGACCAAGCTGTCTCCAAGCTTAGGCAAATTGACCATGAATTTGTGAAGCTGCTTGATTTCTGACAGGGTTAGGGTATTTTATTATTTTTTTTTCCATCATATTTTTCACTGGGATATAGTGTTGTCATGATACCATCATTTTGCTGCTGCTGCTCCTTTTTATTTTTTAAAGGTACATGAGAGATGGGAAGAGAGAGAGAGAGAGAGGATAGGTGGGGAGGGGAGGGGGGTGGGAGGCGAAATACCATAGAATTGCTTTGTTGCTTATGGAACTTTTTGCATAGTGCTTCAATGTGGTAGCTGTAGGCATAAACCCAAGTCCTTGAACATGGTAAAGTATGCACTCTGGGTGAACTATCACCTGGCTCCCATTTCTTTATTATTTTTTTAAAAAAAAGAATAAACTCATAAATAGTAGGAGTTCATGGCAATGACTATCAGTGAATGATCTCATGCCATGTGTTAGGTTGTGCCATTCAGCAATTCCTACATTATAAATACACTTTCATTCGCACAGTACAAAGAGCTTATTAGGCAAACTTGCTCAAAGTCATAGAACTGAAAAGTGAGTAAGGCAGAATTTCAAATCAAGATAGAGGGAACAGCACAATGGATATGCTAAAAGACTTCCATACCTGAGGCAGCAGAGGTCCCAGGTTCAATTCACTGTACCACCATAAACCAAAGCTGAACTGTGCTCTGGTTAAAAAAAAAGCAAAAAGAAAGACAAAATTCAAACCCAGTCTCTCTGATCGTCTGACTTCTTATTTCTTCTGTGAGCCAAACATACTAACTATATTTATAGTTTATAGTAGAATGGTTTAGAAACATTTTGTATATGAGCTGCAAAAATTTTAAGTAAAAAATAATAAAGTTATCCAGTGTCCTACGGAGAGGTAACTAATGTTAATGTTTTTAAACATATACATTCATTTTTATATTCAGGTGCATTTTTGATACATTAGGACTGCAATAGTAACACCATAGACTGATGACTTTAATGGCAGAGATAGTTTCTTAGTTCTAGTAACTAGAAATTCTAGAATAGAGGTTAATGGTGAAGGTTGGCTCCTTCTGAAGTCCAGGAAGCAGCATCTGTTGCATGCCTCTCTCCTAGTTCCTGCTAGTTTTCTGGGTCTCCTGGGTCTTCTGTAGCTTACAGATGTATCACCTTCCCCCTATTTCTGCTTCTGGAGTTTTCTAGTGTATCAGTGTCCACATTCCCCTCCCCCTTTTATTGGATAAGACAGAGATAAATTGAGAAGGGAAGGGAGAGAGACAGAGAGATACCTGCAGACCTGCTTCGCTGTTTCTGAAGCGACCCCCCTGCAGGTGGAGAGTCAGGGGACTCAAACTGGGATCTTCACGTGGGTCCTTGTGCTTCATATTATATGTGCTTAACCCAGGGCACCACCACCTGGCCCCTCCATTTTCCCCTTTTTAAAGGATAACAGTCATACTCTAGTAAGTTTCACCTAACTGCTGTCTGGCTTAATTTTGATTACATCTGCCACAACCCTAGATCAGGTAAGGTCACATTGTGAGAGGTGCTAGAAGTAAAAATGCCAACATATGAATCTTGATGGACACTATTCACCATACAAGAGGTGGATTCACAGAACAGGCACCATTTTGCCTCCCCACCTGCTTTGTTTCCATTAATTTGTTCTGAGAGGAAGTTGCTTAGTGGACCTTGTAGGTATGAGACCGTAGGTTTGAACCTTGAGATGTTACATGCTAGAGCCATTCTGGTCTCTCTTTAAAAAAAAAACTTTGAAAAACAGTATGAATATATTGGGTCACCAATATATAGAAAAATGTCATGACTTTTCTGACAACTCAATATTTCCATTCTTTTACATAACATCTTTATCTGTGTTTTCTTTGGCTATATATTATTACACTGTATGGCTGCCTTGGAAAAGTTCATTATTATAACTTGAATAGTTCTAAGATAGGTACTACAGTATTTTTAAAACCTGCAGAGGATTTTTCTTAAAGATAAATGGTTAGTTCACTTCTATTATGTTTAGACAGAATGTAGATGTGGAATTTCTATTTAAAATGGTTATGCATTGTTAAGGCATTGGATCAACTGCCAAGTTGCCATGGAATTAATTAGTATGAGTGTGGCATCACTAGTTAAATGTTTTTTTTTTTCTAGTTTCATAGATAAACCTAAAATCTTAATAATATCTATTCTTTCATTTTGCAATGAGAGCTCATGTTTTTTCATTATATTTGTATTCTAATTTTCATTTGGAAATATTTTAATAAGCAGAATGAATTTGAAGAGCAATAACCAAGGCTGCCAAACTCATGATGCTGTTCACGTGTATTTTTATATAAGCTGCCTCCTTAATCTTTCTAGGTCATTGTATTACCCTACTATTTGGAAATTATTGAGATTGCTGAACTACGACTTGTATAGAAAGGCAAATGCAGATACTGCCTTTCTTTGAAACCTTATGTAAGGACAGATATATGTGCTTTTTTAGAATGTCAAAGAAAATTACTGTTGTTACATGGTTTCTACAAGTTCTATTGCAAAATTGACATTAAGTTGATATTTTACCTTTGTCAGTATCTACATACTTTTAAAAAATATTATTCTATTTAAAATGAGCCTCCTTAGTGTTGGTCGCATTCAGCTCCTTTCTCAAATGTGAAGCTTGTGTATATGTAGCATATAGATAGATAGTGACTCATCTAGACAAATTCAGTTAGTACCTGTTGGGGCTTGAGACACTTAAGAGTTTCATCATTTGAGGAATAAAAAGACTAGATTGTTATTATACCATATTAGGATTCTGGCATGTGGGGGAGTGGGGGAACATATCTAATCAATAAAATAAGTGCAGCCACTTCCTGATGTCCAGCGCATTTCCTTTCTCCTAGTTCACAAATCTGACTACACTTGCTACTACTGAGAGAACATTATGGATTCACACAGTCATTGCCTCACATGTAGTTTTTCTGTGAATTCAAAGAACAGTTAATATTCATTGTGTACTTAGTGATCTCCAGGTCTTGTGCTAAATGCTTTCAACATGTTATGCCACTTAATTCTAACAGTTCTACTGGAAGAGTTGCAAAGTGTGTGTGTGTGTGTGTGTGTGTGTGTGTGTGTGTGTGTTCACTGGGGTTCCACTGTTGTGGGACAACTTTTTTAGATAAAAAGAAAAAGATAGGAAAGACACTATAGCACTCACACTTCCTTTAATGTGGTCAAGACAGGCCTCAAATCTTGGGTCTTGGAATGGCAGCAGGAACACTCTTCAAGCAAGCTACTTGTGGGCCTGAAGTTGAGTTTTGGACCTATGCCTTTTGTGCCTTGGAAAGAACCTAAGAGTGTATACTCCATATGCTTAACAGCAGCTAAAAAGGAAGAAAATTTCTAATTCTCTCCTAGAGAATGGATGATCATCCTAGCCAATAGACCTGCCAATTCATGGTCTTAACTGAGTTAAATTAAAGTCTAAGGGACAATAATTTTCTGCTTTCTGGCACCTGTGAGGGAAAAATTGACAAACATAGTTTGATCCTGTTTCTTTCTCTCAAATGATAGTGAATTCTATCTTAGAATAAAATAAATTTAGATCTCTTTGTAGTTTAAAAGCAAGTACTGTTTTAAAAGTTTTTTAATAACTAGTCTTTTAATAAAACTATAAATCAAAGGATGGTTTTGTAGTGCTTTGAAATGATTTTATTTTATTTGTATAAAAGAGAGCCACAGTTAGTTATGAGCTCAGAAAGAGACAAGAAATGAGGTTCTCTGTCTTTTCTTCCTTCTTCCCTCTTCTTTTCCTGCCCTTCCTTTCTCCCTCCTTCCTCTTTCCCACCCTCACTCAGTCTATCTTTCACTTTATTTTATTTTATCTTATTTTTATTTATTTATTTATTTTTTTGCCCCCAGGGTTATTGCCGGGGCTCAGTGCCTGCACCACGAATCCACTCTTCATGGAGACCATTTTTACCCCTTTTGTTGCCCTTGTTGTTCCATCATTGTTGTAGTTATTATTATTGTTGTCGTTGTTGCTGTCGTTGGATAGGACAGAGAGAAATCGAGAGAAGAGGGGAAGACAGAGATAGGGAGACAAAGATAGACACCTGCAGACCTGCTTCACCGAATGTGAAGCGACTCCCCTACAGTACGCAGGTGGGTCCTTGAGCTTGGCGCCACGTGCGCTTAACCTGCTGCGCTACCACCCGACTCCCTCTTTCATTTTATTTTTATTATGCCCAGGGTTATTATTGGACCTTAGTTCTTGCATAAGGAATCCATTACTCCTAGTGGTCATTTTTACTCCCTCCCCTCCTCTCTCTGCCTCTCTCTCTAGAGAGAAAGAGAGAGAGAGAGAGAGAGAGACTGAGGGGTGAGGAGATAGGGAGAGAGAGAAAAGAGACACCTGGTAGCTTTTCCCCTGCAGGTGGTGACCAAGGGCTTGCACCTGAGCCCTTGAGCATGTGTCTGCACTCAGTCCCTTTTTGACCTTTTCTGATTGTTGGTTTCTCTGTCACCTTTCACTCCCATTCTCCTCTGCTTGTGAAATTGTGAAGATCCTCCAGCTTTTAAATCTTTTTTCTTTATTGATAATTGAGACTGACACTCAATTTCCTATTGATTGTTGGTTAGCCTGCCTTTGAAGAACCTGGAAAATGTGCCCAAGGCAATCTGGCAGGTAAATGGTGGGGCCAGAATAGAAACCAAGCCTTCAGGGGCCCAAGCAGGCAGTGTGAAGAAGCAGGTCACAGGTTGCAATAATAGGCAATGCTAGGGGACCCCGCGGTAGCACAGCGGGTTAAGCACACATGGTGCGAAGCCCAAGGACCAGCGCAAGGATCAGGGTTCCAGCCCCTGACTCCCCACCTGCAGGGGTGGAGCCAGTCTGCTGGTGACTATCTTTCTCTCCCCCTCTCTATCTTCCCTTCCTCTCTCAATTTCTCACTATCCTATCCAGCAATAACAACAACAATAACAACAAGGGCAACAAAAATGGGGGGAAAATGGCCTCCAGGAACAGTGGATTCATAGTGCAGGCATAGAGGCCCAGCAATAACCCTGGGGGCAAAAAAAAACAACAACTAATGTTGCCAACATCTGGGATTTGCACACTGGACAAGGGTGTTTGCCTATAGGGGCTGTTGCTAGTCTAGCCCATTGTTTACTGGGGAACATCACAGACCCAGCATGTTCAAATAGTGCTGCTTTTCTTGATAGAACAACAATGAAAATTGGGAGCTGATATTGGGAAGTTTAAATACTGGGGATGTGTTCCATTTTTCCCCAGACACTGTGGGATTGCAGGGTAAATAGAACACAGCTGATTTCTGGATACTGCACAGTCTCCAGCTAGTTCCCACTGCTCCAGTTTCCTGGCACTATGGTGTCTTTTTCCCTGTACCTCAAGGACCTAGCCCAGTTTTTGCATGGGAGATTCTCAGGAGCCACTACTCTGATGGGTGAGTGGGGAATTGAGTACTCACAGATTAAGCCTGGTTTTGTTTTTGAAATGATGCAATCAGTGAATCCAGTGGTCCTTTCTGTCATCTTCACATTAAAAAAAAAAATCACTAGCTACCCAAGAATTATAAGAATATGGGGAATATGTCTTTGAACAAAGCATTAGGGAGAATAGAGATAACGGCTTATTGGCAAAAGGAAATGAAAAGTAATACAGCTCTGGATGCCATATAATGCATAGAGAACTGAATCTCTCAGTTGACTTATGTTATCTGAAAGAATTTACTCTACCCCTTTTTGTGTGTGTGTGAATTCAAGACCTTTGTACATGTGAGATTTTATATTTTGTCAAGACATATGTCATGCCTTGGACAGTGAGTAATTTTTCCAGTTCCTAATTCTATTATTATTTTTTTAATATTTATTTTATTTTCTCTTTTTTGCCCTTGTTGTCTTTTTGTTGTAGTAGTTATTGTTATTGTTGTCATTGTTGGATAGGACAGAGAGAAATGGAAAGAGATGGGGAAGACAGAGGGGGAAAGAAAGAGAGACACCTGCAGACCTGCTTTACCACCTGTGAAGTGACTCCCTTGCAGGTGGGGAGCCGAGGGCTCGAACCTGGATCCTTATGCTGGTCCTTGCGCTTTGCATCATGTGTGCTTAACCCGCTGTGCTACCGCCCGACTCACCCTAATTCTATTCTTAAAAGCACAGGTGAGTTGTTTGTGATTATAAGAGTCATAGAATAATTAATTCTTAGTGCAGCGGGATTCTGAATACATTTCCTAAGCAGAAGTGTCAAGTGAGAACTTTCTGCAATAATAGAAAGATTCTGAAACTTCACTGCACAATGGTCAAATTTGGCTATTAAGCACTGGAAGAAGCTGAAAATTTCATTTTACATATTTTGTTTTTGGAGGACATTTCCCATGTGCAAATTTGTCATACTCCTGTTGTCATTCTTCAAGAGAGACAGAGGTGGAAACATAGAGAGAGGTAGAGACGCCATAGCACTAGAACTTTTCCCAGTGCTGAGGCACCTCTAGTATGGTGCTCAGGTTGAAACCTGATGTGAGCATGACAACAGGTAGGCCCTGACTGGTGAGCTATCTTCTGCTTCCAATTTTATTTGTTTTTCTTACATTTAAATGGCTACTATTTGCAATATTGGATAGAATGTTTATAGGGAATAACCTTGCAAGAGGCATTGTGCTAAACTTCAACAACTAATAGATTCCAGCTCCTATGTGGTAAGGAATCATCACTGAAAAGTGATTATGTTCTTCAAATAATTAACTTTTGTGTTTGTTTTTCAACACACATCATGTTGGTAACAGGAAGTTTTCTTTTCTTTTTTTTAATGCTGACTTCAAGTTGTATTAGGCCTTGAATTTTCCAATCCTGGTGAGTTCTGTGGTTTAATGGATGTTTATACATTTTGTATTTCCATAAGCTATCTTTTACACTTACTCAGTTTTATAATCTTGTTCTCAATTAAACAACTAAAATAAAAACAAACTAATAGACTTTTACTGACTCTGAATCAAATCCGATTGACATTTGTCAAAGTTTTCATTAATTTGTGAGAGTGATAAAACTATTCCATAATGATAATTTTTGAAACAGTTTTTTATATTTATTTATTTTCCCTTTTGTTGCCCTTGTTGTTTTTCATTGTTGTTGTAGTTATTATTGTTGCCGTTGTTACATAGGACAAAGAGAAATGGAGAGAGGAGGGGAAGACAGAGGGGGAGAGAAAGATAGACACCTGCAGACCTGCTTCACCACTTGTGAAGCCACTCCCCTGCAGGTGGGGAGCCAAAGGGCTAGAACCTGCATCCTTAAGCCGGTCCCTGAGCTTTGCATCACTTGCACTTAACCCACTGAACTACTGCCCAACTCCCAATGATAAATATTTTTAATAGTGCTATGGGTTTTATTTGAGAAGAAGAATAAAAGCTGCAAATATTCCTGAATATTATGTGACACCAAGAGACCAAATCTTTTCTCCAGGACTTTGTTAGCAAGAAGCAAATTGAAACATTTTCTCTATGAGTAGTAAGGTATTATGTACACACAAATCTATGATAAAGTTTAATTTATTTGCATAGAGAGGTATTAACAGCAGCAATAATAATATATGACAATATAACAGTGTGCTGCAGTGAAACTTACGTGGATGTCTTTCACTCTTGAAAGACCTTGCTTTAGGTAACTGAACCAGGTATAACAATTAAGAATTATTATATTGGATCTGTGTTGATTTCTTTTCTGATTTTTTTTTCTCCTTTGGATTTACAGAAAACTACCTTCCTCAAAGCTGATTCCAGCCTTATAGTTCAAATATTCAACATAGTTGCCCCAGGCATAACTTCTCTAGAGAGGGAAAATGACTATTCTTTTTAATTTTTTTTATTTCTTCATTGGGGGATTAATGGTTTATAGTCAAAAGTAAAATACAGTAGTTTGTACATGTGTAACATTTCTCAGTTTTCCACGTAACAATTTTACCCTCTCTAGGTCTTCCTCTGCCATCCTGTTCCAGTACCTGGACCCTCCCCCCCCCCACCCCAGAATCTTTTACTTTGGTGCAATACACCAACTCCACTTCAAGTTTTGCTTAGTGATTTCCCTTCTGATCTTGTTTTTCAACTTCTTTATTTATTTAAGAAAGGATAAAGTAACAAAACCATAGGGTAGGAGGGGTACAACTCCACACAATTCCCACCACCCAATCTCCATATCCCACCCCCTCCCCTGATAGCTTCCCCACTCTCTATCCCTCTGGGAGCATGGACCCAGGGTCATTGTGGGTTGTAGAAGGTGGAAGGTCTGGCTTCTGTAATTGCTTCCCTGCTGAATATGGGTGTTGACTGGTCGGTCCATACTTCCAGTCTGCCTCTCTCTTTCCCTAGTAGGGTGGGTCTCTGGGGAAGCGGAGCTCCAGGACACATTGTTTTTCAACTTCTGTGAGTGAGATCATACCATATTCATCCTTTTCCTTCTGAATTAATATGATATCTTCAAGCTCCAACCTAGATGGGGTAAAGAAGATGAAATCACCACCATTTTTAATAGCTGAGTGGTATTCCTCTGTGTATATATACCACAGCTTATTAAACTACTCATCTGTTGTTGGATATCTAGATTGCTCCTAGGTTTTGGCTATTACAAATTGCACCACTATTAACATAGGTATATCCAGATCTCTTTGGATGGTTCCTTAGGATATATCCCCAGGAGAGGAATTGCAGGTCATAGGGTAGGTCCACTTCTAGCTTTCTGAGAGTTCTCCAGACTGCTCTCCACAGGGGTTGGACCAATTTACATTCCCACCAGCAGTGCAGGAGGGCTCCTTTGTCCCCACAACCTCTCCAGCATTTGTTTGACTATTCTTTTCTATAGAATGGTTCTGCCAGAAGATTTAGACTGGGGGTAGGAGAGGGCTTTGTATGTCATGTGGTATAGAGAGGCTAACCTATGTTGGGGGAGGGATATTCACTCTTTTTTTTTTTCAGGAATTGTAAACTTTATTCAGCAAAATTGAGAACACCCACATGTTGGAGTACACATGAGCCAGAATAGAAAGGCAGGGAGGAGCTGAGAGCCCTTACTCACATGATGACAGGCACACCTAGGCAGAGAGAAAGAGAGAGAGAGAGAAAGAGAGAGAGAGAGAGAGAGAGGAAGAAGGAGAGGGAGAGGGAGAGGAATAGAACAAGACCGAGTCTGGAGGGATATTCTCTTCAGAGGGGCAATAGGAGGGTGAGAAAACATTTAAATGTTTGCTACCCCTATTGCAGTGATTTTTAACATTTTTCAAATATGAGACCATGCAAAGTTTATAAAAAAGCAGGGTACCCTGGCAATTGATAATCTAAGCTGAATCACAAACTCCCAGGAGAGGAATGGTAGTAGATTCACAATAATTGAGAAGCCAGTGCAAAGGAGTTGTCTCTGTGGGTGGTGACAGTCACTCAGATGTTGGGGATACTTATTTTCAGGCAGTCTCCTGTGCAGCAGGATAAGATGCTTCTATGTTTTGAATGGAGGGTTGTTGAATTCATTAATCATTAGAGGTGCTTGGTATTAAAATTAGCATTGAGCAGTGAGTGCCCTTGATTGCGAAATCAGAATTTTTTTTTCCATATGCAGCATTCAAGAATGTTTTGACAGCTGCTCTAAGTTTCCTTGCCAGTTTCAGAAGAGCTCTTCACAGTAGAACTGATGGAGTTATAAAGATAGAGAGCAAGGGGAGGGAATATGACTGGCTTCCAAGTGGCATCAAGGTAGAACTCTCTGGTTCAAACCACAATTTAGAGCATTTATGGTTGGATGCAGGCTGAAGCTAGTTTCTAGCTAACTCCAAGCCTTAATTCACCCCCTTTTTCTATTTTTCTTCTTATCCCTTTCTGGAGAGCTTACCTCCAGTAACCCAAAAACACCCTCAGGCTTTGCCTCTAGGGAAATGATTGAAGATAGGAATGCTATTGTAGATAGATGATTTATTATTATTATTCTGATAGAGGACTGCTCAACTCTGACTTATAGTAGTGTCAGGGGTTGAACGTGAGACCCTGGAGCCTGAGGCATGAGAGTTTTTTTTTTAAAAAGATTTTATTTATTTATTTATGTGGAAGATAGGACATAAAAAGAACCAGACATCACTCTGGAACATGTACTGCCAGGGATTGAACTGGGGACCTCATGCTTGAGAGTCATACTGTGCTACCTCCAAAACCATTGGCATGAGAATTTTTTTGTTGTTGTTGCACAACCATTATGCTATCTCCTCTAGATTGCATTTAAAAAGCATACCAACAAAGGAAACTATAGAAGATTTCAATAATACTATTGAAAGCAAGGAAATTGATTTCGTGAAAAGAAGACTATACTTAAAAATCTAGAATTTAATCTTTGTCATATTTTTTTTTGCCTCCAGGGTTATTGCTGGGGCTCGGTGCCTGCACTATGAATCCACTGCTCCTGGAGGCTAATTTTTCCCTTTTGTTGCCCTTGTTGTTTATTGTTGTTGTTATTGCTGTTGTTGTTGGATAGGACAAAGAGAAATCGAGAGAGGATGGGAAGACAGAGGAGGAGACAAAGATAGACACCTGCAGACCTGCTTCACCACCTGTGAAGCGACCCCCCTGCATGTGGGGAGCCGGAGGCTCGAACCGGGATTCTTGTGCTGCCCTTTGCACTTGACGCCATGTGCATTTAACCCTCAGTGCTACTGCCCAGCCCCTAATCTTTGTCTTCTATATGACCTTTAACAATATGTTGGTTCCTTCACTGAAAAAAGAAGGGGAAGCAGTATGCAGTGCCTGCAAAAATACCTCAACTGGTAGAATATCAGACTTTCATGGCTGAGGTTCCTGGTTTGGTCCCCAATGTTGCATGTCATATATTGATGACTTGTCCCTCATTCTCTCATATGTATTAAGTAAAACAAGTTTTTCATTTAAAGAAAAATTAGAATATTATCTCTGCTGCATCCTCTGTTACTAATCTGATGGCTTGTAAACATAACCCTTCTGTTGTAAGAAATGTTGCTATGACAAGTTGGATAAATAAATCTAGATACTATTTATTTTTGTTTGTTATTAATAGTATGTTACAAAACTGTAAGATTACAATGTATACTGCCACAGAACAGCCACCATGAAAGTTTTGCATCCCCACCCTCACAAAGATAACCATTATAGTTCTCTTACTGGGTTGTTTTTGCTTCTTTTATAGATCTGCACCAATTCAGTATAGGTGTTTGCTATCAATTGCTAATTCAGTATAGGTGTTTGCTATCAATTGCTTGTCTGATGTGTAATGTGCAAATATCTTCTCCCATGTACTGGGTTAACTGGTTATCCTTATGTAGTTTGCTTTCAATGTATAGAAGCATTTTAGTTTTATTTAATCCCATTTATTTACTCTTGTTTTCATTTCCCATGCCTGGGGATTGAGTCTCCAAATACATCTTGGATGTGAAGGTCCTGCAAAGTCTCACTGATATTTTCTTCTATACATCGTAGAGTTTCTGGTCTAATATCTAGAATTTTAGTCCATTTTGATTTGACTTTGGTGTATGGTGTTAGGTGGTGGTCTAGTTTCACTTATCAGCAGATGGCTGTCCAGTTGTCCCAGCACCATCTGTTGAAGAGACCTTCTATATCCCTTTAAACAGTTTTGTCCCACTTGTCATATATTAGGTGATTTCATAAGTACGGGTTGATTTCTGGGATTTTGGTTTTTCTTTATTGATCCCAGTGTCCATTTTTATTCCAGTATCATGCTGTTTTGATTACTATTGCCTTGTAATAAAAATTGAAGTTGCGAGGCATGATATCTTCATTTTGGAAAGATCTAGTAGATCTATTTTAGGTATATTCCAAGGTGCCCATTACTTAACTAATTTTTGCCTGCACACAACAGCTAACATGCAGGTGGACCAGAGGTATTGTCCAGAGAGATGGTGTAAGAGTTGGAAACAGGACTAGAAAACTGGATCAGAGCAGAGAGTAGCTCCCAAATATGGGAAAGGTGTTTAAGTATCATTTTTTTTTTGCCTCCAGGGTTATTGCTGGGGTTCAGTGCCTGCTCTACAAATCCACTGCTCCTGGAGGACATTTTCCCCATTTTGTGGCTCTTATTGCTGCCCTTGTTGTTGTCGGTACTGTTGCCATTGATATTGTTGTTGGATAGGACAGAGAAAAATCGAGAAAGGAAGGGAGACGGGGAGAGAAATATAGACAAATTCAGACCTGCTTCACAGCCTGTGAAGTGATCCTCCCCTACCCTGCAGGTAGGGAGCCTGGGGCTTGAATTGGGATTTTTACCTTGTCCTTATCCTTTGTGCCATCTTGTCCAGGACTTTTATTCTTGAGGTTTTTGATAACTGTTTCAATTTCATTAGCTGTGATGGGCCTGTTCATGTTTGTTATCTAGTTTCTCTTTCCTTAATTTTGGAGGTTTGTAGGTATCTAGGAAATCGTCTATTTCTTCCAGGTTCTCTAGCTTGGTGGCATAGAGTTGTTTATATAAGCCTCGCATAATATGCTGAATTTCTGCAGTGTCTGTTATGATATCTCCTCTTTCATTTATGATCTGATTTATTTGGGTCTTCTCCCTTTTTTTTTTTTTGAGTCTGCCTAAAGGTTTGTCAATTTTGTTCACTATTTGAAAGAACCAACATTTACTTTCCTTGATCTTTTGTATGGTTTTAGAGTGTTCTGATAGATGGCCTATTTATGGTGGTCTGATTGTTTATAGGAGACCTTTCAGAACTTCTTTCAGAACAGGCTTGGTCTACTTAAGGCAACAAATATTCTTTTTCACATACTTTCTGAATCACGTATCCATTAGGGTTTAGCTGGATGGTTGGGGATCAAGGTGTATCAAAAGATGAAAGTCAAATTATCATCTGGGATTAAGCTCATTTCAAAGGCTGGAGAATACTTTTCCAAGGTCATTCATGCAACTGTCTGTAGGTCTCATTTCATTCCTGGCTATTGGATAGAGTCTTCAGATTTTCACATCATGGATACTGTCCTGGGCAGACCAACTGCAGTGCAGTGTGAGAAGGAATTAAACAAAGATGTGAATACTAAAAGGTTGGGGTATAGTCATTGGAGACCATGTTGGAGAGTAAATAGTATATAAAGTCATTCCCAAATAATATCCATTTATAGATCTGGAAACTGAGTTAATAAAGACTGTAAGTGTCTGTTTAAAGTCAAATTAGTGTCACCCCTACCCTATAAAAGAGCTTTTAATCTCTGTACTAGTCTTCTTTATGAGTAGCATTCAGGGGGCTGGGTGGTGGCACACTTGGCTGAGCACACATTACAAAGTGCAAGGACCCAGGTTCAAGCCCCTGGTCCCCATCTGCAGGAGTAAATCTTCACAAGTGGAAAAGCAATGCTGCAAGTGTCTCTTTGTATCTCTCACTTGAACCTTTATGTCTTTGATATTGTCTAGACTAGAGAAGTTTTCAGTTATTATGTCCTAAAGAATCCTTTCTTCCCCTCCCTGTCTTTCTTCCTCTGGTAAGCCAATAATGCGTATATTATTTCTTTTGAAGTCATCCCATATGTCTCTGGTGTTGTTTTCAGTATCTCTTAATCTTTTTGTGAGATCTCTTCTTTTTTAGTTGTCTCTAATTTGTCCTCGAGCTTGCTAATTCTGTCTTCAGCCTCATTTATTCTATTCTCTCTCCCCTCTACTGTTTTCTGGAGGACACCTATTTTGTTAGCCTGTCCTGATACTGTTTTAGCTTGTTCAGCTAATTGTGTTCTTAGCTCAACTCTTTCAGCTCTCTAATAACCTTGAGATAATTAGTTTTTTCTTGCAGGGTCTCGTTTGTTGTTTGTGCATTTCTCATAACAATTATTTCAAACTCTTTACTCACTCCTGTGATTATTTCCTTAACTAGTGTTTGGATATTGACCTCATTATTTTGTGCTTCAAGCTTTGTGGGGTTTTTTAGCTGGACTCTTGTCCTGGTTCATTTCTCCAATATTTCTTCTTGTTGGTTTAACCATTTTATATAGTATGTTATGAGGTCCCTCTCTCAGTACTTTTCAAATTACTGTTCACTCTTGCCTGGATTGACTTGTGTCTAAGTAAGGTACTTAAAGAGTTCACAGTTGTGGAAATGGACAGTTGTTTCAATATTATTTTAATCCCTGAGTTGGAGTTCAGTAGTTTAAAAGCCTCTTTTGTTCTTTTTCTATGGGAGCCTGAGGGCTTTTAAACTATAAGTAGGCTTCTTAGCTTAATCACTGACTCCTGACCAAGAGATAAAGCAGGGTGGGGCTGAGATAATCCAGTGGTTATGCAAAGAGACTCCCACAGCCCCACTGCTAGGCCACCAAGGTATAGGTCTTCTGAGTTTCGTGGTTAGTTCTCTGTCTCCTGGTATCAGCACAGGAACTCCCTGCTGCTGCTCTGGATTCTGAGGGCAGTAGCAATGGAGACTCACAGTTGCATCTGCTGAGTCTCAGAGGAGTCCTCTCCTCCTTTCAACTGTCCCCTTGTTGGTGAAACAGACTGGAGGTGGTATCTCAACTGGTAAACTGTCAGACTGTTACCAGCTACTTAATCTCTCCCTAGGCTCCTTTCTATCCACGAGTCACATGTATTTGCACTCACTGGTGATTTGGTGGGTTCCTGAAGTTGTTCTAGTCCTGTCCTGTTGCGGTCCCAGTTGGTCTCTTTTGGTATTCCTAGTTGACCCAGGAGAGGAGAGAAAGAAACACAGCTCATTATTATTGTTATTGTTGTCATTGTTGTTGGGTAGGACAGAGAGAAATAGAGAGAGGAGGGGAAGACAAGAGAGAGGTGGAGAGAAAGATAGACACCTGCAGACCTGCTTCACCGCCTGTGAAGCGACTCTCCTGCAGGTGGGGAGCCGGGGGCTTGAACCGGTATCCTTAAGCCAGTCCTTGCCCATGGCACCACCTGGCTTAACCCGCTCCACTACTACCTGGCCCCCTTGGCTTTTCTTCACTCTATTTTCTTTTCTTTTGTTTCTCAGACTCTAAATAATACTCATTCTGCATATACTGAGAATATTTAAATATCATAATGTCCTTGAGGAAAAGTAATAGCTGGGTTAATAATATGTTGTGTTATAAATGACTGTTAGTAGATAGTTTTATGTCAATGGATTTTCTTAGGAGAATAGAGCCGCATCAGTGCTAATCAAGACTTTTGATCCATTTGAGAGTCAAATAAGAGTGGAAAAGTGTGTTTGTGTACATCTTTGAAAGATACTTGAAATTACTGATGTCCTAGATATGTTTTCCTCTTTAAACAGTATTCAGTATCAGAATTGTTCAGATATAGGCTAAGGCCCAGGCAGCAGAAATGATAAGACCTACCAAGGAATTAATGTCTAAACTGCAGAGCATGCTATCACTTTGTATTTCTTGTTAAAAAAGGTTTGTCTTTCTCTCACAATCTCCCAGTTGGAGTGCTATGATGTAAAAATATCATAAGTGAGAATTGTATAAATGACTCATGCACAATACTCAACATTTTCTTCCTCTTGAGACTATAAGTATCACTATCTTTTTTTAATAAAAACATTTATGTCTCACTGCAAGAAAAAGATTTGTATGAAGACATAGCCTTTCTTTAATTTAAATTGATTTTATTTGACTATGCTAATTTTATTTAACATTACACATGTAATTGCTTATTGCAATCACTTAATAATTTTATTAAATTTAATAACTTAAATTGAATACTACTTGTTATCTGCCGGCACTCTCTTGAGGTGGGGTCCAGCTGGAAGGCAACCTGACCAGCTTTCTCTCACTTGTTCAAGGGACAACGCGAAGACAGACAAGAGACACCAGGGAGAATGGAGGCACTCTCATTTAATGGCAGAAAACTGTGGGCTTAAATAGGAATTCAGACAAAGGACTTTTTTTTTTTAAATACATCAGAAATTACAGGTTTCTTAAAGGTCAGCTTGCACCTATGGTAGGGGGCTGGTATGACAAGAATTGATGCAGCTACATAAAGGTCAAGATAATTAGTCTCCTGATGCAGGCATTTAATTACCCTGAGGCGGTTTTGAGAGGAGAATAGGGGTTGAACCAGTTAAGGCAAGATAGAGAGAAGATAAGCAAGGTTTGATGCAAATTAAGGACATCAAAGGGCAGTGTTAGGAGTATGTGATAAGGTGTGTTCTCCTCTGTGATCAGAAGGTGAGGTGAATTTTGAGTTAATGAACCTTAAAGTAGGCAGCTATGTGGCCTGCAGTTAATGGAGAGAGTTAGCGAGGTTTCTGTGGGCTTGAGAGTCAAGAAGGGAAGAACTAAGTCTGAGAGACGGTTTCTTCCCTTTGCTCACCTCGGTTGAGAGAGACTAACAAGAGGGTATCTTCTCAGACCTCCATCCAAGGATGGGGGGAGTTCTCCCTAAGCTCTATCAAGCTTACACAGAGTCCCTAACAGTTATCCTTACTTATTTATTGGATAGACACAGCCAGAAATTGAGAGGATGGGAGAGATAGAGAGTGAGAATTTTGTATCTCTCTAAGTCACAGAATGCAAGACTGCTGTCTTATTCATCTCATAATGGAATGTCAGGTTCCTGGATTTAAGGTGTTGATTCAAGTTCAGGTGCCAGCTTGCTGAACGCTGAGGGGAAAGGAACAGAGCATCTCTCTGTCTTGAAGTGTCTCAATATGCCTCCTTTCAATATGTTTGAGTGTAATCCTGTATTTATGTAGTTATGAAACATTAAATATGCTGCTGTTATGAATAGGATGGTGCACTGTAGCAGGTGATTTCTTTTTTGACACCTGAGAGTTTTTCATTGACGGAATGGTTTCTAGGTTCCTAGGAGTTTTCACTTATACATATCCAACCTCTGTCTAGCAGAATAACCAGTAATGAATCACAATATAAAATTAGTTTAAATATGGTCCATTAACATTTGTCAAGGAGTTCATTATAATGAAGTAGCAGGAAACTTAGTATGCTTAATTATGACATCAAAATGCAAAGAGATCAATCAAATCTCCCTCTATCCTCCACGAAAGGATTGTGTTTTCTTTGACCAATATCAGATAAGTTCCCTGTTAATGGAAGATTACACTTAGGAGACAGAGGATTTTAATCACAGATATGTCACAACCCAATTTAGACTTGAGGAAGGCAAATTCATTCTGTTGATCTAGTGAAGGCTGGGAAGATGTGTTTTGAAATGATCATTATGTTCATTGCATTGACTCACCTAAATTAGGAAAGTTACACTCTCCTTGTGAATACAATAGATGGAGAAGTTACAGACCAATAGTTGCCAGGATAGCCTGAGGGTACTTCTTCCCAAGCTAGTGCTCTCTGGGTTGGAGAGAACTCAACTGGAGCCGATCTAGGCTGCTGCATGGGAGAGGGATCAGGAACTCGTGCCGCACTAACTTCGCAGGAGATACACTCTGGAACTCTCGGAGCCAGAAAGCAGTTTCCAAGTGTCTTTAATCAGAAGAGCAGCTGTTTTTATACTCTCCAAGTAGGGTGGAAACAGGATGTGATATAGAGAGGGTGGAGCGAAAAGTGACTGGTGGAAGATCAGGGTGTGACAAGGAGAGGATCAGGGTGTGACAAGGAGAGGGGGTGGAGCAGGTGAGAATTCTACCACTAAACCACCAATGCCCTGGAGGGAGTGTGGTGCTTTATGTAAATGTAAAAGTGATTTATGTAAATAGACCAAAGCTTTGAATGGGATTAAATCTATCCCTATATAGGCATATGGTTAAGCAGAAGCCACGGGGAGCTGGCATACTATCCAACAAATAGTTATAATAATAATAGTAACAACAACAAGAATAATAGCTGTCAGATTGAACGTGGTACTTTGTGCTAAGTTTTATTTTTTCTCGCCTCCAGGGTTATCACTGAGGCTTGGTGCCAACACTACAAATCCACTGCTCCTGGAGGCTATTTCCCCCCCCCTTTTTTTTTTTTTTGCCCTTATTGTTCATTGTTATTGTTGCTATCATTACTGTTGTTATTGCCATTGTTGCTGTTGGATAAGACAGAGAGAAATCAAGAGAGGGGAAGTCAGTGAGGGAGAGAGAAAGATAGACACCTGCATACCTGCTTTACTCTTGTGAAGCGACCCCACTGCAGATGGGGAGCCGGGGGCTCCAACTGGTATCTTTCCTGCCTGCCAGTCCTTGCGCTTTGCACCATGTGCGCTCAACCCACTGCACTACCGCCCAGGCCCCATGCTAAGTTTTATCTAAGGAAAACCATCTCTTTTTAGTACCCCTCCTGTGAGTTTAAAGCTTGTGCTTTATCCACTCTTGTATTTCATTAGTCAGTTTGGTTTTCCTAAAGAAGAAGATACACTTTTTTTTTTTTTTTGCCTACAGGGTTCTCCCTAGGGCTTGGTGCCTGCACTAGGAAGACACTGCACCTGGCGGCCCATTTTTTTCCATTTTGTTGTTGAACCAGGATCCTTGTGCCAGTCCTTGTGCTTAGCGCCATGTGCACTTAACCTGGTGCACTACTGCCCGATCCTCAGAAGGAGATATACTTTTATGAAGGTAGCACTAGTTTATAACATTATATATATTTCAGGTACACAGCATTATGCTTTGACAGCTATCAGTCAAGGACTCATTCCTAGGCACTCTCACTTCCAGTCCCAAGTTCATACTGGCTGTGTTTGGTTTCCCATAATTCACATATAAGAGGTTTTTATCTAAACCAAGTTACTTGAAAAATCATTTTTAAATTACATCCAAATTATTAGTTACCCTCCTCCACCACACAGTAATTCCACTTTGCCCTTTTTCTTCTCTCTTCATCACTATTCCACCATTCTCTTCTCAGAATGTGAGTAGGTTTTTGTTTATTTTATTCATCTTGCTTAATTTCTTTACCTGCCACATGAATGAAATCATAAAGAATTTGTTAATTTCTACCTGATACATTTTATTTAGCATAATACCTTCAAGGTTCATCCATGCTATTACAAATCATGTTATTTTGTCAATTTTAAGAAAACATTTAAAAAGATTTATTTATTTAATTGTTATTTATGAGAAAATTAGAGCATCACTCTAGCACACTTGATGGTGGGGATCAAATTCAGAACCCTCATATTCGAGAGTTCAATGCCTTATTCACTACATCACCTCCCAGGCCACAGCAATATTTTTCATCTTTTCCAAGTATCTAAGTAATATGCCATTGTGGATATATGAATTTTATTTTATTTTATTTTACTTTGCTTTACTTTTATTTTATTTTTTGCCTCCAGGGTTATCACTGGGGCTCGGTGCATGCACTATGGATCCACTGCTCCTGGATATTTTTTCCCTTTTTGTTGCTCTTGTTTATTGTTGCCATTGTTGTTGTTATTATTGTTCTTATTGCTATCATTGTTGGATAGGACAGAGAGAAACTGAGAGAGGAGCGGAAGACAAAGAGGTGGAGAGAAAGATATACACCTACAGACCTGCTTCACCGCTTGTGAATCCACCCCCCTGCAGGTGGGTATCTGCTGGCTCCAACTGGGATCCTTACTCTAGTCCTTGAACTTTGCGCCATGTGTGCCTAACCCACTGTGCTACCCCCTTTTTTTTACCAGAGCACTGCTCAGCTGTCGTTTATGGTGGTGAGGGGATTTAACTTGGGACTTTAGAGCCTCAGGCATGAGAGTCTCTTTGCATAATCATTATTCGATCTATCTCTGCCCTCGCATCTTCTTTATTAATAAATCTGTTGATGTGTACTTAGGTAGTTATAATATTCTGGCTGTGGTAAGTAGTGCTCCAATGAACATAGAGATACAGATAGTATTTTTGAGTTAGTTTTTTTTATACTCTTTGGATAAATACCAGGAAGTGGAATAACTGGATCAGAAGGTATTTTCATTCCAATTTTAGTATATGTGCTGCCGAAGCGAGCACAGAAGGTATTTTCATTCAAAGTTTTTGAGAACACCCATGTTGTTTTCAGTGATGACTATACCAATTTACGTTATCATTAGCAATAGTCTAAGGTTTACTTTTATCCACACACATATTTGGTAGTACTTTTATTTTTGCCTTTAATATAATACCAATTCTTAAAAAACATGAGGAGATATTCTTATTGTCTTTGTTTTACAAATGAGGTAATGGAGGCTCTGAAGTTAAGTAAGAGATTCACCACAGTCACACACAACTTTCATAAATGGACCAGGACTCATTCCCAGGCACTCTCACTTCCAGTTCCAAGTTCATACTGACTGTGTTTGGTTTACATCACTCTCACCACTGTCATATATAAGAGGTTTTTATCAAAACCAATTTACTTGAAAAATAATTTTAAATGATTGCTAATATATAAACAAGTTCCAAGTTGAATCCATTCCTTAAAATATAGTTGTTTCCCCAGAAGCTGTGAGCTGTGTACTAACATATATGTATGTGTATATACATATTTGTATAGTAATTTCAGAAATATTTCCTTATTCTTTCTCTGCCCTTTAATTACCAACTTCTTCAATCTCTAACTGGAAGTTTTACAGGATTTCCTTTCCCTGCCATCCTCACCTCATCCATTCTGTCAAGTAACCCTTTTAATTTTAAGTTGAAGGAAGTCATCATAAGAATATTTTCTGCACTACAAAAGTGCAGGTAGTCAACCCTCAATTTGCAGGTTCTGTAAATTTATGTTTTCATATATTAAATTGTTGCAAAAGAAGTCACACATTGAGATTAAGTGAAACTTCTTGTGTTGATAAGATTCCCAAAGGGAAGCCTATTTAGAAAGTTCACTTAAAGAAAAAAAAATAAAAATGAAGAATCTAATATAATATTACCTGGTATAAGAGGACTAATAGAAATCTGTTATTAGACTCAGAGGGACTTAATTCCTGGCTGTTAATCTCAAATTAGGAAAGAATAGTGAACAAAGACTTTAGAAAAGTAAAGGACTCTGAAAAACAAAGATAGAAGATTATCTTTAATAATATTAGGAAATAGAAAGGAAAAGTCTGAGTATCCATTAAGTACTATGAATATATCAGGTTCAAGATACTGCCATGATGCCAACCGGACTTCCCTGGGCAGACGACTCCACCAATGTGTCCTGGAACCCCGCTTCCCCAGAGCCCTGCCCCACTAGGGAAAGAGAGAGACAGGGCTGGGAATATGGATCAACCTGTCAATGCCCATGTTCAGCAGGGAAGCATTACAGAAGCGAGATCTTCCACCTTCTGCACCCCATAATGACCCTGGGTCCATACTCCCAGAGGGATAAAGAATAGGGAAGCTATGAGGGGAGGGGATGGGATATGGAATTCCGGTGGTGGGAATTGTGTGGAGTTGTACCCCTCTTATCCTATGGTATTTTTGTCAGTGTTTACTTTTTATAAATAAACATTTAAAAAATAACAGTGGCTATTACCAAAAGTACATTTATTAAACACGTGGTATGTGTATTTTATAATACAATATAAAAATTTTCTATAAAAATTTTAGAAGTAGAATTTCCCACCGCTTCAAAATATGTTGCTACACTTTAACTCCCACCACAGCACCAATATCCTTTCACCAGTCTATTGGATCCCCTACAAGCTTGCAAGCCACTCTCCATCTCAGGCCCCATGATAACCACATTTCTGCAGTTCAAAACCAGGCATCACATGGGAAGCATTATGGCAACAGAGAAAGCTTCAGTGTTTTGGTGTCTCTCCCTCTCCATCTGTCTTAATGAAAATTAAGTAAACCTGAGTGGTAAAATCGAACATGCGCAAGATCCTTGCTCTACCTCAAAAATGAATAAGGAACAGAAGGTCCATGCAGCAGGAGCTCTGGCTAGGAGATCTGTATAGGGTTCTCCTTGAATATTCATCAGCATGTGAGGAAGCTTTCCACAGTAGGAAGAAGAGCAGAATGACTATAGAGATATGGTTGGAACAAATGGGAGCATTACATGGTATTTAAATTTATTTTTAATTAATTAATTGTTTCATCAGGGTTATTGTTGGAACTTGTTGCCTGCACGACCAATCTACTGTTCCAAGTAACTGTATTTTATTTCTTTTTTTGGTTTTGGTAAGAAAGAGACAAATTGAGAAGGAAAGGAGAGACAGAAAGGGAGAGAGAAAGAGAAGCACCTTTATTGAAACTACCTCTCTGTAGGTGGGGACTGGGGATTTCAACCCAGTTCCTAGCTTATGGTAATGTGTGTGTTCTACCAGGTGCACCACTGCTTGACTCCATGGTGTTTAATATAAAGTGAAGTTCAGGAGAAAAGGTTTAAGAAGCTGATGTTTCAAGTTTATGCTTATGTAGGAAAGGTAGGGTAGTTCTCATTCTGGTGAGCACACAGATTAGGCTAGATACCCATTGATTTCAGACTGATAGTGTGTTGTATAAATTAGGCTAGAAATCAGTGGAGCATTGATTGGTATAATAATATGCAAGTTAGGTGAAAACTTAGCTGAGTAATGAATGGTCGATTGAGTTTGAACAGTGTTTGGTCTCTGGTGGGCTGGTGATTCTTTAGCCTCTTTCCCAGAGGCAGCTGTGTCTGATCATGACTTAACATGTTTGAGTAATTCTGGTCACATATGAATGTGTCTATGCGCAACCTTCCGCACCTCCTGTTTCTTAACTACACGTATTCAAACATCATATTTCTTTTTTAAAAATGTTTTTAAATATTTATTCCCTTTTGTTGTGCTTGTTGTTATCATTGTTGTTGTTATTGATGTCATCGTTGTTGGATAGGCCAGAGAGAAAAGGAGAGAGGAGGGGAAGACAGAGAGTGGGAGAGAAAGATAGACACCTGCAGATCTGCTTCACAGCCTGTCAGACTTGTGTCGCAGGCGGGAGAGAGTTGATCCAGGAACCAAGTTCGTGGCAGTAGCAATACAATTCTTTTTTTTTTATTTGGATTTTTTAAATTTTATTTATTTATCCGTTTTGTTGCCCTTGTTTTATTGTTGTAGTTATTATTGTTGTCGTTGTTGTTGGATAGGACAAAGAGAAATGGAGAGAGGAGGGGAAAGTCAGAGAGCGAGCGGGAGAGAAAGACCTGCAGACCTGTTTCACCTGCAGACCTGCTTCACTGCTTGTGAAGCGACACCCCTGCAGGTGGGGAGCTGGGGCGTGAACTGGGATCCTTACTCCAGTTCTTGTGCTTTGTGCCACCTGTGCTTAACCCACTGCGCTATAGCCTGACTGCCAATACAATACTTTATTCATGCGGGAGCCCCAGAGTCGGTGTGAGTGCAGCGGGTTAGGCCAAGTGGAGCCTCCCCCTGCAAGCCAGCCCTCCCTCCTCTAGGTCTGGACTCCAAAGAGAGAGAAGAGAGAAACCAGAAACAGAAGTGGCTTTATAGGATAAAACCGGAAGTGGCAAGTCAAAACAGAAATGACTAGGAAAGGGGGTGGAGAAAGGAAAAAAGCATGCTGGGAAGGTGGAAGCTTCCTTAGCAACTGTTGTGATGGTTTTAGCAGTGGGATTAATGTTATCATGTAGGCAGGGCCGGTCTCCAGGTAGAAAGAAGATAGAACAGGCAAACCAATGATTGTGAAGGGGGCGGGGGAGACAGCATAATGGTTATGCAAACAGACTCTCATGCCTGAGGCTCCTAAGTCGCAGGTTCAATCCCCTGCACCCCATAAATCAGAGCTGAGCAGTGCTCTGGTGTTTCTCTCTTTGTGTCACTCTCTCTGCATCTCTCTCAAAAATAAAATTAATAATAAAAAAGAGATAAACAATGATTATGTAAATAGGCCATAGTATCAGCAATGGAGCAGGGGGGCTGGCTTAATGCCGGAAGTGGGGGGTCGGGGGTCAAACTGGATCTTTAGGCTGGTCCTTGCGCTTCGCACCACATGTGCTTAACCTGCTGCGCTATTGCCTGACTCCCAAAAATATTATATTTCTTATAAGAAGAATTGTTTGATCCTCAGTCAAGGCTGGGAGTTGTGCCTGGTACCACCATCTAGAACAGAAAACTTTTAATTCAGAGACACTAGAAAAAAAAAAAAGAAGTGTCTTGCCTCAATAGAGGAGAGTAGTTACTTCTATTCTAAATGCCTCTCTAGTCCTACCTAATAAATTTAAAAACAGGATTCTGTAGGATCTTACGATCTCAAAATTACTAATTCCTTAAATAAAGCTAAAATATATATATAAGAAATGACAAAATGTAGCATCAAGTAAAGTGAAAGTCACAACATCTAGTATCCAACTGAAGAATTTGCAAACATATAAAGAAATCAAATTGATCTTAATGGGAAAAAACAAATTGGAACTGTCTCATTTAATTGACATAGATATTAGAATTAATGGAAACTAGAAAAAGCTAACAAGTAAAATTTCAACAAAGCACGGTAAAAAGTAAAAGCGGTCAACATAGTTCAGAGAAATAAAGAATAATGTTACTGACATATGAAATATAGTAGAGAGGTTCACCTGCAAAGAGACAGAAGCCAAGGTTAAAGTGGTGAGCAAGAGAACAGGGTAGAGGAAGTTGGGGAGGCGTTTAATGGCTTATAGTGCAGTTGTTGACATACAAGTATAAACCCTCATCTCCCTGTGATTGGTAGATGTGTTTGTTTCCTTTCAGTATATCCCCCCAGGAGGGGAGTTGCTGGGTCATAGGGTAGGTCAATTTCTAGCCTTCTGCTGAATCTTTAACAGTTTTCCACAAGGATTGGGCCAATTTTTATTCCTACCAGCAATGTAAGACAGTTCCTTTTCCCCTACTACCTCTCCAACAGTTGATGTTTCTGTCTTTTCTAATGTATGACAGTCTCACAGATATAAAGTGGCATTTTATTGTTGTTTTTATTTGTATTTCCCTGATCATTAGTGACTTTGAGCATTTTTCATAATGCTATTGGTCCTTATTGGAATCTCTTCTTTGGAGAAAATTTGTATTTTAGTTTATTAGCCCTTTGTCTGATTATGGCACATAAATATTTTCTTCTCTCTGGAGAGTCTGTCAGTTTAGGTAGTGATTCATTTTGCTGTGCAGAAGCTTTTCAGTTTGATGTAGCCTCATTGATTTATTGTTGTTGTTGTTTTTTTTTGCCTTGTAATTGGACTTGAATCAATTGGATTTGATGTCTTTTGTTGCTAAGTTCTATTTCTTTTCCTTAACATCTCATGTTAAAATAAATGAAAGATAATTTTATTTTATGAATCTCAGTTGTCAGTTTAGGAAGTTTTATCTGTGACCCAACGCCTGTTGACTGGCAGTGGACATAATGGTGAAGAAATGTAGTAACAACTGAATTCCCCATAGTATTGTGGTTTCTAGAGAAATATGTAATCTCTGAGGCAAAACTAGGTAATATAGATAACATACCTTGGGTTTAAAATATGTATATATATATATGTATATGTGAATATTCATATACATCTATGCATACTTTGTCACTGAGCAAAATGTATCCTTATGTAGAAGGTTATCTTTAACATGAGTAAGGACAGTCTTCAATACATTGTTTTAAATTTAATAATCTTTATGAAATGAGCAACCCTGCAGTTAAATCCTTATAACACTTATTTTTTAAAAGGGACTTTTTCATTCTGGTCCTCATTTTCTTCATTTTTCAAAAGGGAAAGGTGAGATAAGATGGCTACTTTTAGACCCAGCATTCTGTAGTCCTCTAAAGAGCCCCTTTGCAATATATTAAACTCTAATGCTGTGCTCTAATGCTAAGGTCACTTTAACAATGAAATGACTCAAATTAAATACTAAAAAAAATTCTATATAAGAAGATCACTTGCCCCACTGATAGCTAGTGTTTGACATGTTGGGTGTAAAAGACTAAATGGTTGGGGGCTGAGCAGTGGTGTAAAAGGGTAAGTGCATGAACCCGGGTTGGAGGCCCTGCTCCCTACCTGAAGGAACAACACTTCATGAACGGTGAAGAGGGTCTGTAGGTGTCTATCTTTTTCTCCCTCTATCATCCTCTCTGGATTTTTCTCTGTCCTGTCTACTACTACTACTACTACTAATAATAATAATGGAAAAAATGGTCACCAGAAGCAGTGGATTTGTAGTGCTGGCACCAAGCCCAGCAATTAGAAGCAATAAATAAATAAATAATAAATGTCCTGAGGAGTTATAAATAGGGGAATTAAGACATGCAGGGTGATTCCACAATTGTGAGCAGGATGTAAAAAGGCAAGAGATGCCAATGAAAAACGCACATGCCAAGAGAGTACAATAAGGTAGCTCAAATGGTGCCTATGGCTGATGTTAGTGGGTTTTTTTTTTTTGCCTCCAGGGTTATGGTGCCTGCTCCTGGAGGCCATTTTTCCCATTTTGTTGCCCTTGTTGTTTATTGATGTTGTTGTTGTTATTATTGCTGTCATTGTTGGATAGGACAGAGAGAAATCAAGAGAGAAGGGGAAGACAGAGGTGGGAGAGAAAGATATACACCTGCTTCACTGCTTGTGAAGACATCCCCCCACCCCTGCAGGTGTGAGCCAGGGGCTCGAACCAGAATCCTTATGTCTGTCCTTGCACTTTGCACCTTGTACTCTTAACCCATTGCACTACCACCTGGCCCCTTTTTTTTGTTTTGTTATCCTCCTCATCAATCTTTTATCAGAATTGTGATAATTAAGTTTTTCTATAAGAGTTTCCTTTTCTGGAATAGATTAATGTGATTACTGTTAGGAAAGTCAAGGCATATGTGGGCACAGATAAAGAAGACACTAACTTTGAGACCATTAAGAATGAATAATACTTGTGTTCAAATCCTTTGCAAGTTAGCTAGTTCCTTAAAAATAGAAAAGGTGCCTTGTTTGTTAGGACTTCACTTTCTGATTTAGTGCATAATTGGTGCTTATTCTTCAGTATCACCTAGGGAAAGATGAAACTCATTCAGCTTGTTTACTGAATAAAGTCTAATTTACATATCCCACATGTACATGGAATCTTCCCTTGTGTTAATATCATTGCATCTCTCCAGATTGGTGGCCATCTTGAATACAAAGAAATCTCCCATGGATTAAAATCAGCTCAGGACTTCCTCATATCTCCCAAAGACCTGTCTAAAGTTTCCCTTGAAGGACTCAGCTAAAAACAACCATGTCAGACTAGCTGACAGGGAATTAGCAGTTCTTAGGTTGAAGTTGTGGGTCTTTTTAGTGTATCACCAAGGAAGTCCACTGTTGTTTCTAATCCAGTTAGGTCTGGTAGAGTAGTCATTGCCTTACAATGTTCCTGCTTGGCTAGAATGTTAAAAATGGCTTCCTGATAGAAAAATAACATGAGACATTCCAGTGCAGTTGGAGAAGAAAATAGATTATTTACCTTCAGTGTTCAGAGAAATACAGGGTTTTCTCAAACTTTACATGTTTGTCATACTGTTGTAACAGTGAAGTGTAGGGGCTGGAGATGTCGATACATGTAAACATGTAGGTAGAAACACACAGTCTTATTTGGAAATCCAGAATCACACTGTGGATATGTAATAGTGACTGAAATTATACATCTTTCACCTTCTGAGATTTCAGCATTATTTAATGAACAACTAACTACTAAGTAAAACCGACAAGAGCTGCTAAGTCAAGATAAAAGAACCAGCCTTGAAAAAGAAAATAGTATAATGACCAATGTAGTCACTTCATAAGAACAGAGAAACAAGTGGAATATAGGAAGAAATATCCTAAGCTGCTTGATTTGAATATAAAATAAACTACTCAAAAGTTATATTCCAGCACCAGAAAAGTAACCCAAAGCATCTTCATAAGCAGAGAGAAAGAAAAAAAATATGTATAAGAGGTGGCAAATGGGGCTGCTTCATTTCTTAGAAGGGAATAATCTGGGCGGGAGGGCTAGGATAATGGTTATGCAAACAGACTCATACCTGAGACTCCCAGGTCCCAAGTTCAAGCCAGATTGAACAGTGTTGGGTTGGGGGGGAAGGAATAATCCTGGATATCTCTTTCAAAATAGAGGCATTTAATCAGAAGTTCATTTATTCCATCAAGAAATTGAGTCAAGGTGGCAGGCAGCTAGTAAAAAAGGTAAAGCTCTTATGTCTTAAAAATATGTTAAATCCTATATTGATTTTATGTTCATCCCAGTGTCTCCATCAACACTGAGATCCTCATAATCAAAATGAATAATCATAGATTTACAAACCCTCATTTAAAACCAACTTGCTCCAAGAGAAGTGATCCAAGAGACTAGGGGTCTTATATATCACCAGGCATTTTCCATGTACAAAGCACCCCTTCAGGAAAAAGGAGAAGCACTTTATTGGAGATTAGCCCAAGAGAGCTTCCTCAGGAAGGCATTACAAAAACAGAAGTGATAGACAGGACTTAAGAGGGGGTGAGAACATGAACAGAAACCTTAAGGAGAAAGAGATCCAGAGGGTCAGCAGAGACATGAGAAAATGCATTGATTACCAGGGAAAAGTGAAGAAAGAGAATAATGAGATACCACTTTATACCTGAGAGAATATCATATATTAGATAAGACACTAACGACAAATGTTGGAGAGGATGTGGAAAAAAGTAACACTCTGCTGGTGGGGGAGTGAATTGGTCCAACCCTTGTGAAAGACAGTCTGGAGATTTCTCAGAACACTAGAAATAAGTCTACCTTATGACCTAGCAATTTCTTTCCTCAGCATTCATCCAGAGGAGACAAAAACACCTATCAGAAGAGACCTATGTATACCTATGTTCATAGCAGCATAATTTGTAATCAGCAAAACATGGAAACAACCCAGAGGTCCAATGAAAGAAGAGTAGCTAGAAAAAACTGGTGTATATACATGATGGAATACTACTCGCTGTTAAAAAAAAAGATGAAGTCATCGCCTTTGTGTCATCTTGGATGCCACTGGAACATATCATGCTAAGTGAGATAAGCCAAAAAGAGAAGGACAAATACCAAGTGATTTCACTTGTATGTGGGACTTAATAATTAGGGAAAAGGAGTGAGAAAACAAAGTGAAAAGTGAAGTGGGTGGTGTATTGATTGCATCAAAGCAAAGAACTCTTGAGAAAGGGGGGAGGGGTGGAAGAGAAATGTGGGGGCTGAGTACATAATGAAATTATATACCTGTGACAATGACTGCACTGTAAAGTACTAACACCCTCAATAAAAAAATAAAGAAAAAAAATTCCTAAGAGGCCTCTTTCATAGTCTAGGAAAGGCTCGAGCAGAAGAACCAGTTTTAGTGCATCAATAGATTTTAGAGCATCAGGGCTCTTCACTGGAGTGGCTCTGGGATTTGTCAGGGCAGAGGAGCTTTTGCAACTTGTTTCATGCAAAGCACAAACAGAACTTTGGAGTCATCAAGAGTGCTTTCACTTAAGGGAATGATGTTAAAAAATGGCTCTGATGGAAGTAAGACAGGGCCAAGTGCACTGGCTATGCTAATTTCCAATTGACAGTCTACCTTCTTTTGCTTCACAGTTTTGTTTGCTAGACTTATGGGCCCATTGACAAAGGGGGAGGAAACTGAATGAAATATAGTCAGTTCCAGGAATATTTATTTAGCTCCTCCTCTGGAGGTGATAGAAAGATGAAGTAGATTAAGTTAATGTCCTTGAAGTTGAGAATTTAGTTAAGATATGACATACACTGTCCAGAATGTCTTGGTTCTGTTGGAGAGGTGCTCTATCATACTCCCAGAGAAACCTGTTTCTGACAATTAACTTCCTGCTGAGGCATCAGGAAGGACTTACTAGAAGAGAAAATGTTTTAAGTATTTGATTTGGGTATAAAGACTAATGGGTTTGTAGAGTTGTAAATAGAGAGATTAAGGTATGCAGAATGATTCTAGAATTGTGGGGGAAAAAACAAAATCAAAAGATACAAGTGAAAGAATGTACAAGAAAGTACACTAAGATGACTAAAATATTCACGGAAGGTAATACTTAACTTTTCCTGAGCACTTTCTTTGTTTTAAGAATGTTAAATTTTTCTGCATGTATTTTTTCACTCAATACAGTGTCCGTATGAGGCAGGTATTGTCAACTTCACTTTATTAAGGAGAGTGAGACCCAGAAAGGTTAAATAACTTACTCAAGTGATACAATATATGTTGGATAGTATGCCAGCTCCCCCTGGCTTCTGCTTAACCATATGCCTATGTAGGGATAGATTTAGTCCCATTCAAAGCTTTGGTCTATTTACATAAATCACTTTTACATTTACATAAAGCACTCCAGGGCATTGGTGGTTCAGTGACAGGATTCTTGCCTGCTCTGCCCCCTCCTTGTCACACTCTGATTTTCACCAGTCACTTTTCTCTCCACCCTCTCTATGTCACATCCTGTTTCCACCCTACTTGGCAAGTATATATAAAGACAGCATTGTGAGTTTTAGGGTACTTGAGTTTAGCTTAGCTCGTCTTAGATTGTGCTGTGTCCTGCATGAATAAAGAGATACTGCCTACAGCTCAACCATGAGTCCCTGGTCGTCTGTTACCTGCCCGTGAAGCCAGCCCGGCGAAAACAACATAACCCGTCAAAAACAACAAATATAGAGTGATTTAATCCCCAGCATTTGGTCACAAAGTTCTGATGTTTAGCTACTTTATACTGTACTACTTTAATAAGTAGTTCATTATGGGAAGACTGTTGGCCAATAAGTGAAAAGAATACTGAAAAAAAAAAAGACCCAACAAAAATTATTATAACTGTAACCTACCTCCAATGGGTATTTGCAGTGCAAAGGTACTAGGAAAAACTATAATATACCGACCTAACTTTCCTATCAATATTGGTCAATGTTGGGGGTCAAGCGTAGCGTAGTGGGTTAAGCACACTTGGCGCGAAGTGCAAGGACGGCTATAAGGATCCCGGTTTGAGTCCCCGGCTCCCCACCTGCAGGGGAGTCACTTCACAGGCAGTGAAGCAGGTCTGCAAGTGTCTCTCTTTATCTCCCCTCTCTGTCTTCCCCTCCTCTCTCTATTTCTCTCTGTCCTATCCAACAATGACGACATCAACAACAACAACAATAATAACTACAACAACAATAAAACAAGGGCAACAAAAGGGAAAATGAATAATAATAATAATAAAAGATTCAAATACGAGTGATGTCATTTAAGAGAAATAAACCAAGGGAGTAATTTGATTCTTGGATATTAAGAAACTAACAGGTTAAGTATTTGAAATCCTTAGAAGAGACTTCTATTATTACTTTATATTGCTCCCCAAGACTGGGACCAAAGAGTGAAGAGTCTGCTGTCTAGAAGATGGCTCAGTGACAGAATGGATGTCTTGTATTTATGAAGTCCTAAGTTTGATCCCTGGCAACTGCATAAAATGCAGAAGTGGTACTCTGGGATTGGCATCTCTCTCTCTCTCTCTTTCAATAAAAATTAGAGGGTGAGTAGGTGGACAGTGGTTTACCTGGTTGAACATACATGTTACCATGCTCAGGGACCCAGATTCAAAGCCCCAGTCCCCACCTGCAGGAGGGAAAATTTCACGAGTGGTGAAGTAGTGCTGCAGGTATCTCTCTGTTTCTCTTTTTCTATCCCCCTTCCTTCTAGTTTCTCTCTGTCATATCAGATAAAAATAAGTAAAGGAAATTAAGGAGTCTGACTGCTCAGGAAGTTTCTATTTATTCAAGAGCAATCCAGTATAAAAATGGTAAAACTTTGTAAACTAGGAAGTAGTATGATTTGACCTGCACTTTTGGATGTTAATCTGGAATTGGTGTGGGATACATTTCAGAATGAAAAAGTAGAACACAGGGAACAATTATGAAGGTTTTGTAACTGATTTTGTAAGACATCCTGTTCAGGTGAGTTGTGTGGTCTAGCTGATTGGTCCTTTGTCATGTGGAGGAAAGAAAACGGATGGTATTAGGTTTGTGAATGTTTAGGGTTTTCTCTAATGTTTTGAAATTTGGCACTGGCAGAGGAATCTGTCTGTAGTGAAAGCTACTGGCCAGGCAGCCACTTGAGCTAGTGATTTAGTCTGGAGAGAGCTGGTGCTGTGATTACCAGACACTGGCTTGCAGCTGCAGCCACCCAGAATTAGCCTGGCCAGATGGTTGGTGATGGGTGACTGGCTATTCTCCATGGACTGGAGAAGGGAGCTCAACAAATTACAAACAAGAAGGCAGTTGCTTCTCTTGAAAATGGAAAAATTGCAATGCGAGTTTCTGATTCTCTCAGCCATTTTCTTCTCATATGGTATATTGTGTTAAGTCAGGCTGATAAAGATGAATACTTTATACTATCATTTCTTTGTGTATGTGTTTGTGGATTGTCTCCATTTATATTTGAATAGCCTAAAAGTCTTTCCAGCAAGCAACAACTTGAAAATTTATGTTAGTACAGTTTATTCTTCCCTATTTTTAGTATGGCAGGATAATCACAGAAATTACAACTTAATTCTTGGATGACAAGAGACAGGATTTTAAGTAGGTCTTCCAGATAATAATAATGGCCATTTGCTTATACTGGGTATTTCTTCTCCACATAGTAGATATGAAATGGAATGTTTGGTCAGAAATTGAAGGCTGCATATTGAGTGAGACAAGCCAGGAAGAGAAAGACTAGTTCCAAATGATCTCACTTATAGGTGAAACTCAAGAACAAAGAACAATAAGGGAAAACATAAGGTGAAAATTGAACTAGATGTGGCATATTGCACCAAAGCAAAGGACTCTGGAGAAGGAGGGGAAGGGACGGGATGAAAAGACATTGGGGTCCTGTTGTGTCTTCTAGACACCAGTCAAGGGGAATTGAGAGGTAGTGCCTAGATGTTAAAGACTATACTGTAAACCATTAGCCCCCCCAATGAAATTGTAAAAGAGAAGACATGAAATGTTAATGATTTCTTTTTTAATTTTTTTATTATGATTCAATATTGATTTACAAAATTACATGTCAACAGGGATATAATTCCACATCATTCCTACCACCAGAGTTCTGAATCCCAAGTCCCTCCATTGCAAACCACCGTGTTTCTCCCAAAATTGCAGACATGGGTTAACTGTCATCTCTACAACTCTCTGTCTAGCATGTTAATAATTTCTTTAATAATTTAAGTCAACAATCTGCCTAGTAGCCAGAACATCATCTGTTTGATATTAAGAAAGGTTTAGGGCTGAGGAGACAGCATATAGTTGTGCAAAAAGACTTTCATTCCTGAATCTTTGAGGTCTCAGGTTCAATCCCTAGTACTATCAGAAGCCAGAGATGGACAATGCTATTCTATCTTTCCTTTTATCTCTCTCTCTGTGTGTGTGTGTGTGTGTGTTTCTTTTTCTCTGTATCTCACTTTCTTTCTAAGAATAAATTCATAAAATGTTTTTTAAGTTTGACACAGAGATATTGTTTCAAGCTTGGAATTAAATCAGATTTAGAATTCTTCTCCTCCCCCCACTTCAACATATTCCTTTCCACCCAGGGAGGATACTAAATCCAGGAGGTCTTTCTCAGGTGCCCTCAGCTGACAGTAGGGAGCAGCTGCTTACTTATCTGTTGGAACCTGTGAGGACATCATATGCTTAGTATCAGTTAATTCACTCAGATCTTGGAACAGCTCTGAGTGCAAAGTGGACTGTCTCCCAGTTCTGACTGGTTCCCATTAGGCTCCTGGCTTGGACAGTGTGGTAAGATGAGCAATCCTCCTTTTACCCCCAGTGACACACAGGTAATAGCTGACAGGCAGCTCTACAACAGGTGCCAGGATAGCCTGAGGGTGCTTCTTCCTGAGCAAGTGCTCTCTGGGTTGGAGAAAACTCAACTGGAGCCAACCTAGGCTGCTGTGTGGGAGAGGGATCAGGAACTCGTGCTGAGCTAGCATCAAAGGAGATACACTCTGGAACTCTTGGAGCCGGAAAGCAATTCCAAGTGTTTTAAAACAGAAGAGCAGCTGTTATATATACTCACCAAGTAGGGTGGAAACAGGATGTGAGGTAGAGAAGGTGGAGCGAAAAAAGACTGGTGGAAATCAGGGTGTACTAGGAGAGGGGGTGGAGCAAAAAGACATAGTGAACCAGTGGGGATTAAACCAATACCCTGGAGGCAGGGTGGTGCTTAGTTAACAGTGGTTTATGTAAATAGACCACAGCTTTAAGTGGGATCAAACCAATGCCCTGCAGGCATGCTGGTGGTGTTTTGTTAAGCAGGAATAGAGAGAGAAGCTCCAGGGGAGCTGGCATACTACCAAACAAACAGGAACCTATACAGGTGCTTTCAACTCTCCTTCCCAGCTAAGTGTCTCTTCCCACTCTGGATCCTTGAGAAGTTTGGGATGTTCAGTTCCCATAATCTTCCATAATTCACAGGGGGCTTGGAATGATTAAAGGGAATTCATTTTGTCTTGATATATATGTACCTTAAATGTAGTCAGAAACTGAGAAATTGTCACTTTTTACTTTTTGGTCCACTTCTGATGAATCTTAGCAAAGACCAAATAACTTATTTCTTTCCATGTGGATGGAAATGAAATGGAGAGAATAAAAAAGCAATCTATCTGTCTAGCCAAAGTACTTGCTGGTAAAATAATGATTTGGAAAATGATGACTTTAACAATAAGAAAAATGAACTTAGAAGAGTTAAGATTACATGTTGGAGTTCCCAATGAATTCACATTGATGGATTTATCTGACCATGGAGGGTGAGCTCTTGCCCATAATTCTACAGACAAAGCAGAGCAGAGCTTGAGTTTATACTGAGAATTAGCTCTCAGGGTACTGAAATGATATAATAAATATTTGGCACTGCTGTATGACCAGGAGATAGCTCACCCAGAAGAGGACACACTTTATCATTTACAATGACCTAGGTTTGAGTCTTCCTATTACATGGGAGCACCATGAATGACAGGTGCTGTGGTGTCTCTCTTTATCTTCCTCCTCTTCTTTCTCTTTCTCTCTCTTTGCCTCTATTTTAAGTTAAAAAAGAAAAAGAATCTGTGATAAGTAGTGTAATTATTCAGGCATGAAGACCTGACATGCCAAAAGAAAAAAATAAAAGGTAAAAACAAACTCTGTATTGTCTATTTTATTCTTTCATTATTAGATGTCATGGATCATAGGTAAGCCAGATCTGCATTGTGAATGGTGCTTAATTATGTAAATTGTTTTGATTTATGCTTACATGTAAATACATTTCACCATTTCTTATGGATTAAGCAAAAAATTCTTTATTTTACTTAAATGAGAGAGAGAAAGAGAGATACTGTTACAAAAACAAGTATAGAGACAGATACAGAGACCAGAGCACTGCTCAGTTCTGGATTGTGGTGGTGCTGGGGATTGAACTTGGTACCTTAGAGCCTCAGTCATAAAAGTCTTGTATAATCATTATGCTGTCTCTCCAGCTCTGACTAATGAAATCTTAGCGATCACTGATTAGGATTTAATTTTCTTTACTCATGCCATTGTGTGCCAGTCTAGTCCAAGGGTGATATTCTCTCATGATTAAAGTGAAAGACTGGAGGTGACTAGATTTGTATTGTTGATCTTTCACCTTCTGATAATGATGCTATGAAATCTGAGTCCTCGTCATGTTAGTTTTTGCCCCCTCCTCCTAAGTAGTCCCAAGAAAAGGAATCCTTGCTAACAGATATTTTCAGAAGAAAGCAGTAGGTTATAGCAAAATTGTAGTTATAAACTCATGGAAATGACTGAAGGCTTGTGTTTGTACTTTTCCAAAATGTGTTTCCACTGGACTAGCTTTAGGAACTGCTAATATGGAAATATTCTTGCTCCTAAATTTTACCAAAATTGATATTAATATTTTAAATTCATATATAGACATAAAATGAAACTGATATTTTATTTCAGGCCTTTATTTCTCAGTGACTAGATATGTAGTAATTACTGGTTATGTTAAAGTTGCAGTCACTAATGCAAGAAGGGAAAAAATAGTCACTGGCTATGACGAAAGTAAAATGGAGATAAATATAGACACTATAAAGGAAAATGTGCCCCCAACAGAATGACTAAAATGAAAAAAGACAATATCAAGTCATTGAAAGGACATGAAAGAACTAGAACTTTCTTGTTCTGCTGTGGCTATGGAAATTGATAAAACTTGCTCAATTGTCTAGTGGTACCACTAAAGTAAATGCATACATGTTGTTTTCTATGGAATATGTATATCATATATGTGAAACATGCAATGTGTAGTTATGTAAATTATGTCAAATATGCAGTATTAATGCCTATACATGCATTGCATATACTATCAAACCCATCTTTATATTTTCTAAAAGACCCTAATTGGTATATTCTTAACTGACTGTAAAGCCACACATGTCCCACAGAGTGGTGTTATAGGAAAATTCATTGTGGTGTATCTACACAATGAATTACCTATTTAAAGGAAAGAATAAACAAAATGTAAGTGTGTATCACTTTGATGAATTTTAAACAAAAAAACTGAACAGAGAATCTGGTAAAAGAGAATAGAGTATGTACTTCAAATGACATAGCCTGTGGTTTCAAAAGTCAGTAATAGCAAACTTTTTGGGAAGATAGAGTTTATTACTATTTTGTTTCTTGACCTAGGAACTGAGTAGATGAGTTCACTTTACAAATTCACTGAGGTATTTTGTACTTTTCTGTGTGTATATATCAAGAAATTCATTTTTTAAAGGCAGTGTGTAAAATTGACCAAGAGAGGCACAGATGGAAAAAAGCAGGACAAACTAAATATTGTTAAAAAATAATTGCGCATAAATTGTAAAATGTTCTTCAAATGTGGAATGTCACATATGCTGAATTCTAAATAGATTTTAGTGGCCCCTTCATTGGGCTTCAACATTATTTTCAAGAAATTCAGCATTTCAAATCTGTTGTAAGACCATTGTATTATTCAGAGTGCTGAGAACTAAAAACCATGGAAAAGAAATACAACACACTCTCAAAAAAAAGAAAAGAAAAGAAAAGAAAATTGTGACACAAACAGGATAAGAGCTTCTAATCGCTTTTCCCTTTATCTCTAATCCTATATCTTCTAATCGCTTTTCCCTTTATCTCAGGTTTGGAAAGGTCTCTTTGGGTCTGTCAGAATATTTTATTCAAGCTGCACATTTCCCCACAGTTAGGTGACTTGTTCAGCATTAATAGCCTGAGTCTGTCCATATCATGTCAAATAAAAAGGGTCTGTAATTAAAAGAATGAATTCATAATACAACATGGTGATCTCGGAGCTTAATCACCAGCTTGCAAGCTCCAGGCTCTGTCTCCCAAATATTCCTGTCCTCCCTGGCTTTGACTCACAATCATGTGTTGTTGCAAATGGACAAGAGAATGAGGATAAAAGCAAAATTGCTAGTGACTAAGAATAGTAGCCAACAGTCCTGGGAAGAATGCCTGCTCCAGGGTTTAGCAGGAGAGCTAAGCACGGTTGTACACTGTGGTCCTGACATGAGCATTGGATGGGAGGGGTGATGTGAGCCCTGAAGAACCAATTTTCCCCAAAGGGAGTATCTGAACCGAGAATGATTAAGTTAGCTCACCCTGTTTGTTAGTGTTTATATACCAGTACTATGTAACTTTTATTTATTTTCTATCTTTTGTTTGTTACAATGTTCATGAGAAGCCTGGACCTTGTTGCCACAAACTATAGAAACATTGCCCTCTATAAGTGCATTGTACGTTTATTATCTGAATCATTTTAATACAATCTCAATCATATTCAACCTGTTATCCCAGTTCTGGAAGGAAGGGTAGTTTTCTGCCCTTTAGTAGCTCCAAAATAATATTGAGTGTTCATCATTCTATTGATAGAAAAATGTGCTGCCTATTCAAGCAAACACACAGAAAACTTGACTAGGCAGAAATCTGGCTCCAGAGACCTCTCAATTGATAATTGAATATTATTTAATTACTGAAAGCAACATTTAGGAGATAGCTTACCTGGTAGACTA
This sequence comes from Erinaceus europaeus, assembly GCF_950295315.1. Taxonomy (NCBI): domain Eukaryota; kingdom Metazoa; phylum Chordata; class Mammalia; order Eulipotyphla; family Erinaceidae; genus Erinaceus; species Erinaceus europaeus. Next base: position 26,187,542 of record NC_080173.1, on the reverse strand, counting down.
CATGCCCTATGCATGAGGCCTTGGGTTTGCCCCCTGGCACCACATGGAAGGACCATTGGTACCATGTGGAAGTACCACAGAGAGCTTTGGGGGTGGGGATGTTCCATGAACAGTGGATTGATACTGAGGTATCTCCTTTCTATGTCTGTCCCTCCCTCTTCTCTCATTCTCTCCAGACAAACTAGAATGAATTATTGGGCTGGGGAAGTCTTTCTTTATCAGTGCCATATATGTAGGAGACCTTGAACTCATTCCCTGTATCATCACATTAAAATATAAAAAATAATAGCTATTAATAATAAAGTTTATGAGAATCAAGCCACTAAGTTGGTCACTCTACCTATATTCTAATTTAACTATTACAACCTATTGAGATGGTTAGGTTTTTTTTTTTTTTTGGCTGATTGTGTACATCAGAAAACTGTAGATTGCCCTGAGTGGCTTAGTTGTTTAAAGACTAAGCCAGGATTTGAACCCATGGTCTAAAATAGATTAATATAGGACTTATAGAATAACTCACCTGGGAAGGTGTCTGCATTTCCAGGGATGTGACCCAAGTTTGACTGTGACTTTTACCACACTGGGGAAAACTTCAAAATTGAGATATCTTAACTTTCTCCCTCTGTCTCTGCACCTTTGTGTCTCATTTGCTGTCTAACAAAATTTGCCCAGAGTAGTGAAGCCCCAACAGTGACAAGAAAAACAAACAGAACAAAACAAAAAAACCAAGATTAAGAAGTCTAAACCAGTCTAGTTCTTTTTAAAAAATTATCTTTTATTTACTGGATAGAGACAGCCAGAAATCAGGAGGGAAGCAGGAGGCTGAGAGGGAGAGAGACAGAGAGATACCTGTAGCATTGCTTCACCACTCGTGAAGATTTCCCCCTGCAGGTGGGGACCGGTGGCTCAAACCCGGATCCTTTTGCACTGTAATGTGTGTGCTCAACCAAGTGTGCCACCACCCAGACCATAAGCAGTCTAGTTCTTTAATCAGTCAAATCTGATAAACTTTATTCAAGTCACCATGTTGCAATGATTAAGATTGGGATTAATCCACTTAATTTCTTGAATTAGACCAAATTTCCCAAATTTAATACAGTACATTTCTTGAGGTGAGGACTATGCTACCCAGTAGCTAACTAGTAAGACTGCTAGGCCTACTCTAGTTTACACCTGGGTATGGAACAATTCTTGGTATCCCTTTACACTCAGTAAAGTGTTATCTGGACAGTAAATCACACATTACATAGTGAATATATATGCCAGAAATAAACAGTAACTCCTCAATAACAGTTTGAACATCTAGAACTTAACTTGGGACTCCATATTTGCTATCACAAGGCAAATTATGCTGCTATGAACATAGGTATACAAAAATCTTTTTGGATGGGTGTGTGTGTTCCTTAGGATATATCCCCAAGAGAGGAATTGCAGGGTCATAGGGAAGGTCTACTAGCCTCTCATAAGGCTTTTATCCAGCAAATGTCCCCCATGGAGAAGCAGTCTTGAGACCTAGTCAGCTCTTGTTGCCTGAACTACTTAGTGTCCTCTAGGCCTTTTGAATACATTTTTTTTGTAACATGTGACTTTGAAGATAGAACACTACACAGGAGCTAAAACTCCCTGTGGGATGAGTAGGACCCTTCAGTTATGAAGACTTCAGAATGGCTAAAACAAGCAACCATTTAATTTAGGTCCAGGTTCCTGCTCCATATATGGCTGGATAGAGGACTTCATATCATGCCATTGGGATTTTCCCACTGTCTCCATCTTTTGCCTATTCTTCCTGTATTTATAGAGAAGGTCTCCCCACATTCAGCCACAGTGCTGATAACCAGGTCCACATGTCCATGATTCTCTATGCTTGAGAGCTCAGAGACCACTGCTTTCTTTGTGTGCATTCTAGTCCTTAAATAGAGACTGCAGTCAAAACTTAGGATGAAAGAGGAGATGATGCCAGGGAAATATCACAGTGGCTAGAGCACCAGACTTGCATACCCAGGGTTCCAGGTTCAGTCCCTGGCACAGCACATACCAGAGTGATGCTCTGACACCCTCTCTCTGTCAGCCCCCTTCTCTTTATTTCATATGAATCAAAAATAAAACTTCTTAAAAAGAGGAGATAGTGAATTATTTAAAAGTGGTTTTATCACAATATAACACATACATTTATTTACTCTCTCCATGAACCCTATAAGGAAGTAATTATTATTATTGATAGCTCCATCTCACAAAGAAACTGAGGTATGAAAGGACCCAAGTACCTTCGTGAAAGTCACCCAACCTGTAACTGATAAGCTGGTCTTTGAACCCAGGAAGTCCAGCTCTGAAATGCCTGCTCTTAATTTAAGATGTGTAGGCTTCTAGATAAGGGAGAAACTGTGTCCTGAATTAAAGCTTCCTTTTTTTTTTTTGCCTCCAGGGTTATCACTGGGGCTCAGTTTCCACACTATGAATCCACTGCTCCTGGAGGCCATTTTCCCCTTTTGTTGCCCTTGTTGTAGTTGTTATTGTTGTCATAGCTGTTGTTGTTGTTGGATAGGACAGAGAGAAATCGAGAGAGGAGGGGAAGACAGAGAGGAGGAGAGAAAGATAGACACCTGCAGACCTACTTCACCTCTTGTGAAGTGACCCCCTGCAGGTGGGGAGCTGGGGGCTTGAACTGGGATTCTTATGCCCCTCTTTTGTGCTTTGTACCATATGTGCTTAACCAACTGTGCTACCACTCAGCCCCCGAAATAAAACTTTCTATTTGAACAAATACTAGAAGTAAAAGTAGTTCACTAGTGTTGTCTTCTAGATATAGAGTATGTTTGCTCACATAAATAAAAGTTTTTCATTTTGGCTATAAAAGAATGTCGTATGCTTTACATTGGTTTGTTCTAGCCCTCCCCCCTGCCAAGAGAATTGGATCAGTCCAATTAATTTCGCGGCCGCTTGGCCCCGCCCCGAAGAAACCCGGAGAGAGGGTTCCTGAGTTCGAGAGTGACAGAGTACATGAGTTCCAGAGTTCGAGAGTTTCAGGGTTACAGAGTAAGAGAGAGTGCCAGAGAGACAGAGTTCCTGGGTTCCTGAGTTTGAGAGTGCCAGAGTTTCAGAGGGTTCCCGAGTACGAGAGTCCGAGAGTTCCTGAGTTCAAGAGTTTCAGGGTTACAGAGTAAGAGAGAGTTCCAGTGTGCCAGAGTTTCAGAGGGCTCTCAAGTACGAGAGTTCCAGAGTGCCAGAGTTGGAGAGTGGCAGAGTTCCAGAGTAAAAGAGAGGGTGCTTGTGCCGTCGCAAAGAGACAGCAGAGTTCTGTTTGGTGATTAGTTTGTCTTAGTTTGTGAATCGTTGATCCTGAATAAAGAAATACAGCTTCCCTGCCCAGCCGTGTGTCCGCGAGTCTCCGTTCACCACTGCGAAGCTAGACCCGCCCGGCTAGAGCCTCCGAAATTTTAACAACAAAAGAAAATTGACCTTACTTAGCCATAAAAATAGTAATAAATGGGCTGGGGTGGTGGCATAATGGTTCTGAAAAAGACTTTCATGCCTGTGGCTCTGAGGTCCTAGGTTCAATTCCCAACATCACCATAAGGCAGAACTGAGCAGTGCTCTGGTTTGTCTCTCTTTCTCTCTCTGTATCTCTCTCATTAAAATAAAGTCAATAAAATATCTAAAAATAAATAAAAAATAGTAGTAAAAATGAGACTAATAGTTAGTGACCCCTTATGATGCCATAGGCTTCTTCCATTTTCCTCACAGGTAGATCTTCCCATTTCTCTTTTATAAGTGAACTGAGACCAGAGAGTTTTAGTAACTTGCCCAAAGTTACCTAGCTATTGGCACATAAAAATTTGAACTCAGTCTCTCTGACTCCAAAATGCTTTCTGTCTTATCCAAAATGCAGGATTTCTCACTGTTGGTTATTAGGGAATTTGGGGCCACATAATTCTTTACCATGGAGGCTCTGGCTCCTCGCCTATTTGCAGTTGAACCATTCATGGAGTCACTTTTTCATTCAGGCAGACAGAGAAGTAGAGATGAATAAACAACATAGCATGCTGAGGCTCAAACTTGGATCGAATCCATGGCAATGCAGGTATCCTACTTGTTAACTCTCTGTCCCTGTTTAATATATATATATACATATATATATATATCATATATATTCAATAAATACATATGCATTTTAGTTTTATCTATGTATAATAAATACACATTTTTTTTCTTTTTATTTAAGAAAGGATTAATTAACAAAACCATAGGTTAGGAGGGGTACAACTCCACACAATTCCCACCACCCAATCTCCATATCCCACCTCCTCCCCTGATAGCTTTCCCATTCTCCATCCCTCTGGGAGCATGGACCCAGGGTCACTGTGGGTTGCAGAAGGTAGAAGGTCTGGCTTCTGTAATTGCTTCCCCGCTGAACATGGGCATTGACTGGTCGGTCCATACTCCCAGTCTGCCTCTCTCTTTCCCTAGTAGGGTGTGTCTCTGGGGAAGCTGAGCTCCAGGACACATTGGTGGGGTCTACAATCCAGGGAAGCCTGGCCAGCATCCTGATGGCATCTGGAAGCTGGTGACTGAAAAGAGAGTTAACATACAAAGCCAAACAAATTGTTGAGCAATCATGGACCCGAAGCTTGGAATAGTGGAGAGGAAGTGTTAGGGAAGTACTCACTGCAAACTCTAGTGTACTTCTGCTTTCAGGTATATATTTTGCAGTATTTTATAGATACATGTGAACATATGCTCTCTCTCACAGAAACTGATGTATATCTAGGTTTTGGGACTTTGTTAGAAAGTGAACCACCTGAGATGAAATTAGAGTAAACTATAAAAGGAAAGGTCTCACCCGAGTAATGAAGCTGAAGGGTTGTCATTCCACATGTGAAGTCTCTGGACACAGTCTGAAGTGAGGCATGTTGAGGTGGCAATCGTTGTGTTGGTTAGGTTGTGATCGGCGGATGCAATATTATTTGATATGGATTGGGAGAGGCATATGGGAAAGTGGGCCCTATCCAAGGGTTCCAGGACTGGGGGAAGTAGGGGCTGTATAGTGGAGATGTGAGGTTCCTGCTGTCTTAGGGTTCAAAAAGACAATCGATAGTTAATGTTATCATCACATTATTTGGTAATTGGGTTAACTTTGAAAAGTCCTTTTGTTAGGGTTTGCTGTACAGTACCCACTATCTTGTATATAGCTGTGCTATTGGATGCTTCTGATCTACTTGGTCTAGGCTTTTGAGAGAGTCTGCATATCAATTACACAGCCTATATATTGAAAAGATTCAGTTTGTGTTTTGAAAAACTTGGAGACATACAATTAATTTTCCCCCTCTCATATTAATTAACAGTGATTTATATGACTACATTTTACTAGGAGTGTACATAAACACCATTCCCACCACCAAAAGATTGTGACCCATCCCTCCTACCCATTCCCACCCCCCACTGTCCCAGGAAGCTGCATGTCTACCCCTCACCACAGGGTTTTTACTTTGGTGCCCTACTTACAATTTGGTCAGGTCCTGCTTTTAGTTTCCCTTTCAGATCTTCTTACTCAACTTCTGTTGATGAGTGGGATCATCCCATACTCATCTTTATCATTCTGACTTAGCTCACTTAACATAATTCCTTCTAGCTCTGTCCAAGATGGGTCAGAGAAGGTGGGTTCATTGTTCTTGATAGCTGCATAGTATTCCATTGTGTATATATACCACAGCTTTCTCAGCCACTCATCTGTTGTTGGGCACCTGGGTTGCTTCCAGGTTTTAACTATCATGAATTGTGCTGCTATGAACATAGGAGTACACACCTCTTTTTGGTTGGGTGTTATGGAGTCCTTGGGGTATAAGCCCAGGAGAGGAATTACTGGATCATACGGAAGGTCCATGTCTAGCCTTGTGAGAGTTTTCCAGACTGCTCTCCACAGAGACCGGACCAATTTACATTCCCACCAGCAATGTAAAAGGGTTCCTCTGTCCCCACAACCTCTCCAGCATTTGTTGCTGCTGTCCTTTTTGATGTATGCCATTCTTACAGGAGTGAGGTGGTATCTTAGTGTTGTCTTAATTTGCATTTCTCTGACAATCAGTGACCTAGAGCAGTTTTTCATATGTTTGTTAGCCTTTTGGATCTCCTCTGAGGTGAATGTTTTGATCCTATCCTCTGCCCATTTTTGGATGGGGTCATTTGCTTTTTTGGTGCTAAGTTTGCTGAGCTCTTTATATATTTTGGTGATTAGTTTCTTTTCTGATGTATGGTATGTGAAGATCTTCTCCCATTCTGTGAGGGGTCTCTTTGTTTGTTTAATAGTTTCTTTGGCTGTGCAGAAGCTTTTCAATTTGATGTAGTCCCATTGGTTTGTTTCTGCTTTAGTCTTCCTTGCAATTGGGTTTGATTCATCAAAGATGTCCTTGAGGTGTAGGTGGGAAACTATTTTACCAATGTTTTCCTCTAAGTATTTGATTGTTTCTGGTCTGACATCTAGGTCTTTGATCCATTTGGAGTTGATTTTTGTTTCTGGTGAGATAAAGTGGTTCAATTTCATTCTTCTGCATGTTACAACCCAATTTTCCCAGCACCATGTATTGAAGAGAGCCTCCTTTTTCCATTTAATGCTTTGGGCCCCCTTATCAAAGATTAGATGTCCATAGGTGTGGGGATAAATACACATTTTTATTTGTTCTGTGTTTATGGATCCAGGGCCTTGCTCATTCCTACGTCAATGTTTTTATACAGAGACAGTAAGAGAGGTAGATACACCACAGCACAAAACTTTCCCTGGTGCCTGGCATTCTTATGTAGTGCCAGGGCTTGGATTGGGTCATATTTTGGGCATGATAACATTCCCTACCCATTGATCTATCATCCCACAACCATGTAGAATGTCAAACAATATTCTTAGCCTCTGCTCACAGATAGTATCCTTCCCTGACCCCAATTGTAACAAACAATAATGGTTCCAGACCTGACTTTGGGGACGAACTCTTTCCTGACTAAGGCTGAGAATTAAAACCTCTGCCTTATGATCAATAAGCCAAATCCTAACAACAGTATATTTTATTCATAATTTATGTGTTTATATTAATTGAATTATTTTTAAAAATTATCTTTATTTATTTATTAGATAGAGACAGCCAAAATCTAGAGGGTAGGGGGAGATAGAGAGGGAGAGAGAAAGAGAGACACTTACAACACTGCTTCACCACTCGCAAAGCTTTTGCCCTGCAGGTGGGGACTGGGGGCTCGAACCTGGGTCCCTGTGCATTGTAACATTTGCACTCAACCAGATGTGCCACCACCAGCCCCTATTACTTGAATTCTTTTGCTGAATTTAAATTAAGAAAACTCTCAGTTCTATGGAAATCCTCACTGGTTGCATTACCTTTTGTTACAATTTTCAGAACCCTGACCAGTTTTAACTCTTACTCATCCCCACTCCTACCACCTGACATTATCTTTCTTTGCATCTGGAAACTAATGATTAGCCTCCATTTCCAAAGAAGGCAAGCCTAAAAGTGAGAACTCAAGACTTCTGGGTGGGTGGTGGGGGGTGCATCCATATTGCTATCATGTTGTGGTCCCAGGGTCATAGGGAAGTTACATATATTTTTCCTTCAAATTCATTTATAATCCATTTGTTTTTAAAATAAAAAGCAACTTCTATGTTTACTCTCATCCCATGCAAAGGACGATATTTTTAAAAGCTGACATGTTTCACTGGAAATTATATATTAAGAATGAATAGATGGTCTGCAGTAGTAGAGTAATTGGTGACACCTGGTGGTGAAACACACAAAATTTTTAGCATAACAACATGGTTATTGTTATTCTTGTTGAATTGTTATGTGGAAAAAAGAAATGTTACACATGTACAAACTACTGTATTTTACTACTGGCTATAAACCATTAATGCCCCCAATAAAAATAAATAAATGAATAGATAGAAAGAAATAAAAAAAGAATAATCTGTACTATTTTAGTCAAGTGCCATAAAATATTTTCTGGCTCACAGTTTTTACTGATGAGTAGGACAGAAGTGTACAGTTGCAAATGGTTTAACTATGGAATTCAGGATAACTGATAAAAATGGAAATACCTTATGGTCCTGCAATACCTGTGATATCACTCCTAAGCATTTATTTGAAAGACATGAAAACATTGAAAAGGCCACCTGAGGCTACCTGTTTATAGCTACACTATAAATAGTAGTCCAGATATGGACTCAGTCTGAATGGTCATTTACAAGTAACAGCATAAAGAAGCTGGCCAAGCAGTGGTGCATTGGGTTAAATGCACATAGTACGAAGCACAAGGACTCACACAAGGATACTAGTCCAAGCCCCTGTTCTCCCTCCTGCAGGGGTGGGGAGGGTAACATCACAAGCAGTGAAGCAGGTCTGTAGGTCTCCCCCTTTACATCTCCCCCTTGCTCTCAAATTTTCTCTGTCCTACCTAATAAAATGGAAAATGGAAAAAAAAAAAAAAAAGGCCTCCAGGAGCAATGGGTTTGTAGTGTAGGCATTGAACCCCAGTGATAACCCTGGAGGCCAAAAAAAAAAAAAAAAGCTATGGGAGATGTACTTAGTGGAATACTACAATGACATTGTACCTTTTGCAGCAAAGTATATGGAATTGTAAGTACTAATTAAAAAAGTAAAGTGGAAAAATATCAGATGGCTTCTATCTCCCCCTTCCCTCTCAATTAATCTTTGAATAAAAGAAAGAGAGAGAGAAAGAATAAAAATGGTCACTGGGAGCAGTGGATTCATTATAAAGTCAGAGAGACCAGCAATAACCTCAGGGCAAATAAAACCTGACATCTAACAAATGCTGGTGAGGAGGTCGAACAACAGGAACTCTTATTCATTGATGGTGGGAATGAATGAATAATGGTCTGCCTTTCTGGGAAATAATCACTTCCTGTAGTCTCTAATTTGGAGAGCAGTTCATCATTCTCTTACAAAACGAAACCTAGTCTCTCATAAAACTAAACCTAGCCAGTATTCCCTAGACAGATATTTACCCAAAAGATATTACCACATGCAAAAATATAACTTTCCATAAATGTTTATAGCACTCTTAATTATAATTAGCATAAGTAGAAGAAAACAGAATGCTCTTCAATCGTGGAATTCATAAACAGTGATATAGTTCTATAGTGACTAAATACTGTTTGCTGTTAAAAAGACAAAATATCAAGCAAAAAAAAAAAATAGGGGACCTTAAATGTATTTTGGTAAGTGAAAAAAGCTAAGCTGAAAAGGCTATATATATATTATATGAAATTCTGGAGAAGTAATAACTATAGTGACAATAAAAAGAACAGTGACTTCAAGACATCCCAAAAGGGAAAGAGGAAGGTATGAATAAGTGGAACACAGTGCTTTTTGGGTGAGAAGCAATTCTGACTAACTATAATGTTTTACATAGGCCACTATGCGTTAAACCAAACCTGTCGGACCGTGTCCCACTGAATGAACCCTGATGTCAACTGGGCTTGAGTTCATGATAATGAAATAGTATTGGTTGATCAGTTGTGAGAAATGTACCCCAGCAATTCTAGATGCTAATAGTATGGAGACCTGTGTCTGCAGGAGTGAGGGGTTATATGCATGGTTGTTTGAGCTCTTGAATGACTCCTTTCTGACAATTTGCCACAGTGGATAATGAGTTTTTATTAGTGATTCAACCAGTAGTAGCCTGCTAGTATCCATGGG